>NC_091570.1:15267623-15272623 GCF_042767895.1 Penaeus vannamei
TTGAAAATAATAAAACAAAGACATAACGCATTAGCACCAACAAAAAAAATAACACACTAAATACAAAAATCAAACAAAGAAGCTAACCATAAATACTCAAACCACAAGATAGCATTATAGCAACAACAAAGAACATGATCGTTATGAACCCTCTTGTATTACTGTCCAATACCTTACGCCATTTTATCCCTCAAATACCTCCAACCTTTCCCTATTATTTGAAAAGAGAAGGCTAAAGGCAAGGACATGGGGAAAAGGAGTAAGGGTAAGGGTAGGAGGAGGGGGGAGGGGGGAGGGGGGGGTGTAGAGTGGAAGTCCTTTGCCCAACTCTATTGAAGGTCTTGAATACTATTTGCTGAAGCTCCGGAATGAGTTGAGGATTTTCACTATTTCCAGCTGGCAGCGACGAGGCGACACGCTCTCTCTCTCTTTGTCTGTCTGTCCCCTTCCTTCCCTCCCTCTTTCTCTCTCTTTCTCTCTCTCTCTCTCTCTCTCTCTCTCTCTCTCTCTCTCTCTCTCTCTCTCTCTCTCTCTCTCTCTCTCTCTCTCTCTCTCTCTCTCTCTCTCTCTCTCTCTCTCTCACACACACACGCCCAACCGGAATATCGGAGAGATCGCCGGCGGTTACGGTCTCTCTTTTATCTCTCTTTCTCTTTCTTTCTTTTTCCTCTGTCTCTGTCTGTCTGTCTCTCTCTCTCCTTCTCTCTTTCTATCTATCTATCTATCTCCCCCCCCCTTTCTCTCTCTCTTTCTATTTATCTATCTCTTTCTCGCCACCCCCCTTCTCTCTCTCTTTCTCTTTCTCCCATTCTCTCGCGTTGTCTGCTCCGGCACGCGAGCCTGATCTATGGAAAGCGAGAGAGCATCGCGGGTGCCGCGTCTGACGCCGCTCGTGTTTGCCAGTCGGAAGTTAAGACATAAAGTCGAAGATGGCTTGACTGCACGATTATGGTCGAGAACGTTGAAAGGTACAAGGCTGTAACGCTGGGGAGATGTTTTACGCTGTTTGACTTATTTTCAAGTTATTGAGCTTAATTTTTCGGTTTGTTCTTGTTTACTTTATTTGTTGGTTTAGTTTCTTTTATCTGTGTTCTCTCTCTCTCTCTCTCTCTCTCTCTCTCTCTCTCTCTCTCTCTCTCTCTCTCTCTCTCTCTCTCTCTCTCTCTCTCTCTCTCTCTCTCCTTCTCCCTCTCTTTCTATCTGTCTATCTATCTCTCCTTCTATCCTTCCCTTATTCCACATCCCCGCTCTCTCCTCTCTCTCTGTCTCTCTTTCTCTCTCTCTCTCCCTTCCCCCTCTTCTTCTCCCTCCTCCTCCCACCCCCTCTCTTCCTCTCTCCTATCCCCCTCTTTCTATCTCTCTCTCACATACGCACACACCCACACCCCCCCATCCACCCCTCCCCTAGTCTCCCATCTATCCCCACCCTTGCCATCCCCCCTTATCCCCCCCCCCCCCGCCCTGAAAAAGGCATCCAGGCGGCCAGTCATTAGTATTCATGGCTTTGGTCCCAGAGTTTCCCGATTCAAAGCGGCGTTACAACTTCTCGTTCATGAATCAGTGAATCTGCCTTTGATGACTTCCCGTTGATGATTCTGCCATTGATGATTTTCCGAGTATTTCTTTATCTTTTTTATATATTGATGGATTTATTTATTTATTTATTATTATTGTTGTTGTGTTTATTATTGCTGTTGTTGTTGTTGTTATCAATATTATTATCATTACTACTATTATTATTATTAGCATTATCATTGTTATTATTATTATTATTATCATTATTATTATTATTAAGGATTTCTCACTGGTTCTCCGGGTAAGGATTTTTTCAGTTAATGATTCTTCAGTTAATGGTTTTCCAGGTAAGCATTTTCCAGTTAATAGCTATTCATTTGATCCTTCTCCAAGTAAGGATTTTTTAAAATTTAGGATTCTTTAAGTAGTGGTTTTCAGGTAAGGATTTTTCAGATAATGAGTCTTCAAAGAAATTGGTCTTCAATTAAGGATTTTTCTGATAATGATTTCTCCGTTAGAGCTATTCAAGTTTATGATTCTCCAAGATTTGTTTACTTTTTGTTTATTTTATCTTTCTTTCTTTTTTTTCTTTTCGTTTTTTTTTCTTTCTTTCCCATTCTTTATATTTTTTTCATTCTTTTTTATTTTCTCTTATTCCAGTTGATGATCCTTCATTTCGTGTTTCTCCCTCTGATGATTTTGATTCTGGACGGTGTCTTGGCGGAGGAGGGACGAGGAAGGGAAGAGGAGGAGGAATAAAAAGGATTAAGAGGGAAGAGAGAGAGAGAGAGAGAGAGAGAGAGAGAGAGAGAGAGAGAGAGAGAGAGAGAGAGAGAGAGAGAGAGAGAGAGAGAGAGGGAGGGAGGGAGGGAGAGAGAGAGAGACAGAGAGAGAAAGAAAGAAATAGATAAAAATAGTGAGAGAAAAAATGAAAAAAAAAAAAAAAAAAAAAACATCTCACATCTTTATATTTTTTTCATTCTTTTTTATTTTCTCTTATTCCAGTTGATGATCCTTCATTTCGTGTTTCTTCCTCTGATGATTTTGATTCTGGACGGTGTCTTGGCGGAGGAGGGACGAGGAAGGGAAGAGGAGGAGGAATAAAAGGGATTAAGGAAGAGAGAGAGAGAGAGAGAGAGAGAGAGAGAGAGAGAGAGAGAGAGAGAGAGAGAGAGAGAGAGAGAGAGAGAGAGAGAGAGAGAGAGAGAGAGAAGAAGAGAGAAGAGAGAGAGAGAGAGAGAGAGAGAGAGAGAGAGAGAGAGAGAGAGAGAGGGAGGGAGGGAGAGAGGGAGAGAGAGAGAGACAGAGAGAGAAAGAAAGAAATAGATAAAAATAGTGAGAGAAAAAATGAAAAAAAAAAAAAAAAAAACATCTCACATCTTTATATTTTTTTCATTCTTTTTTATTTTCTCTTATTCCAGTTGATGATCCTTCATTTCGTGTTTCTTCCTCTGATGATTTTGATTCTGGACGGTGTCTTGGCGGAGGAGGGACGAGGAAGGGAAGAGGAGGAGGAATAAAAGGGATTAAGAGGGAAGAGAGAGAGAGAGAGAGAGAGAGAGAGAGAGAGAGAGAGACAGAGAGAGACAGAGAGAGACAGAGAGAGACAGAGAGACAGAGAGAGAGAGAGAGAGAGAGAGAGAGAGAGAGAGAGAGAGAGAGAGAGAGAGGGAGGGAGGGAGAGAGGGAGAGAGAGAGAGACAGAGGGAGAAAGAAAGAAATAGATAAAAATAGTGAGAGAAAAAATGAAAAATAAAAAAAAAGAATAAAAAAAAAAACATCTCACATCTGGCACAGCAAACGCACCAATAACGTTTTACTACGAAGAATAACGCTCATTCCACAAGCTATTATGACGTTTACTACATAAGCTACCATTCACTCGAGGGACTTCGGTGATAACGTGACGCTAACTACAGGATGTTTAGTGAGGTGTAATGGGGTAAAATCACGTCTAATAAGTCTTAATGAGCAAGTAGGGAGGTTAATAACGCGTCATCAGATGAGACGTCTCGAGGGTAATCGTTAGTGCTGAGGCCGAGGAATTTCCGAGGGTATTTGGAGTGGTTTTTGTTCTGGAGAAAGGAAGCTGTAATGGTAGATGGTACACGAGGTCGACACGCCATTTGTACTAGTCACGGATTCTTCTTGTACAAGTCGTGGATGTTGTTGGGTGTTGTGACTGATGTCTCTTGTACAAGTCACGGGTGCTTCTTGTACTAGTTTCAGATGCTTTTTACGAACTTCATTGATGCTACTTATACTAACGACAGGTACTTATATAACCCACAAATGCTCCTTGTTTAAGTCATATATTACTTATATTAGTTACAGGTACTTCTTTTATGTCAAAAAGGCTCATTGGACTAGTTAGATGTACGCCTTATACAAGTAACAAATACTCATTATACAAGTCAAACATACCCCATTACTTGACTTTTCCTACAACTTGTATGTGTTATATTCATTGTTAGTTGCATTGCTAATAAATGAAATAATGGACTTTGATGATGATGTAAAAAGATTGTTTGTAGCCTTAGGGTATTGTACATAGAAAAATTAGCCGTAGGGAATGTTTAAAAAAACAGTCTTTCGCCATTTAAAGAATCGTAAAACATTTAGCAATGCCTTCTGTAAAAAGAAAAATCATATTTTACTTACTCTTTGAATATTGCTTTTCGGGAAAAAAGATGAAAGAAAGAGAATCCACTCACTGCATCCCGTCTTCCGATCGATTATTCACGGTAAATGTTTACACAAGGCGCTTTCCCTCTCTCGCTCTCCTTCGGCTCTAACAACGCTCAATGCCCGATGTTCTATGGATTGTACTCTCTCAAAACACTTCAAAGAGCACCATTATCCCCCTTTAAAGAGCTTCCTGATTAAAGAAAGAGGATATCTGTTGAGAAAGCATGCTCAGAACTTGAAGCTAATCCTTATATAGCAGTTATCAAAGTAGCTAGAATCTCTTTGATAAGTATTCCTCAAAGGATTAAAGGTATCTTTTGAGTTATGCCTCTTAAGGGAAGATTGATAAGAATGTTTATCTTTTGTATGTGTGTGTGTGCGTGTGTGTGTGTGTGTGTGCTTGGGTTTATATGTTTTATGGAAGCAAGTGTATTTAAGCAGATGTATAAATCTGTGCGTGCATTAGGCCATTCGCAGAGATCATTCACAAGGAGTTTAACTAATCAGTAAATCATCTTAAACAATTATAACGCACCCAATAAACACCATCAAGCGTGTCCCACCAGGAGCCGTCACAGCGAACCGTGCATCGACCACCCCGAACCTTATGAACCGAGCAACAGGACAGTGGTTTACGAGGTAGTGAAACGCGGGTATTGTTCACCGCAGACTTTTATCACCCGGGCCAGTCCTTGACACCAGTTCGCGTTCAGTCAGCGGGCCTAACGGGCGGACTCGGGCGAGGGCTGCTCTCATAACACCCTCTTAAGTGAAGCCCTTTGCGTCTCGAGGTAAGC
>NC_091570.1:15282623-15295123 GCF_042767895.1 Penaeus vannamei
CAAGAGACAAAATGAGGAGCCTATCATACTAATGACTAATTAAAGACTATACTGATAAGAGTATCGACAGAGTACTTAATACTAATTTCATTACAGCATGTATAATTGAGTACTTATCACCAGTTCCATCACAGTATAATTAGGTACTTATCCTTGACCTCAGTACATTATAAGTAAAAAAAGAAGCTCTTCCCACATGGCCTAAAAAATTATCTTTTAGAATTATTAGACACTGCGCTCGTTATCAATATCGGGGAGGGAAGGGTTGGCGCGTGGGTGGGGGTTAGGGGTGGGGGGGGGAGGCTAGCACACGTGACTTCCCCCACCCAAGGAAATATGAAATAAGGGCTGCGCGTGATCTTCATGATAAAAGACTGGTTCCTTTTGTTAACTGCTCCTGTCATCTGAAAATCCTTCGGAATTGAGCCCTATGTTGAATATCTGTGTTTTGTAAGTACGGAGTTTGTGTTGCCGTTTTTTCATGTATTTAGTTTATATTCATTTTGATTTGTTCTTTCTTTCTGTGTCTCTAACTCTAACACTCTCTCTCTCTCTCTCTCTCTCTCTCTCTCTCTCTCTCTCTCTCTCTCTCTCTCTCTCTCTCTCTCTCTCTCTCTCTCTCTCTCTCTCCCTTTCCCTCCCTCCCTCCCTCCCTCCCTCTCACTCACTCACTCACTCACTCACTCACTCACTCACTCACTCACTCACTCACTCACTCACTCACTCACTCACTCTCTCTCTCTCTCTCTCTCTCTCTCTCTCTCTCTCTCTCTCACACACACACACACACACACTTCCCCCCACCTCTCTCTCTTCCATCCCCTCCTCCTTCCTCTTTCTGCATATTGTGCGTGAATCACATTGCTTTTTCAACATTCCAAGCATTTTTCCAAAGCCCAGAATGCTTTAATACTTAAAACCTTAATTGAAAATAGTGTGACACTTTTTTTTTCCTTTTACATTAAACTTGACCATTTGCTCTTCGGTATTAAAGGTGTGCATTTTCGGAAACCAATTTGCACTTTACTAATTAAATTTTCATACATAAAACCTAATTGAAAAAAAGCTATAACAATGACAATCATTTTAGCATTATCTAACTGCTGACAATGACAACAAGTAATCTATATGTAAAATTGAGACTTAAAGACGACAATTGCAAGTACATGGTTTAGATAACAACCATACCACATTTTTGTTATATTTCTTATATAAGTATATTTATCACAACAATGATAATATTGGTAAAAGTTTAATGGTAAAGATGACAAGGATGTTGATAACAGTAATTAAGGATGATGATGATGATGATAATTATAATGATAATGATAATATTGACAATTATAAGAGTGATAATAATAATAACAATAATGATAATAATAGTAATAATGATAATGTTTATAAAAGAATAATGATAATAATAATAATAAATAGTAATAATGATAACATTGATAATGACAGACTTACAAAGAAAAAGAAAGACAGAAAGACAAAAAAAGAAAAAGAAATACAGACAGAAAAAAAGACAAACAAACAAAAAATAAGAAAAAACGGACAGATTAAGAGAAAGAATATCAGGCAGATAAACAAAAAGAAAGACAAACAGAAAGAAAAGACAGACAAAGAGACAGACAGACAGACAAACAGTCGCACGCAATAGTTCATACCGACCTCTCGATCTCCTCTCACACTCTACGCTATCAAGAGAACAATTAGACAGACTTTCCTCTATCAAGTGATGAACAGGGGGAGGGGAAGAAGGAGGAGGGTAGAAGGGGGGAGGGGGCAGGAAGAAGGAAGAGGGACGAGGGAGAGGGTGGGGAAGGGGGTAGGAAGAAAGAGGAGGAGGGAGGGAGAGAGGGAGGGGGCAGGAAGAAGGAAGAGAGGAGAGAGGAGGGGGTAGGAAGAAGGAGGAGGGAGGAGAGAGAGAAGGGGGCAGGAAGGAGGAGAGAGAGGGGAGAGGGGACAGGAAGAAGGAGGAGGAGGAGGAGGAGAGAGAAGGGGCAGGAAGGAGGAGAGAGAGGGGGAGAGGGGACAGGAAGAAGGAGGAGGGAGGAGGGAGAGAGAGAAGGAGGGGCAGGAAGGAGGAGAGAGAAGGGGAGAGGGGACAGGAAGAAGGAAGAGGGAGGAGAGAGAGGAGAGGGAGAGACGGGGCAGGAAGAAGGAAGAAGGAGGAAGGAAAAGAGGGGTAATGAGCAGGAAGAAAGAGAAGGGAGGAGGGAAGGGGCAGAGAAGGCAGGAAGAAATAGGAAGGAGGAGAGAGTTAGGATGAAGGAGAGGTGGAGATGGTAACACCCGCTGCTTTTATGATACATTCCGTTACATAGTTAGCATTGACAGGGATCCATTTGTGTTTGATATGCAGATTTGGGGAGAGGGAGAGGGAGGGAGGGAGGGAGTGGGCGAGGAGGGAGGGAGTGGGAGAGGAGGGAGGAGGGAGAAGGAGGGAGGGAGGGAGAGGGAGAGGGAGGGAGGGAGGAGTGGGAGAGGAGGGAGGGAGAAGGAGAGGAGGGAGGGAGAAGGAGGGAGTGGGAGAAGAGGGAGGGAGGGAGAGGGAGAGGGAGGGAGAGGAGTGGGAGAGGAGGGAGGGAGGAGTGAGAGGGGAAGAGGGAAAGGAAAGAGAGGGTTGGAGAGAGAATAAGGGAGGGAGGGAAAGAAGAGAGACAGAATGAGGTAGAGAGGGAAAGGAGAGAGAGTGAGATAGATAGATAGAGAGAGAGAGAGAGAGAGAGAGAGAGAGAGAGAGAGAGAGAGAGAGAGAGAGAGAGAGAGAGAGAGAGAGAGAGAGAGAGAGAGAATGGGGGAACGAGGGAAAAGAGATAGAGAAAAAGAGTAAGATAAAGAAAAAATCTCTCTCTCTCTCTCTCTCTCTCTCTCTCTCTCTCTCTCTCGCTCTCTCTCTCTCTCTCTCTCTCTCTCTCTCTCTCTCTCCCCTCACTCTTTCTCTCTCTCTCTCTCACTCTTCTTCTCATTCTTATTCTTATTCTCTTCCTCTTCTTCCACATTACCTCCAGAGAGAGAGAGAGAGAGAGAGAGAGAGAGAGAGAGAGAGAGAGAGAGAGAGAGAGAGAGAGAGAGAGAGAGAGAGAGAGAGAGAGAGAGACAAACAGACAGACAGAGACAAAGACAAAGACAGACAGATAGAGACAAAGACAGAAACAGATAGACAGAGATAAAGCCAAAAAGACAATGGAATCGAACCCAAGCCTTCAGTACCAAGGAACAAAATTCATAATTCATTTCAAATGATCATACACGCTATAAATCATTCTTTATCATTCAGACAGGATATGATTACCTGATTAATTATCGACCTCATTAGCGAATCGGCTATAATTACCATCAGTGCCTGTAATGTTTCATATTTTTTCTCTCTATGACTTCCAGCTTCATTACCGGCTTCATCGAATCATTTCATATTGATGTATAAATGTATTTGCGTATACATTAGGCTCTATTCAAAATCTGAATCAGTGCTGTTGTAACTAGTGGGTGTTGATATTTAAAAAAAAAATGTTCTTTGAATTTTGTTTAATTTATTTTTTCGGAGTCTTTTTATTTATTTATTTTTGTCTTGTTTTGTTTTTTTCTCCCTTCTCGGTCTGCTTGTCTCCTTCGCCCTGGGAAATTATAATGATAAGTATGATAATAATGAAAAAGATGGAGACAATAATAATAGTGATGATAATGATGGTAAAACGATAGTACTAATGATAGTAATGATAATGATAATAATGATAATGATAATGATAATGATTATGATAATAATGATAATGATAATGATAATAATAACAATGGTGAAGAAATAATGATCATACCAATAATGATAATACTAATTATATTAACCATTATAATAATTATAATGATAACGATAACGATAGAAAGGAAATGATAATAGCAACAGCAATAACAATAACAATAATGATTATGATAACAATGATAAGGATAAACTAAAAGATGAAAACAAATTAAAGATAACATCACGGTATCAAGTCAAGGAAAATATTTGCTAATGCTTAGTTAGAACTTTACTCATTATTAAAACACCGAGTAGAATTTCGTTAAAATGAACACTTCAACAGTTACTTGCAGATACGCATACATACACACACATACCTAATCATACACATATATAGACACACGCACGTGTACACCTAGAGCACACTGATGCACACGCAGGCAAATTCATTCTCTTTCTCGAACAGACAGACGCACAGATAGACAAACAAACAGAAGGAGAGAGAGAATGTGTGTCTGTATGTGTGTTGGAAAGAGAGAAAGAGAGAGAGAGAGCGAGAGAGAGCGAGAGAGAGAGAGATATATAAAAGAGAGAGAGAGAGAGAGAGAGAGAGAGAGAGAGAGAGAGAGAGAGAGAGAGAGAGAGAGAGAGAGAGAGAGAGAGAGATTAACTTATAGATATATAGAAAGATGTACAGATCAACTGATAGATAGATATGTAGCTATCTATCTATCTAGCAAATCAAATAGATAGACATAGAGAGTGAGAGAGAGAAATAGAGATTCATACACAGATAACGAAATAACTAGATAATTAGTTAGACAGACAGATAGATAGCTATATAAAGATAGTATGATATACAGTCACTCTTATAACTGACAAACAGATAGATGGTTAGATTGACAGATAGAAATATAGATCAAGATAGTATGAGATACAGTCACTCTCCTGATTTGTGTATTCACCTTGAAAGCAAAACAAAACAAAAAATTCACTTTCCAGAGAACGCCATTCAAATATCGTCTCCCTTTGGCACTTTGCTGTCTCCTGAAGCCAGCCTTTGCCGTCAACAGCCTCGACTTGCAAGGACTTTCATTTTCTCGAACTTCCCCTGGACTGACGTATAGGCGCTGACTCTCTGACTCTCCTGACGGGCTCTGTGGCTCCTTTGCTTCAGTTTTGTTGTATTTTTATCTAATTATTACTGTTATTATTATTATTGTTATTATTATTATTATTATCATTATTATTATTATTCCATTTTATATTTTGTAAGCTACGAACGTATTATATTCAGGTTTTAGCTATTTTGTGGAGCCCCATGTCACCTTTTGCTCTTATTTGTATTTTTCATCTTTTGTTTTTATTCATTCATCTATCTAATATTTTCCAAGTCCTTTTCTTGGTGTGTTTATATTCATTTATTTATCTATCATTTTTCAAGTCCTTTTCTTGTTGTGTTTTATTCATTTATTTATCTATCATTTTTCAAGTTGCATTCTAGCGTATCGCATTCAGTCTTATTATGTTACGATCTTTAAAACAGACAACGTGATACTACGTTCCTATCATAATTAAACTTCAACTGTATTACTATAACATTTAGTCTCGTGGTTAATCTTTCCATTTTTTCTCATGCCGAGGACTACGAACCCATTATAATCCGCCTTAAAAAAAACAATAACAATAATTCACCTTAAAAAAAAGAAGAAAAAATCATCAAAACCAACCTTTTAGTATCGTTAACGCGGTCTTTTGCCAATTCATCCATCGCAAACTATTCTGTTTCAAACTTTTGCATTACGAGAACTCTTGGGCACCGATTTCCAACGCAAATATCAACGCCAAAGTTAGTCGTTCTTCTTCTGTTGACTCTGACACTCCTGTTTAAAAGAATAGCTTTGTTTATTGACAGGAGACAGCGAGAGAGAGAGGCAGAGGGAGAGGTCTGTGTGTATCTTAGTTCGTCTTGCTAGTATCATTATTATTTATAATGTTGTCACGATTATTGTTATTATTATAGTCATCATAATTTTTCCTCATTATCATTATTAATAGTTGTAGCAGTAGTCGTAGTATCATTATTATTAGTATCATTATCCTTATCATCATAATCATTATAATAATGATACTAATAAGATAATGATAATGGTAACAAAACTACAACAGTAATAATGATAATAATGATATCATTTATAATGTTAATAATCATTATAATGATAATAATAATAGTTATAATAATAATGATTGTAGTAATAAGAATGATAACAATAATAATAGTAATAGTAATAATATTGATAATAATATTAATAATAATCATAATAATAATGATAGTCATAACAATGATAATAAGTAATGATATTGATGATGATGATAATAATGGTAATAATGATAGTGATAATGATGGTAGTATTCATAAAGATAATGGTAATAATAATGATAATACTGATTACAATAATAATGAAAATTATACTGATAGCAATGAAGATAATGATGATAATAATAATGACAATAGCGATGATCATAATAGGGACAAAAACATCAATTATTATCATTATCATCATCATCATTATCATCACTAGTTATTGTTATCATCTTTATTTTACATTATCATTGCTATTACTATTATCACCACCGTCACTACTACTATCGTTATTTTTGTCATGATCATTATCATCATCATCATCATCTTTAGCAGTAGCAGTAGTATCATTGTCATTGTGATTACTATCACCATTATCATTATCATCATTATCATTGTTGTTATCATCATTATTGCCAACATCGGTATCACCATTAACGGCACAATTAACACCATAACCAAATTTTGGTATTGCCCCTATAATGAGAATTTTTTACCATCATCACTATTATCATCATTTCTATTACCATCATTTCATTTTTGTTTTTAATGATACATCATTCTACCTTTATCCCCCCCTTTTCCTAAATACATTTTCAAAAACTTTTCTTTTCGCAACGAAATCCGTCTTTTCCCTTCCACATCCGGACCCTTTTCCACCATCCATCTTTCTTATCTCGCTTATCTCCCTCCTCTCTTTGTCTCTGTTTCTTTCTCTCCCCCTTTTCTCCTTGGCGCACTTTTGTCCCCATAGCGGTACGATCCTGAGATAAAAAAGGGAACAGAAGAAGAAGAAGAAGAATGATAAGAAGAGAGAAGAAGATAACAAGTTTATGAATTGTATAAACAGCGCTAGAATAAACTAGATGATTAGAGAGAGAGTGAGAGATAGATGATAGAGAGATAAAAAAAAAAAGAGAGATGGGAGGAAAGAGAGAGATCGAGATAAAGAGAACATAGAGAAAAAAAGAGATTGGAAGAGACAGATAGATAGACAGCTAACTAAAGCAGTAGACAGAGAGAAAATAGATAAAAGAAAACAAAGGAGCAGATGTTAATCCCCCATTTTTTGTTAAAATAGAAAGAAAGAAAGAAAGAAAAAAGATCGTCCTCAAAATAGGCTTTTAATATTTTCTCTATTTCTTGACGTGTTTTTTTTTTTTTTTTTTTTTTTTTTTTTTTTTTTTTTTTTTTTTTTTTTTTTTTTTTTTTTTTTTTTGCTCGACGTGTTAAAAAAATCTCTCCTTTTCCTTAGGTTTTGAATGTTCAAATGTCCCACGTGTTCTTTCGTCTCCTACAACCAGGTAGGATTTATCCCGTTTGTCTTTTCGTTTCTCCTTTTTGTCTTAAGATTTTTTTTCCTCCACACTTTCGTCTCTTTATTTTTTTTCGCGTCTTCCTTTTCGTTTTCATGGTAAGCCTTCCCCCCCCTCCTCTCTGTCTCCTCCTTCACTTCCATGTCTCCACTCCCCCTTCTCCCCCCTTCACCCTTCATCTACGTATCAAAATAACCCCCCCTCAGTTCTCCCCTCCCCCCCCACCACCACACCATGTTAAGACCTCCCGCCAGTCCAAAGTCGATATGAATCCGAGATAGTGCTAATCCCTCCACCGCAGGAAGGACGAAACTCCCAAAACCTTGCAAGAGAAAAACGACCGTATCCGCGAAGCCAACAGCTAAGCAGCCGGCCCCGTGAAATTGCCAAGAAATTAGGTGAGATTCGTTCAATGCGTTAATGGCCGCGCCTTTCGAAATGCAATTCTGTGAAGGGAAAAAATGGTTATGAGAGAAGGAAAATTTCCCGACTGTCTAGGGGGATTATCTGGTGACGAGAGAGAGAGGGAGAGGGAGGGAGGGAGGGAGAGGGAGAGAGAGAGAGAGAGAGAGAGAGAGAGAGAGAGAGAGAGAGAGAGAGAGAGAGAGAGAGAGAGAGAGAGAGAGAGAGAGAGAGAGAGGGAGGGAGAGGGAGAGAGAGAGAGAGAGAGGGGGGGGGGAGAGAGAGACGGACACACACACACATAGAAAGAGAAAGAGCGAGAGGGGGGACAGACAGACAGGCAGAGAAAGAGAGAGAGAGAGAGAGACCGAAAGAGAAAAAGAGCGAGAGAGAGAAAGAGAGAGAGAGTGAGAGAAAGAGAAAGGGAGAGAGTGAATGAGAGAGAGAGGAGGGACAAAAAAGAACCAAGCCAAAGCAATAGACAAAGGTAAAGAGAGATAGGAAGAGAGAGAGAAATTGTCAGAAGGGAGATGGGAAGAGACAGATAGAGAGACAGGAAGATAGAGGGAAAGAGAAAAGATAGTGCAGTGTATATAGGCTTTAGAAATTTCCACACTTGTTTTCAAAATAGCATTTTACGTTTCTCGTTTTGCTGCACTTTCTCTTAATACGTAAATCCGATTAGAATAAGTATCAAAAGAAAAAAACTGACATTTTATCAAACTGCTCTCATCATTTCTCTCTCTTTCTCGCTCGTTCTCGCTCTTTCCTTACAGAACGCTTTTGTTACTTTTTCATGTGCAATATAGCAGCAAATGATGATTAATTGTGAGATTGACATGTCGAGTATCAGCATCATCAGTATCAGAAAAATGGAATAAAACTCGAAGCATTATATCATATCCGCTGTTTAATACACCTGTTGAAATTGACTCGTCAGATAAAAAAGGAAAAGATTTTTATCATTTGAAAGAAGATTGATATTTTGTCATCTGTCATTAAGGATCAAGTTAATATATAATATGTTTCTGGACAAATTTCAATATAGATTAGTAAAAGTACTTTACTGACGGATTTATTTTCCATGAACATCGACAGCCACATTTCTTTTTCAAAACAAGAAAAACAACGACAACTTTCATGAAGAATATACATTTGGGGGGGGGGGAAGCTTTTGTCATTGAAGCATAAACCGTTCGATGAAGAAGAGAAGACTGGACCGCAACAGCACGCCATAAGACAGAGGAACTTTATACAGACGACACACCTGCGCAGACAACGGCTTCGAACTTAGTGACTGCATTGTAATTTAACCTGAAAATCATTCAGAATAACTTTTTAATATCGAGAATGCAGGAACATCCTTCTGCGCAGAGATACCATTAATGGCTTTCATAAAAAAGTAAGAATGAGGGCTAAGGTCGACCAAAGAGAATAAAGAGACTAGAGAGTTCCTATGCTCTCCTCTAAAATAAAAGTGTTGCCGGAAGTGCTGCCATCTATTGTTGGGTATACAGTTTTTTGATGAATGCACCTCGGTTTGCTATTTCAGTACCTTTATGCGCATTCATTCCAGTAATTTGCATGCAATTTCTTACTGTTTGTACTAATTTGTAGTTTCCTATTCTTTACTTTCTAACAACATAACAGATACACAAAGTACACACTAATATCAGTGATTAGGTATCGGTAAAAAGGAAATTACGAAACAGTTGCTGATTCTTCTGAAAAATAAATGAATAGATAAATATCCTTATGAATGTATGTGTATGTGTATGTATATATATATATATATATATATATATATATATATATATATATATATATATATATATATATATATATATATATGTGTGTGTGTGTGTGTGTGTGTGTGTGTGTGTGTGTGTGTGTGTGTGTGTGTGTGTGTGTGTGTGTGTGTGTGTGTGTGTGTGTGTGTGTGTGTGTGTGTGTGTGTGTGTGCGCGCACCCCCCTCCCCACCCTCTCCACGACTCATCAACAAAGCAATGCGACAAAAAAGGAAGATATGCAGTTTAATGTTGATAGTGCTTCTTCTTTCAGTGAGTACCATTTCCTCGTAAAGAAAGCGAAAAGATGTTTTATCATATGAAGATTTATATTTCTCCAAGAAAAATGTATGCTTTCTCACTTGAGAAATATATTGGTAGATTGATTGAGCACAATCATCTGATATCGTTCAGTCAAGGAAACTGTTATCATTAGGATCAAGTTTTCATGTTTCTGGACAAATTTCGGTTCTGATTTGAAAGAGTACTTTACTGACTTATTTTCCACGAACATCGATAACACATTTCTTTCTCAAAACAAGAATAACAACGACAACTTTTCATTCATTATCATTAAAATCCGAGATCGAATAGAGCAGATCAAGCAAAAACCGTAGCGAACAGAACATGACTGAGAACAGCAGACTGGAGTGCAACAGCACGGCATAAAACAGAGGAACTTTCTACAAACGACCAGGGCTGTAAACTTTTCCGTAGCAGCATTTATGCCGTTCTCTAAACATCAGATGATACAGAAAACGGATATAAATAGTAATATTGGATCATACACTATCATAAAAGAATGAATATCAGATTACAGTTACAGTGCGTAGGATCAAGGTCTAGTGTTTAAGAGATTCCCTGCCTTACTTTCTTGTTTAATGCATTGCTTAAAACAATATACTATACATCACCAAGCTGGTAATATAACATTCAACAACATAAAATGCACCCGCATCTCTTTATAGAAAATGTATTAGATGTATAACTTAATAAAATACGACTTTGAACCTGTAAACTTGATTTATCTAAATAGTATACGACTATTCATAGTGAGTGTGTTGCAGGTCTGAAGGTTTAAAGTCACTCTCTGGGATTGTGGATCTGCCTTTGATGATGCCCAGCCAGAAGAGCACCAGATGAAGTGACATTGGATGAAATTTCCGCTGCGATACCGTTCAGTCTGCCACATCCTATCAGTTCATACCAGGATGGTTTCAACAATTTTTATGTTTTATTTATCTGAACATGGGAAAATATCTCAATATCTCAATGGTTACGTCACCATTTGTCGGTCGTCTTTTATTCCGTTTAGCAGACGAATTTCCGTAGAATTCCAGCCCTGCAGACGACACACCTGTGTAGAGCAAAGACTATATAAGAAAGATAGGAAAGCACGCATCACACTTAAGAAAAATGTGAGGTCCAAAATTTCATAAAGCGCCATCTATTATTTATATATATAACTAAGAAAAGATAATGTTTATAGGGGGGACTAAATTTATATAGATTTTAATATTTTTGTTTTAGTTTTAAAAGGTTAAGTTTCAGTTGAATTTTTACAATGTCTGTTTTAAATAAGACACTTGAAATGTATCTATCAAAGAATTACTTTATATATATATATATATATATATATATATATATCTATATATATATACATATATACATATATACATCATATATACATATATACATATATACATCATATATACACACATATATATATATATATATATATATATATATATATATATATATATATATATATATATATATATATATATGTATATATATATATCATATATATATATATATATATATATATATCATATATATATATATATATATATATATATATATATATATATATATATATATATATATATATACATATATACTAATAAATTTACATAAAAATTTGCAAACGACACACCTGTGTAAAGCAAAGACTATAAAAGAAAGAAAGGAAAAGCACGTATCACACTTAAGAAAAATGTGGACCAAAACTTCATATAGCGCCATCTATTGTTTAGATATGTAACTAAGAAAAGAGAACGTTTATAGGGGGAACTATAAATTTATATAGATTTTAATAATTTTGTTTTAGTTTTAAAGGTTTAGTTTCAGTTGAATTTTTGCAATGTCTTTTTTTTTTTTAATAAGAGACGAAATGTATCTATCAAAGAATTACTTAATATGTATATATTTATATATTTACATATAAATTTACAGACGATACACCTGTGTAGAGCAGACTACAAAAGAAAGATAGGAGAGCGCGTATCACACTCAAGAAAAATGTGAGGTCCAAAACTTCATATAGCGCCATCTATTGTTTAGATATGTAGCTAAGAAAAGAGGACGTTTATAGGGGGAACTATAAATTTATATAGATTCTAGAATTTTTGTTTTAGTTTTAAAGGTTTAGTTTCAGTTGAATTTTTGCAATGTCTTTTTTTAATTAAGAGACATTAAATGTATCTATCAAAGAATTACTTTATATATATATTTGTAAATTTACA
Source organism: Penaeus vannamei (assembly GCF_042767895.1). Taxonomy (NCBI): domain Eukaryota; kingdom Metazoa; phylum Arthropoda; class Malacostraca; order Decapoda; family Penaeidae; genus Penaeus; species Penaeus vannamei. The sequence goes on from NC_091570.1 coordinate 15,294,756, forward strand.
TGGAATCATATAATTATTCTGTTCTTTAATAACTTTTTTTTTCTTATTAGAGATTTACATAAATTAAAATGAGGGTTTACACCTTTTTCAGAAAATTAAAATAAAACATTTATTAATAATTATCTTATGTGTATGTATCATAAGATTATTCCATTGTTTAAATACTATACAATTTTATTGCAGAAAATATCTTTGGTGTTAATACAGTGATTATGAACTTAAATAATAAAAAACTGTACAATTTATTAAATAAACAAATCTATTAAATAAACTTTACAATCATTCGGAATTAATAAATTCTTCATGTTATTAATTAATTTTTGTTACGTTATCAAATCAAGGATATATGATACACATTTATGTAAAAC
>NC_091570.1:15302623-15310123 GCF_042767895.1 Penaeus vannamei
CTACGGAAATTACAGAAACAGAAACCGTATGAAATAATTTCTCTGATAAGATATGAAGCGGAATTCTTGGCCAGCGCTCGCATTCGAAGGCTTGTAACCACTACAGTGCGCGAATGACACTGTTGCCATGGTGACGGTACACTGCATGACTTAGCGAATGACACTGTTGCCATGGTGACGGTACACTGCATGACTTAGCGAATGACACTGTTGCCATGGTGACGGTACACTGCATGACAGCGAATGACACTGTTGCCATGGTGACGGTACACTGCATGACTTAGCAAGCGAAAGTCTAGCCATCTACGGGGGTCGCTTGAGAAAGCAAAAAAAAATCCTGAGATAGCAAGAAAAAGTTTTGAGATTTTAGACAAAAACTTTCCCTGCTTAAAACGCCTTTATTGGATGTCAATTCAAATAAACATTTTATGGTCACATTTTTTAAAAACAAGAATGATAGTAACAATATTAATGATAAGATGCGGTTTTGATAGCTAATTACTATGGCTAATTACTATAATGCACTATGGAGTACTAATAGAACATATTAATGTGTGATGTACCCTATAAGAAATGTCCATACATTGTCGTTACTAGCGTTAACAAAATGAAATAATGATAATTATAGTATTAGAAAAAAATAAACAATATTTTTTATGAATCATCAAAAAATCATAAAAAATACATCATACACAGAGAAACAGAACACACATACAAAGCTTATGCAGTACATACATTCACATTCATACAGAGATGATGCATACATAAATTAAGAGCTTTTATTAGCTCTTTATAAGCACACCAATCCAACGATTCTACGTAGACACAGACATTCACTAAAAAAGACAATTTATCAAACTCCATTAACAAATTCCTTGAAAATGGCCCGAGAATTTCCTTTCCTCCCCGAAGAACCAGGAGGAAGCTCAGTTAAAGCTCTTTTATAGAACGTCTTTTACATGATTCAGGATGTCAGGCGAATCTGAGCCTTAATGAGCCGTTACATCCGCTAATAAGGTCGTCCAGAAGCAAGATCTTGATTTGCATGTTGGGATTCCCTGCTTTTGCTTGGAGGAAGAAGGGGGGGAGGGTTTAGGGAGAGGGCTGAGAGAGAGAGAGAAAGAGAGAGAGAGAGAGAGAGAGAGAGAGAGAGAGAGAGAGAGAGAGAGAGAGAGAGAGAGAGAGAGAGAGTGTGTGTAATAGAGAAAGAGAGAGAGAGAGAGAGAGAGAAAGTGAAAGAGAGAGAGAGAGAGAGAGAGAGAGAGAGAGAGAGAGAGAGAGAGAGAGAGAGAGAGAGAGAGAGAGAGAGAGAGAGAGAGAGAGAGAGAGAGAGAGAGAGAGAGAGAGAGAGAGAGAGGGAGACGGAGTAGAGAGAGAGAGAGAGAGAGAGAGAGAGAGAGAGAGAGAGAGAGAGAGAGAGAGAGAGAGAGAGAGAGAGAGAGGGAAGAGAAGAGTGAGAGAGAAGAGAGAGAGAGAGAGAGAGGGAGGGGAGAGAGAGAAAGAGAGAGGAGAGAGAGAGAGAGAGAAAGAGAGAGAACGAAAGAGAGAGAGAGAGAGAGAGAGAGAGAGAGAGAGGGAGAGAGAAAGAAAGAGAGGGGGGGGGGATGAGAGAGTAAGAGTTAGACAGATATAGATAGATGGAGAGATAGATATACAGACAAATAGACAGACAGATAGATAGAGAGAGAGAAAAAAATAAAAACAAAGAGAGAAAGGAAAAAAGGAAATAAGTGGCCATCGGAAAATAAGGTGATTGTGGCTTCATTTTCCTTAAAACAACTTTTTTGGGGGGAAATAACCGGTTTTTTGAGGGGGTTGGGGTGGGAGAAGGGGATTGGATCAACTCTCCCTATACCCCTCACTTCCAATACACACTCCTCACCCCTCAACACACCCTTTACCCCCTTACCCCCTCAATACACCCCCTCAATACACCCCCTTTACCCCTCAATACACCCCCTTACTCCCTCAACACCCCCCTTTCTCCCTCACCCCACTTACCCCCTCAATACACCCCCCTTACTCCTCCTTATCCCAGCTCCATCACTAGCCTCAAGGGACGACCCATAATTCTGCGAGAAAAAAGTTTGTTAAATGACTACTCTCTCTCGCTCCTCGCTCCTCTTGGCTCTCTCCTTCCCTCTGACCGAGCCCCGGGATGGATAGAGAGGATAGAAAGTGGATAGAGAAGACACTGGGGGTATTAAGGAGGGTGATATAGTACCGAAAGAGTGGCGGGGAGGGAGGAACTCAGGCCCCGAGAGGGAAGGGAAGAGGGTCTTGTAGTCTTGGGGAGGGGGAGGGGTGGGGCTTGGGTGGGGGAGGAAAGGAGAGAAGACAGAGGGGAAAAACAGGTTGAAAATATGTATTCGTAGATATATTTGTGGATATATATATATATATATATATATATATATATATATATATAGATAGATAGATAGATAGATAGATAGATAGATAGATAGATAGATAGATAGATAGATATAGATATAGATTATCATTATTAATATTTTTTTACTATTATTATTAATATTTTTTTACTATTATTATTATTATAATAATTATTATTATCATTATCATTATTATTATTATCATTGCTGTTGTTATTATTATCATTTTGATTATTATTCTCCTCCTAATCATTGTTATTAGTGGTAGTTGTTGTATTAGTAGTAGTAATATCTATATCGTTATCATTGGCATTGATATTATTATAATAATTATCATTATCATTGTCATCATCATGATTGATATCATCATTGCCATTATCACTATCATGATTATCGTCATCATTATTATCAACATTATTACTGCCATTTATACTGTTTTTCTTGCTGTTACTACTAGTACTACTACCATTATTAACAAAATACTTTTCTTCATCTCATCCAATTTATTATTACCCTTTCTCTAATTTATCTTATCTTTCTCATCCTTCCTCTTTTCTCGTCTTCTTTTCTTATCATCCATTTCCTTCTTATTCTTATTCACTTCAACTTAAGAGATATAATATAAAACAAATAAAGAAGTGCAGAACCTTACATAAATCAAATACATACACACATATATATATACATATATATATATATATATATATATATATATATATATATATATATATATATATATATATATATATATATATATATGTATATATATATATATATATATATATATATATATATTTGAATATATATATATGTATATATATGAGTATATAAGGTATATAGAAACCAAAAATATAAAGCATAACTATATTATACAATATACAAACAACTACGAATATACTAACAACATTATGACTATCTATCCATTTATATCAAATTATGGAGATAGGCTAAAAAATTAGAGAGGGGAGGGGTAGAGATGATTAAACAGAGAGAGAGGAGAGAGAGAGAGAGAAAGTGAGAGAGAGAAAAAAAAGAGAGAGAGAGAGATATATATATATATATATATATATATATATATATATATATATATATATATATATATATAGAGAGAGAGAGAGAGAGAGAGAGAGAGAAAGAGAGGGAATGAGAGAGAGAGAGAGAGAGAGAGAGAGAGAGAGAAAAGGAAAGAAAGACCAAGAGAGAAGAGATGAACAAACAGACAGTGAAAGAACGAAAGAGAAATAAGAGTTTGACAGACATATACATACATGGAAATATATAGATATGAAAGAGATAGATGACGCCGGCGTTTGTATGAGAGAGCGAGAGAGAGAGAAAGAGAGAGAGAGAGAGAGTGAGAGAGAGAGAGAGAGAGAGAGAGAGAGAGAGAGAAAGAGAAAGAAAGAAAGAAAGACAAAGAGAGAAGAGATGAACGAACAGACAGTGAAAGAACGAAAGAGAAAGAGCAAGAAATGTACCATTCAAAGAGGACACCAAAAGCAGAGGAACCCAACAGACACACGCATCTTTGCACCGTCTGCAGGGAGTACAACAGTCCGAACTTGATGAAATTTCTCAGCACGGGAAGCGAAGTATCGTTTGAGGAAAAGCAAATATCAGATGCCGTTTCTGCTGTGTAATGGTGTTTGCAAATACGCAGAGCGGGGTGGCTGTCGCAATATTTACAGACACAGACGAGAATACATGTATTTCTGTATCATATATATATATATATATATATATATATATATATATATATATATGTGTGTGTGTGTGTGTGTGTGTGTGTGTGTGTGTGTGTGTGTGTGTGTGTGTTTGTGTGTGCGTGTGTGTGTGTATATATATATAATATATATATATATATATATATATATATATATATATATATATATATATATCTGCATATCTATATGTCTATCTATCTATCAAACTATCTACATACATATCTATATGCATATATCTATCTATCTGTTTATATATACATGCATACATATACATATATATATATATATATATATATATATATATATATATATATATATGTCTATCTATCTATCTATCTATCAACCCATATACATATATACACACACGTGTACTGTGTGTGCGTGTGTGTCTGAACACATACTTATTAGTCCAATCTAGAAAGCCTATTGGAAAAGGAACCCACCTAGAAAGCAGTAGATAGAGAGACGGGGATAAAAACGCGGAAGGAAAAGGAGGAGATAATCACAGCGACCCAAACCCCCCCCCCCCCCCCCCGCCTCCCCCAATCCAAGGAAGAGTGGGCGTGGTCACCAACAACGAGGTGGAAAAGCTATCGATATTGGGTCTCGTCTTCTTTCTTTTCATATCTTCTTTTCCTTTTACACTCCTCTGCCATTTCTCTAACAACAGTCGAATGGTGCCTAGAAAAAAACATATAGAAGTTCACATCGTAAATAGATTCAGAGATAACATTATCGGCGGTTTATAAAGAGAGAGAGAGAGAGAGAGAGAGAGAGAGAGAGAGAGAGAGAGAGAGAGAGAGAGAGAGAGAGAGAGAGAGAGAGAGAGAGAGAGAGAGAGAGAGAGAGAGAGAGAGAGAGAGAAGATATATATATATATATATATATATATATATATATATATATATATATATATATATATGTATGTATGTATGTATGTATGTATGTATGTATGTATGATTGTATGTATGTATGTATGTATATATGTATATCTGTGTGTGTGTGTGTGTGTGTGTGTGTGTGCGGATTAAACTTTTTTTTCTTTTTTTTAACTAAGGGAATCACCCCCATAGTCCAATCATCTTTCATTCACCAAATATCTAAAGCACCATTTTCTAAACCAAGATAACTGGACAAAATATATGCAGCTGACATGATTTCTACTTCCATAACTAATTGAGATTAGAAAAAAAACATGATTTATGCTCCACTTCTCAGCGTTATTAATGCTCGGGAAGACTTTTTAGAAGCGAGAATGAATGGGCACTCGTTTGTAAGCTCGTGTGTGTATACTATGTGTGCGTATTTTAAGTGGCGATGTGTGTTGGTTGGGGGAACGTGTGTGTGTGTGTGTGTTTTTTTCTTTGTGTGTGTATGTGTTTTTTTTTGCGTGTGTGTATGGTGTGTGTGTGTGTATGTGTCTGTATCTGTATTCGTGTATATGTGGTTGTGTGTATGTACATGTGTGTGTGTTGTCTGCATTTGTATTCGTGTGTGCATGTTTGCGTACATGTGTGCATACGTATATTCATACACCTACACATCTACCTGTCTGTATTACATATATAAACAAAAACACAAACATTTCATCGCATACATCTAAAAGAGAGAGAGAGAGAGAGAGAGAGAGAGAGAGAGAGAGAGAGAGAGATAGATAGGTAGAGAGAGAGAGAGAGAAAGAGAGAGAGAGAGAGAGATAGATAGAGAGAGAGAGAGAGAGAGAGAGAGAGAGAGAGAGAGGGAGAGAGAGAGAGAGAGAGAGAGAGAGAGAGAGAGAGAGAGAGAGAGAGAGAGAACAGAGAGAGAGACAAAACACTAAGAGTGTGCGTAGTAAAATATGTAGGTGCGTTCGCGTGCGCATCTCGTACCTCAGATGCTTTTTGAGATTCAGTGCGCCTCCTCGCTTCGTATCAGGTGGAGGTTCCGCGCGCCGTCGACGTTGCCTTATTGCCCTTCCTCTCTCCTCGATGTTTATCTGAACCTTTCTGCTCCTTACGAATTCTTCCTTTTCTTCCCTTTTTAATAAAAAAAAATCCTTTATTCCTTTATTTCCATTTTTTTTAAATAATTCTAAAAGAATTTGAAAAATGGTTATCTGAAAATTTCTATTCCTTACGTTTTTTGCGTTGTTTCCCCTATTTTGAAAACTTTATTCCAATTATTTTCTTTTGTTAAAATAATTTTGAAAAAGCTTATCTGAAACTTTCTATTCCTTGCGAAAGTTTCCCTTATCCTCCTCCATTTCCATTTTTTTTTATTCTTAAAATTATTCTGAAAAAAATGATATTGAAGAAACTTTCTGTTCCTTAATTTTTTCCTATTTTTCTACATTATTTCCATTATTCCTTATTCTCTCTAATTAAATTGATTCTTAAGATGCTTATCTTAAATTTGCTATTCCTTGTTCTTTTTTATTGCCTTTTCTTCCTTTTTTTCCATTTTTCCTCTTATTTCCTTCTATTTCCAACAATTATCATAATTTTCGATTATTCCTTATTACATTTCTTTAGAATAACTCAGAAAGATGCCTTTCTGTCCCTTGCAATTTCTCTTCCCTTTTCTTCTAATTTCGATCCTTTTCTAACAAACACCATAATTTTTTTAATGAATTGAAAAGAGAGAAAAATCATTTATAGCGTGAATGATACACACAGCATGCCATAAGTGCATTCTAATATAAAGTTCATGTTCAACAATGAATAAATAAACAATTGAATAGATACAGATGAATAAATGAGTATATATATACCTAAGTAAATCAATGAATGAGTACATACATAAACAAATAAATAAATAGACACATAAATGGATGAAGATAAGGAATAGATATACAAATAAACACATAAATAAGAGAATTGATACATGAATAGATAAACAAACAAATGAAAACCACATAGACGCATAAAATCCCCGATTCTTTCCTACCCCTGTCACGCCAACAAGAACCTCATGACTATGCTGTCACGAAGTCAGTCCATCACCGCATGACAGAATTCGGGCGCCGCTGCTTCTACGCTGACTTCCTCTTAGAGCTGTTAAGGGCCATCGTGCATATCTCTGCATGTTAATGAGGCCTCCCTCGAGTGCAAACACCTCATTCAAGGGCGGACTCTCCCGGGAGATGAGGAAATGTAGATAAGTAAGCAGGAGGAGGTCGATGCTGGCCCGGGACTCTGCTGTAGGAACGGCTCTTTGCAGGAGGTTAGGGATTTTTTTTTTTTTTTTTTTTTTGGTGTCCAGAGACGTGTAGATGGATTGGTAGATGGATATTCTCAGGTATACAGCCATGTATATGTATACGTGTATATCTAATTCCATACCTCTATCTTTCTATCGCGACTCATGTAGATACATACACACACACACACACACACACACACACACAC
>NC_091570.1:15362623-15370123 GCF_042767895.1 Penaeus vannamei
CATGTGTGTGAGTGTGTGTGTGTGTGTAGAGCTTGTGTGTTTGTATATGTCTTTGTAAATGTGAGTGTGTGTGTGTGTGTGTAGGTTTGTGTGTTTGTACATGCGTTTGTGTGTTTGTGTGTGTGTGTGTGACTGTATGTATGTGCATTTGTATATGTGTATGCGTTTAAGGTCTACAATCGAAGAGTAGTCCGACGAAGTGAAAATAGATTTCCAAAGGTCAAGCGATAGATTAAGGAGGCCTAAAATAGGACGAGGTGCTTTTGGGGGAAGCAAGACGCTAGAAAATTACGTCATTTAACCTTTCTCCTCTCGTGGGAAAGGGCGGAGAGAGAGAGAGAGAGAGAGAGAGAGAGAGAGAGAGAGAGAGAGAGATTGAGAGAGAGAGAGAGAGAGAGAGAGAGAGAGAGAGAGAGAGAGAGAGACATACAGAGAGGTGTTGGAAAATGGCATCAATTCCCTTTTTTTCCTTTTAAGGGAAAGTGTTGGAAAATTACATCAATTTCCCCTTTTCGTCTTAAGGGAAAGTGTTGTAAAATGACAACAATTCTCTTTTTTCCTCTCGATGGAAAGGGAGGAGGAAGGCGAAGAGGGAAAGTGTTGGAAAAATGACATCCATTCTACCCTCCCCCTTCAATTATTTTAGTAGTAAATAGTAAATAAATTATAGTAAATAGAAAGGGTGAGGCAAGAAGTGTTGGAAGGAAAATGGAAAACTGTGATAATTTTCCTCACTCCTCTCAGTTCATGGCACAGGGAAAGGCGATGCTGGGGTGGGGGGTGGGGGGTGGGGGGAAGATGATGGGAAAATTGACATCAGTTCTTCCTTCTTGTTTCTGGGGATGGAAGGAAAGAGCAAGGGAGGGAGGAAAAGATAACACATACGGGCGACTCTAACCCTTCCCTTAATAAAAGATACTATAGAAAAAAATGATAATAAATAAAAGTATTTTATGAAATAATAATAAATAGAAATAATAAAATAAAGAGAAAAATAATAAATAAAAGTATTATATGAAATACACTCACAACGCGGATGCTGAAAAGAAATTTGCGTTTGGGGGAATTTTCGTGAAAATCCTGGATTATTCGGCCCGGATTTGGGATTTCCTGTCGCCGGTTAAGGAAGCTCGGAAATAGTAGATAAATAAGATAAAGAATAAGAGAGATGACCCCCCCCAAAAAAAAAAAATAATAATAATGATAGATAGATAAAATAAAATATAAGAGAGTTGTCCCTCCCCCCCCCCCCAAAAAAAAAAAATAATAATAATAAAGATAAATAAATGAAATAAAGAATAAGAGAGATGACCCTCCCCCAAAAAAATAATAAATAGATAAAATAAAAGAATAACTAGAGATGATCCCCCCCCAAAAAAATAATAATGAATAAATGAAGGATATAAAAAGATAAGAGAGATGACAATACCCTCCAAAAAAGATGAAAATAAATAATAAACAAATAAAATAAAGAATAAGAGAGATGACCCCAAAAAAAGAAAATAATAATAAACAAATGAAATATAAGAATAAGAAAGATGACCCCCAAAAAAGAAAGAAAATAATAATAAACAAATAGTGAAATAAAGAATAAGAGAGATGACCCCAAAAAAAAAAAATAATAATAAACAAAAAAAAATAAAAAAGAATAAGAGATAAGCCCCCCCATGATCATTTAAAAAAAAAAAAAAATAATGATAAACAAAAATAAAATAAAAAGAATAAGAGAGATGACCCCCCAAAAAAGGGAAAATAATAATAAACAAATAAAAATAAAAGAATAAGAGAGATGACCCCCCAAAAAAAGAAAATAATAATAAACAAATAAAAATAAAGAATAAGAGAGATGACCCCCAAAAAAAAGAAAATAATAATAAACAAATAAAATAAAGTGAATAAGAGAGATGACCCCAAAAAAGAAAATAATAATAAACAAATAAAATAAAGAATAAGAGAGATGGACCCCCCAAAAAAAGAAAATAGAGTTAATAAACAAATAAAATTTAAAGAATAAGAGAGATGACCCCCAAAAAAAGAAAATAATAATAAACAAATAAAATAAAAGACAAGAAGAGATGACCCCCAAAAAAAGAAAAAGAAAATAATAATAAACAAATAGAATAAAGAATAAGAGAGAGATGACCTCCAAAAAAAAAAAAGAAAATAATAATAAACAAATAAAATAAAGAATAAGAGAGATGACCCCCCCCCCCAAAAAAAGAAAATAATAATAAATAAAAAAAATAAATAAAGAATAAGAGAAGATGACCCCCCAAAAAAGAAAATAATAATAAACAAATAAAATAAAGATCTTTAAGAGAGAATTAAAATAAGAGAGATGACCTCCCCCCAAAAAAAGAAAAGAAAATAAAATAATAAACAAATAGAATAAAGAATAAGAGAGATGACCCCCCAAAAAAAAAGAAAATAATAATAAACAAATAGACAATAAAGAATAAGAGAGATGACCCCCCTAAAAAAAATAAAATAATAATAAACAAATAAAATAAAATAATAAGAGAGATGACCCCCCAAAAAAGAAAATAATAATAAACAAATAAAAAATAAAGAATAAGAGAGATGACCCTGACCCTCCCAAAAAATAAAATAATAATAAACAAATAAAAATAAGAGAATAAGAGAGACAGTATTTAAAAAAAGAAAATAATAAGAATAAACAAATAAAATAAAGAATAAGAGAGATGACCCCCCAAAAAAAGAAAATAATAAATAATAAACAAATGAAATAAAGAATAGAGAGAGATGACCCCCCAAAAAAGAAAATAATAATAAACAAATGAAATAAAATATGAATAAGAGAGAGATGACCCCCCAAAAATAAAATAATAGTAAACAAATAAGAATAAAGAATAAGTAGAGATGACCCCCCCAAAAAAAGAAAATAATGATAAACAAATAAATAAAAGAATAAAAGAGAGATGACCCCCCAAAAAAAGGAAAATAATGATAAACAAATAAAATAAAGAATAAGAGAATGACCCCCAAAAAAAAAATAATAGTAAACAAATAAAAATAAGAGAATAAGAGAGATGACCCCCCAAAAAAAGAAAATGATAATAAACAAATAAAATAAAGAATAAGAGAGATGACCCCCAAAAAAAAAATAATGATAAACAAATAAAATAAAGAATAAGAGAGATGACCCTCCAAAAAAAGAAAATAATAATAAACAAATGAAATAAAGAATAAGAGAGATGCGCCCCCCCAAAAAAAAAAAATAATAATAAACAAATAGAATAAAAAATAAGAGAGATGACCCTCCAAAAAAAAGAAAATAATAATAAACAAATGAAATAAAGAATAAGAGAGATGACCCCCCCAAAAAAAGAAAATAATAATAAACAAATAAAATAAAGAATAAGAGAGATGACCCTCCAAAAAAAAGAAAATAATAATAAACAAATGGGAATAAAGAATAAGAGAGATGACCCCAAAAAAAGAAAATGAACATAAATAAAATAAAGAATAAGAGAGATGACCACCCCCAAAAAAAAAAATAATAATAATAATGAATAAATAAAATAAAGAATAAGAGATATGACCCCCCAAAAAAAATTGAAATTAAGAATAAGATAGATGACCCCCGAAAAAAATATTAATCATAGTAATAAATAACTAAGATAAAGAATAAGAGAGATGATCCTCTCCAAAAAATAGATAAATAGATAAAATAAAGAATATGAGAGATTACCCCCCCAAAAAAAAGAAAAAATTTAATAATAATAAATAATATAAATAAAAGAGATGAATTACCCTTCAGAATAAATGAATAGTTAAAGAGAAAACGATAAAGAGGGAAATTACCTTCCAATATATATAAATTGATAGATAAAGGAATTAATTAAAAATAAAGTGACGAACTGTCCTCCAATATGAATAAATGAATGATTTTAAGTAATAAAAGATGGAAATGAGGAATTAACCTCCAAATTAAATACACTGATACATAAATGAATAAATGAATAGTTAAAAGTGATATAGACAAATGAGAAAAACATTAAGAAAACATTACAGTTTTAAATATCATTCTAAGATTCGCGATACCGCCGCAAAGAAACCTTTCTCTCTCTCTGTCTCTCTCTGTCTCTGTCTGCCTATCTGTCTCCCTCTCTCTCTCTTTCTTTCTTTCTCTCTTGTTTGTCTTCCGCCCGTTCCTGCCCCCTCTTCTCTCTCTCTCTCTCTCTCTCTCTCTCTTGTCTGTCGTCCGCCCGTTCTTGCCCGCTCCTCTCTCTCTCTTTCTCTCTCTCTCTCTCTCTCTCTCTCTCTCTCTCTCTCTCTCTCTCTCTCTCTCTCTCTCTCTCTCTCTCTCTCTCTCTCTCTCTCTCTCTCTCTCTCTCTCTCTTTCTCTCTCTCTCTCTCTCTCTCTCTTTCTCTCTCTCTCTCTCTCTTTCTCTCTCTCTCTCTCTCTCTCTCTCTCTCTCTCTCTCTCTCTCTCTCTCTCTCTCTCTCTCTCTCTCTCTCTCTCTAGCTCTCTCTCTTTTTCTTTTTTTTTAAGATCGTCGGCAACAATCTCCATCACGTGACCCCGAGAAATTGAGACACTCCGTCAGCCCAAGAACGAAGGCGGATCTAACTGTCAGCGCAATCAGTCAATCAGTCCATCAGCCCCTGACGCGGGCACAATTCTGAAGTGTCACGTGACTTTATCTGCAGGCGACGTCGACCAAGAATTTCCATGGGCGGCTGTGAGCGGCTGGGGGGGGGGGGGAGAGGGGGGGGGGGAGGGGGAAGGAGGGGAGTGTCGGCTTGGAATTCCCCTGAAGTTAAGTGAGGTCGGGGTGGGGCGGGGGGGGGGGGGGAATGGATTCGATGAGGTTAAATCGAGTTAGGTTAAATTAGGTCAAGAGAGGTCAGGTAGATGAGATTAAGTTAAATCAGTTTTTTTTGGGGGGTCGAGGGAGATTCAGTTAGGTTAAATTAGGTTAGATAAGGGTAGATTAAATCCGGTTTGTTTAATGGAGGTTAGGTAGATTAGATTAGCTTAAATCAGGTTATGGTCGAGGTAGCTTCGATTAGGTAGATTAGTTTAGGTGAAGTAGATTAAGTTAGGTCGAGATGAATTATATTAAATCAGGTTAGGTTAGGCTGAGCTTAGATTAAGTTAGGCTAATTTAAGATAGATAAGCTTACATCGATATGCATTAGGTTAGATCAGGGAAAGACGAGATAGATTAAGTTAGGTTAAGTTCGAGTAAGTTGAGATAGGTTAGGTCAGGTCACATAAGTTACTCAACCTTCAGCGACCTTGACCTTTCCTCTTTCAATCGCATCTCAAAGAGCTCTACTTGCAGGTCGATAATTTTCTTTTAATGATTATATCGTTTTAATCGAGAATTCCTTTCTCTATTCGCTGTTAGGCCACAACAATTTTTTTTTTTCTTGAATAGCGGACCCGCCGACATTTATTTCCAGGAAAATAAAAAATAGTAAAAATCTCGATTTTTTTATATTTCCCGCCGATATTGTGACGTCCGCGAAAAAATAGCAAAATAAGTAAATAAATAAATAAAAATCAATTTGTCTATGATTCATTGTGTATGGTATCGTTTCTCCCGTCCCCAAAGCATGTGTCATGTCATGTCTACTGTCTATCGTGCCCGTGGTCGATGGTCGCTTCTGCTCAGAACTGGCGCTAATCTTTGGAAAGTAGGAGGTACACTTGTCTTAATTTAATGTTGGAGATTTGTTTATTTGTTTATTTATCTATCTTTATTTTTATTTTTTTTCTTATTCTATTATTATTATTTTTTTTTTTTGCCTCCCACCGACACTCCATCATCACCAGACTTGTTCACTATTTGAAAAGAAATATTGCTAAGGCCTTCTAGCATTAGTGATAGGAAGAAAATAGAACACGACTACTTCAAAATATCTACCCTCATATGAAAAGAAAGTTTCCTTTACAGACTTGTTTATCAGAGCAACTTTGAATAGGAAACTTTCGTAAGTTCTCCTTTTCAAAATTTTTAGCACGATATACAAGGAAAGTCACCCTGTATACGAACGAATATTAGGAGAAAAACGAAAGAACAGGAAAAGGGTAGATTAGCCTTCATGAAGCCAAAATAAAGGTTACTGCAACATTGATATGCTAGCCTGATATAACCATCCCGGAGTAACATGAGTATACCAGTGAATATACCGTTATGCAGGGGGGGGGGGGTTGTGCGGTAGGAGGGGTGAGGGGCTAAGAAATTTGAAGGAGAAGGTAGGAAGGGCGAAAAGAAAGAGAAAGGAGAAGGTGAGGAGGGAGGAAGGAGAGAGAAGAAGTAGAGGAGGAGGAGGAGGAAGGGGAGAGAAGAAGAAGAAGGAGGAGGAGGGAGGAGGGAAGATGGGGGAAGGTGGAGAGAGAAAGGAGGAAGGAGGGGTGCGTGTCGAAGGTGGAGGGAAAAGGAGGGTGAGGAAGGGAGAGGAGATAGAGAAGCGGGAATGAGTGGTAGTGGTTAAGATAAAGAGTGAAGGAGAGAAGCAGGGGGAGGGGAAAAAAGAGGAGAAGAGAGAGAGGGAGAAAAGACGTAAGGAGATGAACGGATAGAAGGAGGAAAAGTGGAGAAAGAACGGAGAAGGGAGAAGCGTAGAGAGATGTATGAAGGAAGCGAGGAGAAAGAAACGGGGAAAAGGGAGAAGGTCAGAAGAATAAAGGAAAAGAGAATGGGAGAAGAGATGGGAGATAGATAGACAGATAGAAGGGGGAGGGAGAAGGGAGGGAGGGAGAGAGGGAGAGAGGGAGGGAGGGAGAGAGGGAGGGAGAGAGAGAGAGAGAGAGAGAGAGAGAGAGAGAGAGAGAGAGAGAGAGAGAGAGAGAGGGAGAGAGAGTGAGAGTGAGAGAGAGAGAGGGGAGGAGGGGGAAGGAAGAGAATGGGAGAAGAGAGCAGAGATAGATAGAGAGAGAAGGAGAAAGTGGCGAAGTAAAGAGAGAGAAGAGAGGAGGAGGGCGAGTTGGAAAGATAGATGGAGAGAGAAAGGGAGAAGGGAACGTGGGTTGAAATGGGAGGAGAGTCAGGAAGGAGAGAGAAGTGGACCGGATATGGTAGTGGGAAGCAGTAGGGAGACTGAAGGGGAGAAAGAGGGAGGGAAAATTGAGAAAGTCGAGAGAGAAGGGAAGGAAGAGGGAGGAGGAGGAAGATTGAGGAAAAGAGAAAGAGAGGAAGGGAAATAAAGAGAGAAAGAGAGAAGTAGAGACTAGTTGAAGCTAATATTGGACACACCACTCGCTACAATAACGATAAATTTATTCCAAATGGAGAAAGAAAAATCACTAATATCGGAAACAGATGAATATCATAAGAATCATCACCAAATAGATTAAGAGAAATGGATGATGTATTGTAGAGTATTTAAAGACGAATTTCCATAAATACGGCGTTTGTGAATACCTACTTACGTAAGTGCGACTACTTACGTAAGTGCGACGTGTTAATTATTCAGATAATGAGCTTTTCATGTTGGATTATCTCCTTAAGGTAAATTGAATAGAGA
>NC_091570.1:15375123-15382623 GCF_042767895.1 Penaeus vannamei
GACAGACAGAGAGATTGGGACCTAGACAGAGTCAGAGACAGAGACAATCCGACAGAGAGACTGGGACCTAGACAGAGTCAGAGACAGAGACAAACCGACAGACAGAGACAAAGAGAGTAAATGAGATAAGAAAGATATTCAAGTGGGAAAGCAATGGCAGATCTGCTCCATCTTCGCAAATATGCAGAAATCCTCCCCGTGGAAAATTCACGGTATCTAAAATTTGCTAAAAGCGAAAAAAATAAACTCAATATCTACTCCAAAACGCACACAGAAAACTTTTTCTTTTATTTCGACATAAAAGCCTTCAGCATAATACTATCATCCATTCCGCGTTCAGAATTTCTGCGGAACTTCCTTATTGAAAACAAAACAAAAGCGCCGGTGGAAAATTGCGTTATCAGAGAGAGAGAGAGAGAGAGAGAGAGAGAGAGAGAGAGAGAGAGAGAGAGAGAGAGAGAGAGAAAGAGAGAGAGGCAGAGAGATAGACAGACAGAGAGAGTGAGAGAGAGACTTAGTTAATTTACAAACTTCCTCTGTGAATTATATGGTTGTCAAGAGAACTTCACGACGCCGTATTCCTCCCGATTTTTTTTTTTTTTTAAGATTTCTGATGCATCATCTTTTGTTGAGTTTGGTGGTGCTGTTCTTCGTTTTTTTTTTTTTATCTTGCTTTCCCTTTGTGTGACATTTCTCTCTCTCTCTCTCTCTCTCTCTCTCTCTCTCTCTCTCTCTCTCTCTCTCTCTCTCTCTCTCTCTGATAACGCAATTTTCCATTGGCATTATCATAATTGCCTCTCTATCTTTTTTACTTTTTCTTTATTTATTAATCTGTTATCTAATTATTTAAATAAATATTTTTTTCTCCTTATAATATATGAAGTATTTTGAGAAATGGATACCTATACAAATAAAAAAAATAAATCAAGCAACAGAAAAATAAAAAAACAATGTGTATCTATATAGTCCATAATTACAACAACAACAACAACAACGAAAACGCAAATACACAAAAGTTTTATGTTAATTATTTTTGGTTGTTATTTCAGCACTGTTTTTTTTCTTTTTTCTTGTTTATTTCTTTTTTTGGTTTATATTCTTTGCACTTTGATGTAAGAATTATGATATTATTACTAATGATCTTAGCAGTGATACCACATTAATAAGAATTATAGTAAATCATAATGATAATAATTGTGATGAAAATAATGTTGATAACAATTGTAATGATAATAGTAACAATCCTTCAGAGATAGAGAATGAGAGTAATAGAGATAGAGATAAAATTCAGACAGAGATTAGAGAGATAGAGAAAGAGAAAAATGTATTCACAGTAATGATAAGAACAATAATTATAATGATGTTGATAATAATCATGATACTGATAAAAAGTGATAATGATAGTAATCAAATAACACTGCAATAATGATAATGATAATAACGATAATAACAAAAATGATAACAATAATGATGATAATAATAATAATAATGATAATAGTAATAGTGATATTCATGAAAAATAATAGTAATAATGATAAAACAATAATAATAATAATAATAATAATAATAATAATAATAATAATAATAATAATAATAATAATAATAAACATAAAAATGTGTTTTCTTTCTCAGTATTGGAGACTGATGCAGACAGACAAACCAATAAACACAGAAGGAGAAATAAAAACCTAATCCAAAGATGATTGTACACAAACAATCAATCAATCACACTACTGAAAAAAACACACAGATATAATTCTCTTCAGCAAACATGATAACTACCGCAGTCATAGCTACAAACACCAATAGACGGGAAACGGGCTCGTAACCTGTTTCTAAAACTAGTGATTTAATGACTGTCCAAGATTTTCGTCCGATATGCTCAAAATATGTTTCAGTTGTTTCAAAATGTTTCCACAACAATGCCCGGATGCGTCCACGTGGTCCCCCAGCTGTGAGCCCCCCCCCCCCCTGAAATTCTAGCTACGCCCTGGCCGTAATGCATGTTTTAGCAGTTGGAATTTAATGTGACCCCAGTCATCAATTCTTGTAATGCATATAAATTCAGTTCATGAATCACATTTCCATTTGATCTCATTGTTTTCATGAGTGAGGGAGAGAGGGGGGGGGGGGGTAGGGAGACAGAGAGGGGTGAGATACGGAGAAGGAGAGAGAGAGAGAGAGAGGGATGATATGGAGAGAGAGAGAGAGAGAGAGAGAGAGAGAGAGAGACAGACTCAGAGACAGAGACAATCCGACAGAGAGACTGGGACCTAGACAGAGTCAGAGACAGAGACAAACCGACAGAGACAAAGAGAGTAAATGAAATAAGAAAGATATTCAAGTGGGAAAGCAATGGCAGATCTGCTCCATCTTCGCAAATATGCAGAAATCCTCCCCGTGGAAAATTCACGGTGTCTAAAATTTGCTAAAAGCGAAAAAAAATAAGCTCAATATCTACTCCATAACGCACACAGAAATTTTTTTCTTTTATTTCGACATAAAAGCCTTCAGCATAATACTATCATCCATTCCGCGTTCAGAATTTCTGCGGAGCTTCCTTATTGAAAACAAAACAAAAGCGCCGGTGGAAAATTGCGTTATCAGAGAGAGAAAGAGTGAGAGAGAGAGAGAGAGAGAGAGAGAGAGAGAGAGAGAGAGAGAGAGAGAGAGAGAGAGAGATGCAGACAGAACGAGAAAGAGAGAGAGAGAGACAGACAGAGAGACTGGGACCAAGACAGAGTCAGAGACAGAGACAAACCGACAGACAGAGACAAAGAGAGTAAATGAGATAAGAAAGATATTCAAGTGGGAAGGCAATGGCAGATCTGCTCCATCTTCGCAAACATACAGAAATCTTCCCCGTGGAAAATTCACGGTATCTAAAATTTGCTAAAAGCGAAAAAAAATAAGCTCAATATCTACTCCAAAACGCACACAGAAAACTTTTTCTTTTATTTCGACATAAAAGCCTTCAGCATAATACTATCATGCATTCCGCGTTCAGATTTTCTGTGGAACTTCCTTATTGAAAACAAAACAAAAGCGCCGGTGGAAAATTGCGTTATCAGAGAGAGAGAGAGAGAGAGAGAGAGAGAGAGAGAGAGAGAGAGAGAGAGAGAGAGAGACAGACAGACAGACAGACAGACAGACACACACACACACACACACACACACACACACACACACACACACACACACACACACACACACACACACACACACAGAGAGAGAGAGAGAGAGAGAGAGAGAGAGAGAGAGACAGAGAGAGAGAGAGAGAGAGAGAGAGAGAGAGAGAGAGAGAGAGAGAGAGAGAGAGAGAGAGAGAGAGACAGACAGACACACACACACACACACACACACACAGAGAGAGAGAGAGAGAGAGAGAGAGAGAGAGAGAGAGAGAAAGAGAAAGAGAGAGAGAGAGGGAGAGAGACAGACACAGACAGACAGACAGGCAGACAGACACACACACACACACACACACACACACACACACACAGAGAGAGAGAGAGAGAGACAGAATGAGAGAGAGAGAGAGAGAGAGAGAGAGAGAGAGAGAGAGAGAGAGAGAGAGAGAGAGAGAGAGAAAGGTGGAGAACTATTTAATTTACAAACTTCCTCGGTGAATTAAATGGTTGTCAAGAGAACTTCACGACGGGGTATTCCTCCCGATTTTTTTTTTTTTTTTTTAAGATTTCTGATGCATCATCCTTTGTTGAGTTTGGAGGTGCAGTTGTTCTTTTTTTCGTTTTTTTATTTTGCTTTCCCTTTGTGGGACATTTCTCTCTCTCTCACTCTCGCTCTTTCTTTCGCTTTCGCTCTCTCTCTCTCTCTCTCTCTCTCTCTCTATCTCTCTCTATCTATCTCTATCTCTATCTCTATCTCTATCTCTATCTCTATCTCTATCTCTATCTCTATCTCTATCTCTATCTCTATCTCTATCTCTATCTCTCTCTCTCTCTCTCTCTCTCTCTCTCTCTCTCTCTCTCTCCCTCCCTCCCTCCCTTCCTCTCTCTCTCTCTCTCTCTCTCTCTCCTTCTCTCTCTCTCTCTCTCTCTCTCTCTCTCTCTCTCTCTCTCTTCTTCTCTCTCCCTCTTCTCTCTCTCTCTCTCTCTCTCTCTCTCTCTCTCTCTCTCTCTCTCTCTCTCTCTCTCTCTCTCTCTCTCTCTCTCTCTCTCTCCTCTCTCTCTCTCTCTCTCTCTCTCTTCCTCTCTATTTTTCACTCGTCTCAACTTCAGCAACATCATATTCACTATATTTTCATTGCATTTCTGTGGGGAAAATTACACTATGAAAATTACCCTATGAATATGATATATCCATAATGACCATGGCATTATCATAATTGCCTCTCTATCTTTTTTACTTTTTTACTTATTTATTAATCTGTTATCTAATTATTCATAATAAATATTTTTTTCTCCTTATAAGATATGAAGTATTTTGAAAAATGGATACCTATACAAATAAAAAAATATATAAATCAAGCAACACAAAAATAAAAAACAATGTGTATCTATACAGTCCATAATTACAACAACAACAACAACAACAACAACAACGAAAACGCAAATACACAAAAGTTTTATGTTAAATATTTTTAGTTGTTATTTCAGCACTGTTTTTTTTCTTTTTTCTTGTTTATTTCTTTTTTTGGTTTATATTCTTTGCACTTTGATGTAAGAATTATGATATTATTACTAAAGATCTTAGCAGTAATACCACATTAATAAGAATTATATTAAACATAATGATAATAATTGTGATGAAAATAATGTTGATAACAATTGTAATGGTAATAGTAACAATAATAAGAATAAGAATGAGAATAAGGCTAATGTTATGGATAAGATTCAGATAAGATTAGGAATAAGAAAAAGAAAAAGAATAATATTCACAGTAATGATAAGAACAATGATAATAATGGTGTTGATAATAATCATGATACTGATAAAAAGGTAATAGTGATAATAATAATAACAGTTATGATAATAATGATAATGATTGTAATTATATATTGCAATAATGATTGTAATTATGTAACATTGCAATAATGATAATAATAATAACGATAATAACAAAAATGATAACAATAATGATAATAATAATTATGATAATAGTAATAGCAATGATAATAATAAAAAGAAGAAAAAGAGCAATAATGATATTCATGATAAAAATAGTAATAATGATAAAAACAATAATAATGATAATAAAAATTGATAATAATAATATCGATAATAATAATAATAATAATAATAATAATAATAATAATAATAATAATAATAATAATAATAATAATAATAATAATAATAACAATAATAATAGTAGTAATGATAATAATAATAATAACAATAATAATAATAATAATAATTAACAATAATAATAATAATGATAAATAATAATAATAATAACAATAATGAAAACAATAATAATAATAATAATAAAAATGATGATGGTGATAATGATGATTATAATCACTTTAACAACAGCTACAATAATGACAAGCATCTCCAACGGGATGTAGGTTACAGAGACAAACAAGGAAAATAATCCATTTATTTCTTCTTTTGAATCAATTTTCATTTTACATTTCAATTATATTTATTGTATTTTATTTAATATGAATGAATTATCATAAGAAATCTTACAGTATTCACAAATTATCTTCTTTATTGTAAATGTGTATTTGAGTGTGTGTGTGAGATAGAGAGATAGAGATAGATAGATAGATAGATAGAGAGAGAGAGAGAGAGAGAGAGAGAGAGAGAGAGAGAGAGAGAGAGAGAGAGAGAGAGAGAGAGAGAGAGAGGGAGGGAGAGGGAGAGGAGAGGGAGACAGAGAGAGAGAGAGAGAGAGAGAGGAGAGGAGAGAGAGAGAGAGAGGAGAGAGAGGAGAGAGAGAGAGGAGAGAGAGAAGGGATAGGGATAGGGATAGGGAGAGGGAGGGAGAGGGAGGGAGCAGATTGAGGGAGAATTAAAATAAGTGTGTGAGTATGAGCATTTTGTAAGTGTGCGAGTGCTTGTGTGGATGTGCTCGTCCCAATACGTGTATGTACCTACACATCTATCCCTACATTCCACAATTGAATCCTGTAACACGAAGCTATATGCATATAAACCTTACCCTATACCAAACTCTCTCTCAACACCTTTTAATAATACCACCTGCCCAAAAGAAAAAAAAAAAAAACTTACATTCTAGAGAAAAAAAAAAATCTTAGTCCTATTGTATCTAAGAGAAAACAAAGTCCTTTATCATTTAGCTCTCTATTCTTTGCACGCACACTCCCTGGCTGTCTCGCCGCTGACATGTTCCGACCTCGTCCATGTTCATCTCGAAGTCGGGTTGCATGTCTGTCAGGTTGCCGTACATAGCCTGAAAGAGGAGGGGCGTGGTCTAATGAGGTGGTTTGGTGAGGGAGGTTGTGGGGGAGTAAAATTGTAGTTTGTTACCATAAGTTGGCGTGCTGGTTGAGCGATTATGATTTATTTATTTATTTATTATTCATATATATATTTTTACGTCATCTATATCATCATGAGTAATTTTGGTGACATAAGAGTTGATCATATAAACTGTAAAATAGCGGAAAAACACTTCTAAGAATCGCTTACAACTTTTCTTATCTCAACGTATCAATCAATCAGTCAGAATACTTATACATGATAAAAACGGCAAATAAAAAAGAAAATAACAATAATGCGAAATATATAATCTATCAAATAAAGAAAAACACAAAAATGCCAACAAAATCTAAAAAGAAATCCAGACAAAAAATCTAAAAAAAAAAAAAAAAAAAAATATATATATATATGTATATATATATATATATACATATATATATATATATATATATATATATATATATATATATACATATATATACATATATATATATATATACATACATATATATATATATAAATCAAGAAACAAAAAAAAAAAAAAAAATCCAAAATAAAAGATCTTAAAAAATAAAAATAAAAAAACAAAAATCCTCGAAGACACATCACCCAGCCACACTCACCAGAATGGACAGCTGGCCGCTGTCCCAGTTGTCGCACTGCACACTCGCGGCGCCGTCCGCTGTGCTCGGGACGCAGACGCACCTCTTCCGGCTCTGGGGTTTCGCCGTCAGGGACACGCGCCTCCCGAAGACGATGGCCACCTTCTCGATCTGCTTCTTGAGCCGCTTCTTCGATTGCTTGATGGGCGACATGGTGAAGATCGAGCCTGGGGGAGGCGAGGGAAAGGTGGTGTGTTGGTATGCTGTTTATAGGGAAGGGGTTGAGATGCGGGGTTTGGTATGTTGGGTATGCTGTTTAAAGGGAAGGGGTTGAGGTCCGGGGTTTGGTATGATGTGTATGCTGTGTTTGGGGAAGGGGTTGAGATGCGGGGTTGGTATGTTACTTATATTTATTGGGAAGCGGTTGCAGTGTCGAGTCCCTTTGTTGGTATGTTGTGTTTGGGGAAGGGGTTGCAGTGATGGGTTGG
>NC_091570.1:15385123-15397623 GCF_042767895.1 Penaeus vannamei
AGTTATGGAATATTCCAGGAGGATGTGGTACATGGTGCTGTAGTCCATCTGGAAGGAAGGAACGAAGGAAGAAAGGGTTATATGTATTGGTTGGGGGATAATTTTCTTTACTATCTGTCTTTCTTACTTTCTGGTTGTGTTTGTTCTTAACTTCCCTCTGTATCTCGCTCTTGATCTTAGTCTGTCTGTCTGTCTGTCTGTCTGTCTGTCTGTCTGTCTGTCTGTCTGTCTGTCTGTCTGTCTGTCTCTCTCTCTCTCTCTCTCTCTCTCTCTCTCTCTCTCTCTCTCTCTCTCTCTCTCTCTCTCTCTCTCTCTCTCTCTCTCTCTCTCTCTCTCTCTCTCTCTCGTCATACTACTACTAAGATTAATACTGATATAGTACAATGAACTAGCCCCATGGACGTTATCATCTTCATGATGATGATGATGATGATAACAACAAGAACGATAATAACACTAATGATAATAACAACAACAATATTAGCAATAACTACCATTATCATACTGACGATGTTAAGGATAATGATAACCATCATCATAACATAAGAATAACAACAGCGAAAATAACAACAACAAGAAAGAAGTGGGCACTCACAGAGGGAATGCTGGGTTTGCACGACCTGCACGGGAACAGCACGAAGGTCACGCTCACGCCGGCACGGAAGGTTAGGTCAGCGGCGAAGTTGAAGGCTTCGAAGGCATCCGCCCCCCAGTAGTCCTCGCTGTCGGTTTCTGCAGCTGTCGAGGAAGGGGGAGAGAAAGGGGGTCAGGGAGAGGAGTTTTGGCTTTTTTGGGGTGAGAAAGGGGGGGGAGAGGAGGTCAAAGTGGCAGAGGTTTTTTTTTGGGGGGGAAGGGGACAGAGAAGTGGTCAAGAGGGGGGTTATTATGTTTTTTTTTTTTTTTTTTTTGGTGAGGGGGGGGGGGGTATTGGGATTGGGGGATGGAAGGGGGTAAGGGGTGGGGAGGTGGGGAATTCTGGGGGGAAAGATGTAGGCGGGGATGGTGGGTGTGAGGGTCGTTGTGTGGGTATTTTCAGTTCTACTTCTATTTCCGTCTTTGCCTCTACCTTCCTATTCATCGCTATTTATCTCCACGTCCTCTTCTTCCTCCTTTCTACCTTCACTTTCTGTTGCTCTTCCATCCTGGCCTCCCTCTCCTTTCCCCTCTCCCTTCGCCTCCTCCCCTACCTTCATCTTCACCCCCTTCCCACTCCTTCCTTTATTATCCCATTTCCTTTTCCTTTCCTCCATCCCACCTATTCTTCCGCCTCCACTTTAACATTCCTCCTTTTCCTCCTCTTCGTCTTCCTTCCTAATTCCCCGCATGCATATTCCCCTTTCTCTATCCACCTATCTCTTCACCCCTCCGCACATCCCTCCCTCTCTATATTTACCTCGCCCCCTACACCTCGTGTCTTCCACCTCGTCTTCTCCATCTCGCCCTCTCCAGTTCGTCTCCTCCACCACGTCTCCTCCACCTCGTCTTCTCAATCTCGTCTCCTCCAACTCGTCCCTACACCTCATCTCCTCCTTTCCGTCCCCCCCACCTCATCCCCTTCACCTCGTCCTTTCCACCTTGTCCCCTCCACCAGAATACTCACTGAATTCCACCCGATCGAGAGCCCTGTGGATGTTGCTGGCGTCCGTGAAGATCTGGTTGTCGACGGTAGCGATGGCCGGCTGCGCGTAGAGACTTTCCCCTCCGTACAGAACCATGGCGTATCTGTTGAAGTTGAATAGAAGACCCGATCTTGATTACTTGGCGTGGCAACCTGTGATTTATCAGATTTTCTCCGAATTTCCGAAACACTGCCGAGAATTTTAATGCCGAGAATTTGAAGCCGGCGTAAAAAGAGCCGAAGAAACAGCCGAATTCTCCCTGTTTCATCTCGAAGGACAGCCCGTCTCTTACTCACCTCACATTCCGGAGGCCGTTCTTCGCCAGCTCCTCGTCCATGGCGTTGATGAAGCTCTCGAAGCGGTTCAGGGGTTTCTTGGAGGCGAAGCCCTTGTTGCATGCGCCGTCCTCCACCAGGAGTACCACGTCCGTTGACTTGAGGATGTCGTCGACCTCCAGCATCGTCGACGTGCCCTCCTCCAGGGTATGGGTTTCGCCGTCGTCGGTTTCGTACACACACCTGGGGAAGGCAAGGAGCTCGTTAGTTCGAAGGTTTGGTTTTATTTGTTTGTTTGTGTTTGCATAAATGTCCGTTTTTTGTTTGTGTGTTTGTGTTAGAGTGTGTGTGTAAAGAGAGAGAGAGAGAGAGAGAGAGAGAGAGAGAGAGAGAGAGAGAGAGAGAGAGAGAGAGAGAGAGAGAGAGAGAGAGAGAGAGAGAGAGAGAGAGAGAGAGAGAGAGAGAGAGAGAGAGAGAGAGAGAGAGAGACAGAGAGAGAGAGAGAGAGAGAGAGAGAGAGAGAGAAGGAGAAGGAGAGGGAGAGGGAGAGGGAGAGGGAGGGACAGACAAAACAGAGAGACAGAGAGAGGCCAGTTTCCGTGTCTCGCGTGTTAGAAAACCGACGAAATACTCACTCTACACAGAACACCGGGATCTTGACCGGGATGTTGTTCCTGGAGCACGCCTCCATGTACGCCGTGGCAGCCGTGCAAGTATCCCGGTCCTCGCTCCGGTAATCCACCATGCACATGTGGAGATACGGCGTCGGGTCCACCTACATACACAAGGATAATGTGAATAATTAAACGCCTTTATGAATGATAGACTTCCCTCATGAATCGCAATTATCCATATTGCATTATATATATGTTTTGCACCAAACTTGATGAAAAGGTAATGCATGAATCGTTTAACCCTTGAAAGACAGGATATGCTTATGTAAAAGAAATAAGATTATCCATGTGGTGTATTTATGTACTAATAGAAAAAATTATTAAAAAGACTGATAGGGAGTAAAAGCTTCATCATATTGATAAGTGAACTACATGGTTGGTCACAATTGTAACAAACATGAACTTTTGATTAAAGCAATCTTTAGTCGAATAATCACTATAACATGTGATCGAATAAACAAATAAATAAAAGGGTACACAAAACAAATCCAAAAAAATGATTATAAAAAAGAAATAGAAAAAAAATGAAGAAAAGAAAAAAATGAATCAGAAAAAAATCTGAAAAAAATTTAAATGATTCCGAAAAAAACAGACAAAATAATAAGAAAAATCTAGAAAAAATAATTTAAAAAAATAAATAAATGAAAAAATCAATTAAAAAAATAAACAAATGAAAAAATCAATTAAAAAAAAAGAAAGAAAGAAAGAAAGAAAAAAATTCAACCACGACCCGAAACGGAAAGCGCACCTGGAAGAAGCAGTGCTTGAAGGGCGAGGTCTTGGACTGGAACAGGTGCTGGCAGGTGTCCACGCTGACCTTGGAGGCTCCCACGGCCAGGTTCCCTCCGGACTGACAGGCGCCCCTGCTAACGTCCCAACCCTGCGCCAGGACATGCACGACGTCCGTCTGGGTTCCGTCGGGCAGCTGTTGGTCGTCCATGGGCTCGTTGTTGTAGACCCCCAGCAGGCCGCCCGTCTTGTCGAAGGAGGTGCCTGCGAGGAGAGTGCGGAGGGCGGCGTGAGGGGCGGATTGGGGGGCAGGGCGGGGTAGCGCGAGGGGAGGGGAGGGTTGTGTCTGGGTTTGTATGTGTGTATAAAAGTGTTCGCATTAGAAGAGAGTGTGTGCGTGTGTATCTATTTTTGTCTGTGTGTGTGTATGTGTGTCTGCCTTTCTGTTCGTCCGTCTTTATGTCTGTATGTCTGTCTGTCCGTCTGTCTGCATGTCTATAGGTATATAGGCTTCTGTATGTTTGTATACGTGTGTGTGTACGCATTTATGTATCCACGAATACAAAGACACTTTATTTCATCTCCTCTTTACTTCAACAAATCATGGAAGGAAAAGCTTCTGGCAGACAAGCCTAATCCGCCAATCTATAATTCATTCCCCAAAATACTCAGCAAACGCAAAAAATAACCAACAAATAATAAAATAAATAACAAATAATAACAATAATAATAAATAATAACAATAATAATAAATAATAACAATAATAACATATATACATGTATGTATGCATGTAACAAAATAAAATATAAAATACCCCCTGAAAATAAAACAATGACAATTCTGATAAACAAACACAAGAACAACGAAACAAATAAGACGAAGTAAAAAAAAAAGCAGTCAACAGAACATCCCCAGCAGGAGGTTCCCCCTCACCTGACAGGCTAATGGAGAGGACGTCATGCGCCAGGTTCCAGTTGATGCGCAGCCCGTGATCCGTCCTCACCTCGATCTTGTGCAGCCAGCGGTCCACCGTGGCGCCATCCACTCTCACCGGCAGCTCCGTGGGTTGTTTGTCCACCGTCACCTGTGTGTGCGGTATTCGTTATTCGTTACTGTGGTAAGCCATACAGAGAGCCACACTGGGAAATTCGAGGTGTCAGTGTAGGCCGAGACACTGCTAAGGAAGAATGAGAAGATAGAAAACCATGAGCTACGAGTATTTACTTAGCAGAAACACACCAGCCGGTCTTTTAAACCTATTAGGAGTCGGAGACATTGCAATCTCTGAAGGCAATCTATTCCAAAACCTAAAAATGGCAGTAAAAAGGAGGAAGGTGGTGTTAGCTTGTCTTCGGTTAATATCAGTGATCAGTTAGTAATGTGTTTCTTAAGTATCGTTAATAATGCTAGTGGAGATAATAACAAAGATAATAAAATGATAGAAGTAATGGCCATAATGATGATAGTAGCGATAATGATATATCATTATATGATTTAAATATCTTTAACAATGGTAATAAAAAAACAACCGAAAAATACCATCGAAACATCAGTAACAACCATAATAATAATGAAACTAATGGCAACAACAAAAAGAACGATACTGATACTAATAACAATGAAAATAATAACGATACTAATATAGCTAATGATGAGGATGATAACGATACTAACACTATCAATAACAATGCTAATGATAACGACATCAATGCTCTACTACTAATGATAATAATTACCCTAAAGTCAGTCGCCAACTCGATCTCCGACCCTCCGATGTAAATGATGATCGTCCTGGAGGAGTGGCTGTGGTAGTTGACGGTCACCGCGTACTGTCCGCTCACCATGTCAGCCACTAGGAGGTGCTGACAGCGGCCCTTGAACTCCAAGTGATGCCCGTCGAAGGTCATGAAGTGTTGCTCGCCGATCATGTAGCCGGTCGCTGCATGACGGAGGGAAAGAGGGTGAGAGGGGGTCAGTTTGGGTGGGTGAGTGGGTGTAAAGGAGGAGGTGGATGCGTGGGAAGGTGGAAGGGAGAGAAGGTGGATGGGTTGGGTGGGTGGGGAAGGAGAAAGGGAGAAAGGGAAGGTGGTATGGGAGTGAGAGAAAGCGGTATGGGAGTGAGTAAAGGAGGGAGGGAGGCAGGTGAGGAGGGAGGCAGGTGAGGAGGGATGGGTGAGTGGTTGAGGCGGAGTGGTAAGAGGTGGCTGATATGTAAATATCCATGTACATTAAACAATAAATAAAAAAAGCTTATATAAGCAAGAAATAAAGGAAAAAATAAACAAAAATACAGAACTTCACCGACAGACAAATGAAATAACCTCGAAGCTCACCAGGGAATGGCGGAACCCAAGTCACAGGGTTGAAATTGAGGTTCCAGTACTTGTAGAATTTATCCAAGATGGTCGTGTTGGAGGTGGAGAAGAATGTGTCCCTCACCCACTGAATGTTCTTGTACTCTGGTAAGTCCTGGGGAGTAAGACAAGACGTTCGTTTTTCTTGTTGGGGTTGAACTACTGCTTGTGGTCGGCTCTGTTTTATTTTTGTTTTTGCTTTTCTTTTGTTTAGCTTTTTTCTTATAAAATATTGATATTAATTTGCTTGTTGAAGTTGGACTATAATGAGGGGTTAAAGATTTATTTTTGTTATTTTTTTCAGTGCAATTCTAACTGCTGTTTGCCTGCCCAGGGTTTTGGATAAGTAATTGGATGAATATTCGAATGAATAGGTTGATGATAATAAAAAAGGCAAACTCAAACATGTGAAGAATCTGAAAGGTTGATACACACTTACTCTTTAAATATACGAGTTCTGATATCTTACCAAAGTGATCAGTCCTCTAAAATAATGAAAAAATTAAAGACAAGACAAATATATAAAACCCCTCATACTTCATTCTCCAATACGTTAACGCGCGAATGAGTTAAAAATCAAGCAATATGAATCACGTAACAAATATACACAACACGTGGATATACAATAAACCCGGGTTACAATCCACTCGCAACATCGAGTCTCAACTCTCTCTTACCCTCCAGTTTGGCTTGACGTTGAAGGCTTGCCAGTCAACGGGTAATTTCTGAACCAATAACACTTTCCCTTGGGACGGAGTGAACAGGAACTTCGTCTTGGCTACGATGTGCCTGGAAGAGGAAAGGGGAAAGGGAGGGTAATGCGTCTGTCTGCCTGATGATGATGAGACTGGAAGTTAGTATTAGTGTCTGCTAGTTGAGAATGACTCCGGAAGTTAATTGATCTGTTTGTCAGATGATAATGACCCTAGAAGTTAATTTGTCCGTCTGTCAGATGATAATGAGCCTGGAAGTTAGTGTGCCTGACTACTAGACGATAATGAACCTGGAAGGCAATGCGTCTGTCTATCAGCCAAGAATATCCCTTGGAGTTAATGTGCCTATCTGCCAGATGATAATGGCCCGCCTGAAATATTAAGGCGGTAAAGAATTTTAGATATTCCGGCTGCCATTCTTCTGGGAAGGTTGTTCTTATATAATTAACTGTCATCAATACCTATCCTACCCCATTTACACCCTCTTTCTACTTCCTTCACTACTATACTATCATATAGCATGCGGCCGATGAAATAAAAGACATTTTAGTTCTAACGAAGAACTTTAAAAACTCCTCCCACCACAATACAGTACCATAGTGCTATAGGACCTATGATGTCTAGCACATTTATTTTCTTGTGTTATTATTACTTATTTACTTTTCCACTCACTATAATCACTCTTTTACTTGACTGTTTGTTGTACAGCTAATCACCCGAGTTCTATTTTTCTTAATGAACAGGGAACGGGAAATATTTACCACTGGAATTCATTCAAGGATCTGAGCATAGGAAAACACGACTCACTGGATCTCATTTTGAAGAATTAATCAATCAATCAATAATTAGAATGGTAAACCGGTAATAGAGATCATTTTAAGAACAAGCATTCGTAAACATAAAACCCAGGAACCCTTAAGAAAAAAAACATCTTCAAACAATAATTCTACGATAAATAAGGAAAAACAAAGTCAAAAGCAAACTCCTCGAATAACAATTTCTAACAATTCAAACCCAAACTAACAAGAGCTGAAAAAACAACACATACTTCTGCGATGCCTGGATGCTGGTCTGTGAGACGATGGTGTCTCCGTGCTCCAAGATGAAGGCTGCAGCATCAATCAGGTGCCCGCGGATGTCAACGTAGCGGACAGTCCACACCACCTGGGAAAAGAGACGCTCATAAATATAGTTACATTTCTTTTTTCTTTATTTATTTGTATTAGTTTTTCTCTCTTCCCCTCTTTCTCTTTCTCTGTTTCTACCCCTATATCCATCTGGCTGTCTGTATCTCTATGTCTGTCTGTCTGTGTGTCTGTCTCTCTCCATTTCATTCTTGCTATACATTGTCGTCTAAAATAGGACTTGATGGACCCTTTTTCACATTTCTTGATTATTTAGTCTATTTCTCTTACGATTAATTGTGATATCGCATGTTGACCGGTATCTTTATTTTCTTCCTCGCATGTTATCGCCTTTTAATATATATTCTTTTGACAAGAAATCCCAATAATGAACATTGTTAAAAAAAAACTTTATTTCCTGATTATTATTCTATCTTATAAGTTACAACGCACATAGTCACATCATCGACTTATTTCTTTTTCACTATCAGTCCCTTATCCTTCGCTATTATCACTATCATTCACTATCATCACGTAATCCCTCACACCTATCATTTTATCATTCATTATCATCTCGTTATGATCAACTAACTTCATTTTTTCACTCGCTATCATCATTTTTTCATTCACTATCATCATTTTTTCAATCACTATCATCTTTATATAAAAAGCAAGTTCCGGTATTGCACCCTCCACAAAAAAAAATCTCTCACCTTATCAATGGCAGCAAGAACAGCATCCTTAATTCTTGCAATCTGGTTATACTGCAAGAGTTTAGCCCAAGCCGTCTGCAATTCGTCGATCCAGTCTTGCACGAACGGAGCAACTAGCAGAAAGACAGAGAGAGAGTGAGAGAGAGTGAGAGATGGAAAATGAGGTAGAAGGTAGGGGGTAAGGGGTGGGGGCTGGGGGGCAAGGGGTAATATGTGAGAGATGAGAGGTGAGGGGTGGGGATTGAGAGGTTGGGGTGAGGGGGTGAGAGGGTAAGGGGGGTAAGGGGAGGGTAAAATCTAACTTGGATTTTATGCATGGGATGAAAAGCTTGAATCAGTTTGGAAGAAAATGTGCTGCAGTTCTGAAGGCGTGATTAGTCTTATTTGTTAGACAGGATCGCCTCTGATGAAAGATATGATAATAACAACTACGGCAACTAAAAGCTCTGTAGTAGTGGTAATAATTGCAGAAATTATAATAATAATATTAATATGAAAACAATAATGATAAAAGCGATAACAACAACAAATACAAAAACAACAACAATAACGATAACGGTATTAAAAATATCGTAGGGAAAAATAACAACATTACTATCACTATCGTCATCTTATTGATGATAACGTTAATACCAGTACTATTGCTAATACTACCACCACCAAAGACATAATTGTAACTAATGTACCCATAGTGGTTATTCGTTGCAACAACATGCCATCCTTAAGACGCTCTACTGGATATTGCAGATCAACTGTTTTGAATGCAAATATTATTATCTTCCGAGAGGTCTTTCAAAGGGACCATTCATCTTGCAACGAGTCTCTCTGCAAAGCGACATCAACAGCTTCCTCTTCCACTTTCCTCTCCTTCGTCTGTTAGTTTTCCTTCCGTCTATTCATTCCCTCTCGATTTATTTTTCGGGTTTGCTCTACTTCCTCACTCCTTCGTTTCATTTTTACCCCGGCCACTACTCCTTCCTTTATTCCTTAAGACTTTTCTTCCCTTTCACTTCTCTCATTTTAGGAATTCTTTACACCCACTTGCTTGAATTTCCGGGCCTCCTACAATTTTTTTCCTCTCCAGACATAAGAAGCCTTTTCCGCTCACCTCCTTTTGGATTTCAGGCATTTTCCACTTTCCTCTCTCCACTCCACCTTCTCCTCCTTCGTCACTCAGACCTCCTCCTCCATCATCTCCTTCGATACACAGACTTCCTTCTCCTTCGTCACTTAGACCACCTCCTCTACAATCTTTTCCTTTTCCTTCGTAATTTAGACCACCTCCTTCACTATCTCCTTCTTTTCCACCTTCTCCTCCTTAGTCACTCAGACCTTCTCCTCCAACTTCTCTTCCTTCGTCACTCAGACCTCCTCCTCCACCTTCTCTTCCCTCATTACCTAGGCCTCCTCCATCTACACCGTCACCCCCAAGCCCTAATAAGTGTGTTCCACCTCCCTTTTCACTTCCTTTAACCTAATACGCCTTCTTCCGCCTCTTTCGCTCTCTTCACCCCCACCTCACCATCTCCCTTCCTCTTTAAGAACCCTCTTGTATCGTCAAGAACCCTAAGAACATCCAAGGCCCTTCAAGAACTCCAAGAATTTTGAAAGAAATAAACTCAAAGTCCATAAGAACCTAACCTGAGCACCCTTCTCATCCCTCAAAATCCTTCAAGCACCTACATGAACATCCAGTAACCTTGGAGAACCCTGTGGGAACCCACACATTTCTTACGCACCCTCAGAATTCCTCAAGAAGCCCATGAAGCCTCCAAGAACAATATTCCTCCCCCCTCACAAAAATAAGAACCCCATGAACCTCCTAAAACCATTCAAACAACCTCCAAAAGAACCCTCGAGAACCTCCCTCCCAAAAGAACCCTCAAGAACCTCCCTCCCAAAAGAAACCTCTAGAACCTCACAAAAAAGAACCTCCAAACCCTCCCAAAAAGAACCCCCAAGAATCTCCCTCCCAAAAAAAGAACCTTCAAAGAACCTCACCTCCGTCGACAAGCATCTTGAACCCGCTCTTCATCTTCTCGACGAACATGGTGTAGTACTTCTCCAGGTTCTCTCGCTTGGACTTTTCGGTGAAGTCCTTGTAGATGCCCTCCACGTAGGTCACGATCTCGGCGATCTTCTGGTAATAGGCGGAGGACTTGATCTCAAGGCCGACCTTCTGGAGCCAGTCTGCGAAAAGGGGGTGAGAGTCAGTCGGGTTCTCAGGGAAGAGGTATTTTGGTAATGTTGGGTTCTGTACTACAACAACAACAAAACTTACCCATAAGATTCTCCGCGAAGATCCAAGCCTGAGTCTCCACGTTGTCGAAAGTGCGCAGAATGTGAGGCTTATAGTTATCGTAGACCGCCTGCCACTTGCGCCGAAGCCACTCTCCCACGCGGTCGGTGAACCCTTGCACGGCCTGGCTCGCGCGGAGGTACAGGCGCTTGGCGAACTGGCGGAGGGGAGAAAGGGAGAGGGTGAGGAAGAGAAAGAGGGAAGGGGGAGAGGAAGAGGGAAGGGAAAGAGAGAGGGAAAGAGAGAGGGGGAAGGGAAGGGGGAAGGAGAGGGAAGGGAAAGAAGGAGAGAGAAGGGGAAGAGAGAGGGAAAGGGAGAGGGAGAGAGGGAGGGAGAGGGAGAGAGAAAGTGATGAGGGAGGGAAAAGAGGGAGAAGGATAGGAAGAGGGAAAAAGAGGACGAGGGAGAAATAAATAGAAAGTGGGAGAGAGAGAGAAAGCGAAAGGAAGAAAATTTAAAACACGAAATAGTCATACATCACACAGAACACGCCCCCAAAACAGAATTTCCTACACTTCATCGCAATAAAGAAAAAAAAATCCGCAATGATTTAAAAAACGAATCCTATATCAAATCACAAGCGACTAAACGAATATGCAAGCGAAGAGGATTAGATTAAAAGTCAATATTTACATCAGCCCTCCTTACCTGGTCGTACATTTGGGCGAAAGTGGAGAAAAGTGACTTCAATTTGGACATCAATCCAGGCCCGGATGGATCCTGTTGAGAGACGCGGTCCAAAAAAAAGATAAATAAATAAATGAAAAGGGAAAAATGATGTAGATATGAAAGTTAAATGATAAGAGGAAAAATAATGAAAGAGATAAAGAAATAAATGAAAAGGGAAAAATGATGTAGATATGAAAGTAAAATTATAAGAGGAAAAATAATGAAAGAGATAAATAAATAAATGATAAGGGAAAAATGATGTAGATATGAAAGTAAAATGATAAGAGGAAAAATAATGAAAGAGATAAAGAAATAAATGATAAGGGAAAAATGATGTAGATATGAAAGTAAAATGATAAGAGGAAAAATAACGAAAGAGATAAATAAATAAATGATAAGGGAAAAATGATGTAGATATGAAAGTAAAATGATGAGGAAAAATAATGAAAGAGATAAAGAAATAAATGAAAAGGGAAAAATGATGTAGATATGAACGTAAAATGATAAGAAGAAAATTACGAAAGAGATAAATAAATAAATTATAAGGGAAAAATGATGTAGATATGAAAGTCAAATAATAATAACAAAAATAATGAGAGATAAATAAAAGAATGAAAGAGGAGAAAATGATGTAGATATGAAAGCAAAATCATAATTATAACAAAAATAATCATACCAACAATGATGAATAATCATAACAATGATGATAATAATGATGATGATAATAATAGTAATAGTAATAATGATAATAATAGTAATAGTAATAATGATAATAATAATGATAATAAAGATAATAATAATAATAATAATAATGATAATGATGATAATAATAATAATAATGATCATGATAACAATAATAATAATAATAATAATAATAATCAGCAATTAGACGAATACAAAATCTTTACTTTAAAAAACAATGGAATGGATAAGTCAATGAATTCATATAAATCTAGATAATTGTGATATTCGATTACCATCTTATCTTTTTTTTGGTAGATAAAAAAAATCAAAACTAATCTGCTTTTTTGGATTGTTTGTTTGTTTGTTTTTTGTGAGGAGATGAAATACAAACCGAATGAAAGAGATGTTCATAGATGTTGCGTATCTTCTCGACTAGAGTTTTGACCTGACCGCTGAGCGCCCCGCCCTCCAGCCTCTGTCGAAGGTTCCTGAATGCTGTGCTGGAAGGAGAGATGTATGTATACACACACACACACATATATAAATATATACATACATATATATATATATATATATAATAGATATATATATATATATATATTTATATATATATATATATAGATATATATATATATATATGTATATA
>NC_091570.1:15405123-15435123 GCF_042767895.1 Penaeus vannamei
CGTGTGCTTGTGCTTGCGCGTGAGCGTGAGCGTTTGCATGTGTGAGTGTGAGTATATCTGCGTGCATGTGTTTCTGTACGTTCTAAAATCGTTTTAACGTCACACGATTAAGAAGGAAATTCGGACCAACTAAAACATCAACACCAATAACAACAGGAAAAAAAACTGATGATTTAAAAAGAAAAAAATACGTACACCTGGGGAAGGACGTGTCATAAACCGTGTCGTTGGAGAGCAGGTTATCGAAGGTTATGGTGACGACGGGATGGGCCGACGACATCTCCAGGTGGGTCATGAGTGGCACCTTCTGGTTTGGCACTCCGGTCGCGACCACGGTCCACCGGCCGTTCGGGTCCTCCTCAACCTCCACGTGGATGTCTACCAGTTTCTTCCACGTCTCGAGCTGATGTGGAAGAAGCGGCATTTAAGTCCAAAGTCAAGACTTGTAGATGTGATGAATTGTGTGGAATTCATGATGAACAGATTGCAACAGGAACAACGAAGGGAAGGGCAAGAAACACACGAATATATGTTTTCTTGCCCTTCCCTTCGTTGTTCCTGTTGCAATGTGATGAATTATGAATATTAAGCAATAAGCATTTTATTTAATCGTTTAATTGGCTATAAATCGCCAAAGTCCTGTGTCTCGGTGTGTATGTTATGGATTATCTAAAGAATTGGATGTTGCATGGAGAGGAAAGATAATAGGTATAATACAATGGACAAAACAAAGTACAGTGTCGAGATGTGAAGTCGACTGGATAAGCGATTCTTGATAAAATATACTGATAAATAGAAAATGAAATAAGAATAATTTCACTACCCTTTCGACGCCGGATCAGGCATAAATGGAAATAAGGGAAGGGCATACCATGGGGGTTCGAATAGATCCTTTTCCAGTGTCAGTAACTCGCAAATAAGACGACTATTGTTTCCAATATAAAAAGAAAAAACATCAACCTGCACTCTACAATACATTGATTCGCCTTTTTTTCGTTTAATTTCTAATCACCAGCCACGTAACACTTATAATTTCCATACATCTAATACTTATGAAACACTTATACAATATTTTCAGTGCTTTACACCACCTTATTATATTTTCTTCTTAATTTTCTCTAAAAAGAAGAAACAATGAATCGGAGTTACCAACTGTTCATTTTTCCCAATACTACACGTAATAGTCACTCGCCGAAGCATACAACTCAACCAGTACTCAATACTCCAATTCACCGTCTCTCTATTGTTATCATAACTATCTCTATTGTTCTTCTAATAATCTGACTCTTAACACTTTTAAGTATTCTTAAAACTCATACATAACAGCATTTCCTATCGCTTTAAACCTTTATATCATGTTTATCTCAAAAGAAACAACGAGTCCTCCATCGTATAGAGTGAGTTGCCAGCTGGCCCTTTTTCCCGAGACTATATAAAGCAATCACTCACCGAAGCATGCACAGTCTTCTGCATGCGATCGAGGGCAGCCAGGAGCTTGGCTGTCTGGTCGTGGCCGGTGATGTTAGTGTAGAGGAAGTTCTGGAGGAGGGCGTACTTGCCTCCGCCCAGGGTCAGGGAGCCGTTGGTTCGAAGCTCTAACCTGTTGGGAAGGATGGCGGGTTATTCCAAGGGCCATTTACTTTCTCTCTCTTTTGTTACGGTATTGATACTGGTAATAATAATAATAGTAATAGCAGTACAATGATAGTGATAATAATAATGACAATAATAGTGATTATGATAATAATAATAATAATAGTGATAACAACAAACTAATAATGATAATAACAAAAAACAAAAATAATGATAATGATAATAATGCTAATAATAACAATAATAGTATCAATGATAATAACAACAATAATACAAACAATTATACTAATAATGATAACAATAATAATATCAATAACAACAATGTAAACAATGATGATAATAATAAAAATGCAAATAATGATGACAATTACAAAAATAGTAAACCATAAATATTACAACTGACAAATAGATATACATTTAGGTGCATATATATGTAACTTAGCATACATACACACACTGCGACAAATGTGAAAATACAAATGAAAATAAATTACTCCAGAATGCAAGAATGTAAAAGTGAAACGTCGATCACATATTCTTGCATTGTAGAAGTAATCATTTTCACGTGTACAATATATAAACTTTATAACTAAGTACTTGTATAGTTTACCTTTCCATTCATACTATTTCTACACAGAATTGATCATTTGCTCTGAACTAATCCTAATCCTCAGAAAGAATTAAATGTAGAATAAAACATTTTTACATATACTATCTCTACACTTCATTACAATTTATTTGTAGACTTAGTGATTTTCAGTGACATATTTCCTGCACTTTGGCGCAACGTAATTGTAGAATTAATCATATTCATTCACACTATATTTACTCTTCAATACAACGGAACTATAGACATATATTTTCACAGATAATTCCTACACTAATGCGCTATGTAATTACAAAATGAATCCTTTGTATTCATCCTCTCTCTACATTTCAGTACTACGTAAATAAAAAAAACGAACCGTTTTATTCATAACATTTCAACACCAGAAATTTTCATTCATAAAGTTTCAACACCTCAGCATTACACAATGAATAATCTACATTCATAAAATTTCAAAGTAGCGTAAACAACCACGATACGCACTGCGAGGCCTGGTGCCCGAGGGACGCCTTGGTACTGAAGAGCGCTGCGCCTTCGTGTGTTGTGTCCCTCGTGACGAACAGCTCCCCGATGACGTCATGGTGCTCTTCAGGAGAATATTGGAGCTTCATAATAAAGGCCAAGAGTTCCCGGATGTTCTGGCGTAGCTCAGCGCTCAGTTTGATGTCCTGGAAGAGTGGGGTTTGTTGAGGTGCGTTTGCTAATCTAGATTTATTTCTGATCGTTTTATAATTATCATTATTATCTCCACCAAGGCAGGTTACGGCTTTTGGTATTGCTGGTTAGTTAATTAGCTTTGTT
Organism: Penaeus vannamei; assembly: GCF_042767895.1. Lineage (NCBI taxonomy): Eukaryota > Metazoa > Arthropoda > Malacostraca > Decapoda > Penaeidae > Penaeus > Penaeus vannamei. The sequence goes on from NC_091570.1 coordinate 15,408,125, forward strand.
TGTTTGTTGGACAGTAGGATAACTCAAAAAGTTGTGAACAGATTTTTATGGATTTTTTACCAGAGGTGTGTCTTAGCCTAACTTGAGGTGAATGATCCAAATAGCGTAGTCATGCAGGGGGCACCTACCTCCTCCAGGAGAGGGTGAGAGAAACTGACGAAGGCCTTGTGGAGCTTGCTGGGGCTGACGCTTTCGTCCGCCCACTGCAGCCGACCCAAGATCTCCTCCTCGCCGCTGCCATTGAAGTTTTACAGCGTTAGTTACTCTCCAGTAATAATAACTTCTTCGAGGTGAATATAATTGGAAACGCACACACACACGCACACATACACGCACACACACATGCACACATGCACACACACGCACATACACGCACACACACACACACACACACACACACACACACACACACACACACACACACACACACACACACACACACCCTCTCTCTCTCCCCTCTTACTCCCTCTCTCTCTCCCTCTCTCCCTCTCTCTCTCTCTCGTACTCCCTCTCTCTCTCTCTCGTACTCCCTCTCTCTCTCTCTCTTACTCCCTCTCTCTCTCTCCCGTACTCCCTCTCTCTCTCTCCCGTACTCCCTCTCTCTCTCCCTCTTACTCCCTATATCTCTCCCTCTTACTCCCCTCTCTCTCCTTTTACTCTCTCTCTCACTCCCTCTTACTCTCTCTCTCACTCCCTTTTACTCCCTCTCTCTCTCTCCCTCTTATTCCCTCTCTCTCTCTCTCTCCCTCTTACTCCCTCTATCTCTCTCCCTCTTACTCCCTCTCTCTCTCCCTCTTACTCTCTCTCTCACTCCCTCTTACTCTCTCTCTCACTCCCTCTCCCTCTCCCTAACCCTCACTCTCTCCCTTACCCTTACCCTCATTTTCTCCCTTACCCTCACCCGCATTCTCTCCCTTATCCTCACCCGCATTATCTCCCTTATCCTCACCCTCATTCTCTCCCTTATCCTCGCCCTCATTCTCTCCCTTACCCTCACCCTCATTCTCTCCCTTACCCTCACCTTCTTTATCTCCCTTACCCTCACCCTCTCCTTCTCCGTTCATTCTCTCTCTTACCCTCACCCTCACCCTCTCACACTCACACTCACACTCACACACTCACACACTCACACACAACCCCTCCTTACCTTGGGCTGTCACCGTCCCAGTTGAATTTCACGAAAGCGTCGATGTTCTTCCTCGACCTCTTGTAAGACCCGTCGAGGAGGACAGTGCGGTAGGGCTGCGAGAACTTGCCCTTCAGCTTGTGCTCCTTGGTGAATCCCTGGGAAGACGAGAAGAAGAGTTGTCAAGGAGGATATGAAGTGAAGTCAAGGAGGAGATGAAGGGACGTCAAGGAGGATATGAAGTCAAGTCAAGGAGGATATGAAGTGAAGTCAAGGAGGAGATGAAGGGACGTCAAGGAGGATATGCAGTGAAGTCAAGGAGGATATGAAGTGAAGTCAAGGAGGAGATGAAGGGACGTCAAGGAGGATATGCAGTGAAGTCAAGGAGGATATGAAGTGAAGTCAAGGAGGAGATGAAGGGACGTCAAGGAGGATATGCAGTGAAGTCAAGGAGGATATGCAGTGAAGTCAAGGAGGATATGCAGTGAAGTCAAGGAGGATATGCAGTGAAGTCAAGTAGGAGATGAAGGGATATCAAGGTTAAAAAAAAAGATGTCAAAGATGATAAGAAGGGATGTCGAAGATGAAAAAGAGGGATGTTTTTGAAGTCAAGAGATGTCAGAGATGCCAAGATGAGATGTCGATGATAAGAGATGTCAAATACGGCAAGGCGATATGTTAAAAACGATAAAAAGTGATGTCAAAGACGGTAAGGTAAGGGAATGACATTGTGCATGATTAGTATGAGAATACTTCTCTTTATAAAAAGAAAAATTTTGTCTCCTTTTTATCTTATCTTATTAAGATATAAGAATATTTTGATTTACTTCATTTTCTATGGCAGTTACTGAAATACCACAACTTTAAAATATGCAAAGTAGAAAAAAAATAAATAAACGATAAAAGACTACAATCCACTCATTTCTTTCTATCACAACTACAAAACGAACCAAAACATAAAAAAAACAAGACAACAGCAAAAGACAAACACTACTTCTAAAAATACCACAGCCCCTGAGACCCACCCTCGACATGTCCTCCCAGACGATGTTGAACTCGATCCTCTCCTGCTCAGACCACGAAAGAAGGAAGTCCATGCTGAAGTTCCTTGACGTCAGCACATATCCTGCGGCCAAGACGATCTCCCGGCCGAGAGCATTACCTGCAACACACGGGGCGGATGGAATAGGCTCTTTTAGTGTGTGTTGCGGGAGTGGGGGAGAGGGTGATGTGAAGGAGGGAGGGAGGGTTGGAGGGTAGGAGGAGCCACAAATAATGACGGAGATGAAAGGCGGGATGGGATGGGGAGGGATGGGTGGGAAAGAGGGAGGAAGGAAAGAGGGAAGGAGGTAGATATAACGAGTATTAATATCGGGAAAACTGACATACAACGCACGGAGGAAAGAAAAGTTAAAGGAGGGAAGGAATGGAGGATGAGAGAGATGGAAAGCAGAAGAATGTAGAAAGGAGAGAGAGAGAGAGAGAGAGAGAGAGAGAGAGAGAGAGAGAGAGAGAGAGAGGGAGAGAGAGAGAGAGAGAGAGGGAGGGAGAGAGAGAGAGAGACAGAGAGAGAGAGAGAGAGAGAGAGAGCGAGAGGGAGAGAGAGAGAGAGAGAGGGAGAGAGAGAGAGAGAGAGAGAGAGAGGGAGGGAGGGAGGGAGGGAGGGAGGGAGGGAGGGAGGGAGGGAGGGAGGGAGAGAGAGAGAGAGAGAGAGAGAGAGAGAGAGAGAGAGAGAGAGAGAGAGAGAGAGAGAGAGAGAGAGAGAGAGAGAGAGAGAGAGAGAGAGAGAGAGAGAGAGAGAGCATGAGAGAGCATGAGAGAGCATGAGAGAGCATGACAGAAAAAAAACACGTCCTCGAAGTGGAAATAAGTATTCTGGTCCCTGCCATACCTTTGACAGAGAAATGTCTTCCCGACTGAGCAGAATTATGGGCAAAGGAGACGCTAATTCGACTATCATCGTTCTGCAAATCATACAGTTCCAGTGTTGTCACTCTCTGGAAAAGACAAAAAACATTACCTAATGAGCATCCGTATCAAACATCCCACAAAAAATACTTCAAAAACTTCAAAATTGTCCCATAGATCTCATAAAGGTCTCCCGCAAAAACTCCTTCACGATATATTTCAATTCTTCCATTAAAAAAAATGAAGCTAAAACAATCGACGCCAGAGCCTAATAGTTACACGTATAAATCACCACCAAACAAAAATCTCATAAAACATAAAACAAAACAAAAAAATATAACCAAATAAATAAGATACGTTAATAAATCAACCAAAACAACTGACGATTATTTTTTCTTTAAATGAAGAATTTCAACCGAATCAGCCAATCGCCGACCCACCTCCCGCTCGGTGTCGGACTTTTGCTTGGTCTCCTTGGTCGACGAGATACCGAAGGGCCACAGGAAGTTGTCGAACTCAAACGACGTCCTCTGCTTCAGGATGCCGTCGCTCAGCACCACGGTCACGCGATCGGCCTTCACGCTCATGGCGAGGACACCGTAGGACACGCCCATCACCACCCGCACGTCGCCGCTCGAAGGGAACTGGTTGGGAAGGAGGGAGGGGCGGCTTTGAATGCGTCGGTCAAGGAGGGTTGGTAGGTGGATGGTGTTGGAAGGGTGAAGGATATCCGATGGGTGAAGGATGTTTAGTGGCTTAAGAATGTTGGAAGGGTAAAGGATGTTTGATGGACGAAGGATGTTGGAAAGGTCAAGGAGGCTTGATAAGACGTATATAATCTCTTGAGTTGAATGTGAATGGAAAGATTCTCGGCCAGGTGATTAGATCTTGTGGCTACAGTATTATTTGATATATTGATATATGCCAGACTCACACAGTTATGATTTAAACTAATGCCATGAGGAAAAAATGTGTTTTTAGATTAATTACCAATAAATGGATGTTTTGTTAGTTTTAAATCTCCATCTATCACATAACCAACGATATGTTCACGGCAAAATACGCTACAATCATAAGATAGAGTATATTAATGTGAACACATCGAAGCAAAATAAACACAGGAAGACGACCCAAAACACCTTGCATCGTCTTGCATCCCATACCTTGAACTCATAGCTAATCTGCACAGGCTTGCCCATCGTAAAGGAACCTGTTACTTGGAGCGCCCCTTGGTGTCCAGACTCTAAGAAGTTATGCTTGAGGGAGGCGTGGACGGGATTACGTTCCCAGGGTGACGTCGAGTTGTGCTTGGAGGGCCACTCTAAATGGTAGTCGCCCTCGTAGCCATCCATCGTCAGTTCCTGCAGGTGTGCTTTCGTTAGGATTTACGTACTGTGTGGTTACTGCTGGATATTCCTTCATATAAGATATTCCTATTGGATTTTTTTATTGATTTGCTTCATTATCGCCGTACTAAATGATATGCAATACCTAAAAAAAATCCCTTGGTCTTAAAATCTACCCTTTTGTATTGCAAAAACTCAAATTTCCTCCAACTTACTTGCTTAAAGTTGAGTGTCAGTGGCTGCTTGTCCCACTTCAGAGTTGACGAGACGGTGATCTCTCCATCTCCAGCCGGGAATCCATTGGCCAGCATGTTACCCTTGATACTGGTCACTTCTGGGCCGGTTTCCATGTTCACGCTGCGTTAGGGGGGGGGCGGGAGGGGGCTTAAAATATTATACGCAGAAGAAAAAGTAATGTTCTCTAAGAAATAAAAAGAATATTATCTGAGAATTAAACTATTTCTGTTTTCAATTCCTTAAAAACGGATGAGTGTAGAAACTAAAAAAAAAGGATTGTCAGTCTTATTACAAATGTATCTCCAATTAGATTACGCGATAAGAACAAAAAATGGTGCAATAATCTCATGTACTGCATAGTAACCATCATTACCGCAGACCATGCGAATGCGGTGGTGAAGCCTTGATCCGGATTAAGATGTCTGTACCTTACTTATTCGCCATAACAACATCTCCACTTGTGTTTAGTCTTAAAAATCTATTATATATATATACATACATATATAATATATATATATATATATATATATATATATATATATATATATATATTTCATCGTGGTATACAGGCAATCATTAATTACTAACTCCAACTAACACCAAAATCATGGTTGCAGGGTCGCATTCGTATCATTTGCGGAAATGGCGATAACCTTGATCAACTGCCACGCCACAGATTTGCACAAATATTCCTGCTTTGATAAAGTTTGAGCTTCATCATGGATAATTCTTAATGTTTGCAATGATCTAATTCATAACCTATAAACACGTATAACTCTCGAATCAGCAGACGAACACAAGATTATGAATCAATGAACCGTTTCATGACACAACGAACTATTGCATGACTCACTGAATCATATCATGACTTCAACGAATCCATTCCATGACTCTAAAAACTCTTTAATGATTCACTGAATCATTCCATAACTTCATGGATCATTTCATGACTCAAAGAACCATTTCAAGTCTCAATAAACTATTTCGGGACTCAACGAACCATTTCATAATCCGGCGAAGCGTTTCACATCCAAGCAAAAAAAAATGTCCCCCTATAAACGCCAACTCACGTGAACCAGTGTCGTCCTTCGCGAGTTTCGTAATGAATATCCGCTTGGTTCTTGTTCCATCCCTTGACCATGGGAAGGTCCAGGGTGACCTTCCCGTCCATGGCGTTGTCGGAGAACACGAAGCCCGAGTGGAGCACGACCTTCTGGGGGTCGGACGAGCCGCGCTTCCAGTCCAGGGTCCCGGTCAGGTTCAGCTCGCTGCCCTTTTTCCGCATCTGAGGCGAGGTTTATTTAATTATTTTTTTTATTCCATTTATTACAATGGATATTATTTTTACTGTGGCATACTGCCTGTTTATTTGCTTCTAAGGTAACGCCTGTGTGTGTGTATGTGTGTGTATGTGTGTGTGTGTGTGTGTGTGTGTGTGTGTGTGTGTGTGTGTGTGTGTGTGTGTGTGTGTGTGTGTGTGTGTGTGTGTGTGTGTGTGTGTGTGTGTGTGTGCGTGCGTGCGTGCGTGCGTGCGTGCGTGCGTGCGTGCGTGCGTGCGTGCGTGCGTGCGTGCGTGCGTGCGTGCGTGTGTGCGTGCGTGCGTGCGTGTGTGCGTGCGTGCGTGCGTGCGTGCGTGCGTGCGTGTGTGCGTGCGTGTGTGCGTGCGTGTGTGCGTGCGTGCGTGCGTGTGCCTGTGTGTTTATTGATAGATATAAAAGGTGGCGTCGCCTTCATGCACTTGTTATCCACACAGACACACACTTAAACATACGTGCATGTGTGTTTGTGTGTATACGTGTGCGTGCGCGTGGGTGTTGATAGACACATACGCGCAGATATGTATCATACATGAACTCATCTTATAAAAACAAGAGGACGCAGGATAAAAAAAATCCATTACCCGGGTGAAAACCGAGTCACGTCGCCACAGACTCACCTCTCCCGCGAAGCTGTAGCGTGACCTGGTGAGATCGAGGGTGATGGTGGGCTTGATGACCTGGAAGTCGTCGTAGTGCTCCCCGATGGCCGTGAACGAGATGGGGTCAGCTCCCGGCCACAGCAGGTATAGACTGAGCTCTCCCGGGTCGTAGGTCACCTGCCGCACTATGCCCTTCACGACCAGGTGGCTGGGGAGCGGGGAAGGAGGGGGGAGGTTCAGGGATTTTGCATCATGGCGTGAGTGGGCGAGTACTCGATCATTTTCGTTTTCTTGTCTTTTATTACACTAAATGAATTGCAAAACAATTCACTGTGTTGATGCGGACACTACACGGATATGGTTTGTGTAGTGTTTTTTCTATCATTACACGGAACCTACATCATATAGCAATCGCGTTGTCTCCACAGCTATTAAAACAGAACATACATCAAAGGAAAAAAAATCTACTTGGTGAAAAGTTTACCGAAGGCGAAGGACTTACTCCCAATACTCCTGGTTACTCTTGAAGTCAACCGCGCACGTCACGTCGATGGTGTCCTGAGTGAAGCCGTTGGTCAACTGAAGCTCAAGGGTGTAGAACCTGTCGGGTCCCTGATCCTGTGGCATCGTCAGGGAAAGCGTCCCTTCGATCTCGCTGAAGGAGAGCTTCCTAAAGGTCATCTCGAGGTTTCCGGAACCCACGGTCGTGCCCCAGCCCAGAATCAGTTTGTACGGAATTCTTCGCCTGTGAGGGGAGGAGGGTGGGCGTTATCCACATAGTGTGTTATCGGAGAGGCACTTCTACAAGTTTGGGTTTTTCGGTAATAACAGTCTACGAATTTGAAGTTTAGCCATGTTTAGCAGTGAAAAGCTAATATCAAATTTATCCACCTTTTATCTGCAAATACACGATCTTTAGCATATCGAAGTATAAATAACACATTTAAAAAAGAAAAAAATACTAGCCCATAATCTAATAACGTTTACTACATTCACACCAAAGTCCCAACCCTTTCACAAAATGTACCCAAAGAAAAAAAAAAAATGATCAAAACCAGCAGAGCCTTTCTCCTCTTGACCTGACCTCAATTCAACGTTGAACTTGACCTCCTGGAAGCCCTGGTGCGGGGTCGTCACGTGGAAGGTGAGCTTGAAGGGCTGGCGGCGCGTGTTGGTGAGCCCCGTCTGGAGGGTGTAGCGCGACTCCTGGGACCCCGACTGGCGCGACACCTGGTGGGAGGGGTGGGAGGTTAAAGGATGGCGGCGTTTCAGCTTTTGGGGTTTGATTGGTGATTAGAATTGGGTTTTCGAGGTTGGAATGGCGAAAGCGGGAGGTAAAATGATGGCGGAATTTCGTTTTTTGCGGTTAGAATGGTGAAAGGGGGAGGTAAAATGACGGACGTTTTGAGGTCAGAATGGAGAAAGTGGGAGGTAAAATCACGGCGAAATTAGGGTTTCCAGGATAGAATGGTGAAAGCGGGAGGTAAAATGACAGCGGAATTTCGGTTTCCGAGGTTAGACTGATGGAATTGGTTGGATAAATGATGGCGCAATTGAGGTTTTTGAAGTAAGAGTACTGATACTGAGAGGTTAAATAATGGGTGAGTTAGGGTTTCGAGGTTAGAATGGTGAACGTGGGAGGTAAAATTGTGGCGGAATTTCGGTTTCTGAGGCCAGAATGGTGAAATTAGGTAAAATGACGGCCGAGTTATGGCTTTTGAGGTCAGGATGGTGAAACTGAGTAAAATGACGGCGGAATTTCGGTTTAGAGGTTAGAATGGCAAAATTGGGAGGTAAAATGATGGCGGCATTATGGGTTTGAGGTTAACATGGCAAAATTGTGAGGTAAATGAAATGAATGAAATAAAATGAATAAATATGAACACCAAAATATAAATGAATCAAACAAATTAAAATAAACGAAATAAATTGAATGAATGTGAACACCCAAATATAAATGAATTAAATAAATTAGATAAACAAAATAAACGAAACAAATCCCCACCCACCTCGACATTGACGTCCCACTCGTCGTCGCTTTGGTACTTCCAGAAGAGCGTGCCCTGGTAGACCCTCCCGGCGCCCTCCAACACCAGCTGGTTCCTGTAGCCGCCTTGCTGGGCCTTCCCCTCTAGGCGAAGGGCTGAGCGTTCCAGGTCCTCCCACGGCGTCTCCAGCGTGCCGTCGAACTGATCGGGAGGATCGAGGGGAATTGGTCATGTGTGCTTTGCTTGGGGGCGTGGAAGCGGATATGCATGCAAACATGCACAGACAGGTACAGGCTCACACGCACTCACACATTCACACGGACACATGCTCTCGCGTACACGCACACGAACACGCAGACACACACCCACCCACACCCACACACACACATACGTACACAAAAAATCCATATATCCCTCTAAAATGGATCCAACATGCCCTAACATTATCATCAATCTATAAATAGCATCAAATAAAAATAAAAAATAAACACCCACATCCCTTGAAAAAAGAAACCCCCAAAGTAGTTTTTTTTTTAAGTATAAAAATGTAAAAAAAAAAAAAAATAGAAAACAAAAAAAGTTTAGAAAAGTAAAAAAAAAGGTAAAAAGAGCCTCTTACCATCTGGATGAACTGATCCTGGAACTTGATGGTGGCGTCGAGTTTGATGTCCTTCTCGCCCCAGCCGAAGTTGGCCGCCAGATGGGACTTCACGACGTCGAGGGCAGTCAGCTTCCACATAAAGCTGCCGGTCCTGAAGGAAGGTGAGGGCGAGTTTCAAGGTCATTTGTCGAGAGTTTGGTGCGGTTGAAGGTGGTGATGATGATGGTGGTGATGATGGTGATGATGATGATGATGGTGGTGATGTTGCCTGGTGGTGATTTTGCTAAGAATGGTGGCGATCGTAGTAGTGATGTTTTTTTAAAGTGGAATTGAACGTTTTCTTTTTCTTGAGTTTTTTGATAAATACGAGTTTGCTTTTGATAACTATATTTAGTTTTGTCAGGGATTATTCAATTTCTAAAAAAAATAAATAAACAACGTGCAGGAAACTAAACATGAGTCAAGTGAATTTACAAATTACTAAATAAATCTGAAATCAAATATAAAAAAAATCAAAATGAAAAATAACGAAAGTACAAAATCCTTCCACCTTAACATAAGTCAAATAAACAAAATGCAGCAGTGAAATACGTATTCATTGTAATACAAGTCAAATACAGTAACGCAATACGTATCAACAACCCGGCGCCGATCACCGTACCGGAAGGGTTCGAAGGGCGAGGAGAAGGACCCACTGAGGTTCCTGGTGGTCCCTCTGGCCTGGAACTGGAACACGCCGCCCTTCGTGGTGCTGAGCCGGCCGTTGAAGTGGCCCTCCTCGTCCACGGTCGGCAGGCTGTACTCGCACATGAAGTCCAGGTTTTCGTACCCTTCTACGGGCGTGTCCATCGCCACCTGCAGCTCTCCGGCGTCGACGCGAGGGAAGCTCCCCATCACAGAGAGCTGGTGGAAATGGTGGATATGGTTAGCGTATGTTAGGGCTGATCAAATGGTCTTTTGTTCAAGAGGTCCCGGACTGAAGTTGTCCGCTAGGTGAATCAGGCTATTAATTAGGGCTCTAAAATCTGGGGGCGCCGTAAAAACTGTAAGAATCAGAATCAGTATTTTTCTTAGAGTGTGTCAGAATAGTAAGTTTCGTTAGCCTAGGAAACCGTTAGTTGAAATTGCTACCTTTTGCGAGGGAATTATCTGTTCTTTATATTATATGTTGGGGCGGCCATTAAAAAGGTTCTCCCTGCCCTTCGGATACTCTCACGCTTGCTCTTAGAGAAATCTTCATGTGATACGGACAAATTATAAATATTCTTAACCACGTCATCTCCCCCTTTCTATTGCCTCCACACACACACATACCTTGGTAGTGACATCAGTCTGGGAGGAGAAAGTGAGGTTGACCTCGGCCGCCGGTTCCCAGAAGATGGAGCCAACCGCCTCCAGGGTCGCGTCGCTTAGCCGTTCGTCCAGTGACTGAAGGGGCAACACCGCCTTCGCCTGCCCCTGCAGCCCGTTGCCCTTCATCTACAAGACGTGAGAGGTTTGTCAAGAAATATCGGTATTATAACGAAGCCATTATTGATATCTTTATTTTTTCGTATTTCACGTCATGAGCTTTGGTCTAATCCTTTAAAAAATATAGTAATAAAAAGCGGTAGATCAAATAATTAAATAAAAAAGATGAAAAATTAAATAAAATAATAAATACTAACCAAAAAACAAAATATGCAGCAATACACACAAAAAAAAAATACTAAAAAAAAAAACTTCTCCCGAAATATTGCACACGAGACCGAAAACCAGAGTCGATCTACCTCCGTTTCCAGACTGAGCCTGACTTGCTTGGTGGGACCGTACTTCATGGTGAGGTCGTACTTGACCTCCGAGGACGTGGTGTTGTCGCAGAGGTCGAGGACGACTGTGTGCAGCTCTGGCAAGGGCGTGTAGAGTTCGAAGGCGATGCGCAGGCGGGGAAGCTGCCCTTGCTCGTAGCTGGCGCCGAGGCCATACTGAGAGGAATCGAACAAGTGTTAGCAGAACGTTTAGTGCATTGTCTCTTAAGAAACGAACGCGTGATAAAGTTATAAAGTAGCTGATACTATTTTTCGACTTGAAATATAAATTTTGCCGGGTCAGTAAATGTGTTTTGTACTTTTTTATTAGATTTGTGTATGAGTGTGTGTGTGTGTGTGTGTGTGTGTGTGTGTGTGTGTGTGTGTGTGTGTGTGTGTGTGTGTGTGTGTGTGTGTGTGTGCGTGTGCGTGTGCGTGTGCGTGTGCGTGTGCGTGTGCGTGTGCGTGTGCGTGTGCGTGTGCGTGTGCGTGTGCGTGTGTGGGTGCGTGTGTGGGTGCGTGTGCGGGTGTGCGTGTGCGTATGTACATGTAGCAACGACGTCTAGCATACCTTCCTCTCCCCGATCTGGCCATAGATCCTCGGATTGACCCGTACCTCAGGATCAAGTGTAAACAAGTTCCTGACCTCGCCTGTAATAACCTGCAACAAAAAACATTCAACATTTACGTACATATGTGACCACAATGGATATTCAGCGTCACGAGGGAAAAAAGATACATCCTTGTGAATTTTATACTGTTGATATATCGAGGGATTGAGAAAATTGGTTCCCTTCCGCCAAACCTTCCTTTTCCTAATGCTGTTTTAAAAAAATGAACCAAAATATCCTCAAATATATCTTTTGCGATCAGCTTTGCGTTAATCTGATCTTTAAAATCATTAAACACATTAGATCATTGTACATTGCACATACAAAAGAAAATCTGAATAACTGTCTCTCTTCTCTACTTTAATTTATCATTTAGAACTACACGGAATAGCACAACACAAATAATAACTCAAATCTTTCTCCCTTCTCTATTCCAAAATAAGAGAAAAAAAAAGAAAAAAAAATCGAAATAGCCCCACGCCCCCGCCTGACCTCGTATCCCGGGAAGGGCGTGAGGATGGTGCAGCTGACGAGGAAGTCCGAAAGCGAGGTCACTTGGCCGAGGACGACGAAGCCGGCGTCAACCTTGTCGTTCCACTTGACCCGCGCCTCCGTCTGAAAAAATAAGGAGGGGGATAAGGAGTTATATGGTTTCGATTTAATGTTGGTTCGTATTTTTTTCCTTTTTTTTAATCTATTTATTCTTCCCTTTTCTCTCTCTCCTTATTCTTATTCTCTATCTCTCTCTTTCTGTCTTTTTTTCTTTCCCCTTACCTCAATATGCTTCCCCTCACCTTAATATACTTCCCCTCTGCTTACTTTGCTTCCCTCCACCTAAATATACTTCCCCTCACCTCAATAAGTTTCCCCTCACCTTAATATGCTTCCCTTACCTCAATACGTTTCCCCTCACCTCCACAAACTCCCCCTCACCTTAATGTTCTCCTCTTCACCTCAATATTCTCCCCCTCACCTCATTAAGTTACCCCTCACCTTAATATACTTCTGCTCACCTTAACATGCTTCCCCTCACCTTAATGTACTTCCCTCACCTCAAAATACTTCCCCTCACCTCAACATACTTCCCCTCACCTTAATATACTTCCCCTCACCTCGATATGCTTCCCCTCACCTCAATATTCTTCCCCTAACCTCAATATACTTCCCCTCACCTTAATATTCTTCCCCTCACCTCAATATACTTCCCCTCACCTTAATATACTTCCCCTCACCACAATATACTTCCCCTCACCTCAATAAGTTACCCCTCACCTTAATAAACTTCCCCTCACCTCGATATACTTCCCCTAACCTTAATATACTTCCCTTCACCTCGATATACTTCCCCTCACCTCAATATACTTCCCCTCACCTCAATATACTTCCCCTCACCTTAATATGCTCCTCCTTCGAATGGCCCAGCACGATCACAGCTCGCCTTATCTCCTCGAAAGTCGTGTCCACCTGAATACCGGCTTTGAAGTGCTGGGGGAGCGTGGCCACCTGACCCTCCACCCGAGCTTCCTGTCCGGGCCACATCACGACCAGCTGTGGAGAGAGAGGAGGGCGTAGGAGGGGGAGAAGGGGAAAGGAGGAAGGGGGGTGTTATCAATTTTGATGCGGTGTGTGATTTGCGGAGTGAGGAAATGTGGGGAGGAGTTAGGGAGAAGGCTTTATAACTAGCGGTGGTGAAGTATTGTTATGGTATTGCCTTTATCGTTATTGCTTTTTTATGATAATCATTATTATCAATATTCTTTTTATTATTACCATCATCATCATTATTATTATCATCATCATTATTATTATCATCACCATTATCAATCAGCATCATTACTATTCTTACTATCATTATCGTTATCATTATTATCATCATCATTATCAATATTGTCATTATCGTTATTCTTTTCACCATTATTATCATTATACTTATCTTTATCATCACTACCATTACCATTATCATTATCATTATCACTACCATTACCAATATTGTTATTATCATCATTATCATTATCACTAACATCATCAATCATTTCCAATCATTACTATCTGTTAAAGTGATACAAAAAAGATAAGAGACCTTCTTGTGAAATTGAGAAAATATTATCCTACCGAAAGTTTTTCCTCGACATCAAGTGGGTCGTGATACACCCTAATATTGGCCTTCACAAAATCCTCATGCTGTAGAGAGGTCACGGTCAGGTTGCCTCGTAAGTAGTCCAGACCGCTGTAGGCCTCTCCTGAAATTACAGTGTAGGTGTTTAGTAATTTTCAAGGGGCTTTTCATGGATGAGTGTTTTTTACTGTTGGTACGGTTTGTTTGGCTTATTTTTCTTTTATTTTGTTCTTTTTTCTTTAAGGTAGAGATAAAGATAGGGTGTTACGAATGTAAGAAACTATTAGTGAATAGGTGTAATACACTCAAATGCGTACAGACGTCACTTGATTATTCATTTTTGGTGAGCAAGAGTAAAGGTTTAAAACGTTTTTATCAGCATAAAAAAACATGTGAATGATCAGATGGGGAGGTTGTGAACACCGAGGCTCTTTTGACTTGTGTGTCATCATCATTATCTTAATAAATATGCTGCTTGCAATTTATGTTACCATGTATTTTGATGTCTAATGGATATCATCGTCTACTTTGTTGTTCACACACTCACACATTAATCGAATAAAAGTTTTAATAAAACGAAATTAAATAACAAATGAACTAAGAGATAATAAAAGAAAAAAACAAAGAATGATCAAATGAACAAAATACATGAATAATAATGAAAAAATATCAAACAGGAAAAACAAACTCACGAGATAAAATAAAAGACGAAATTCCTCAGCACTTAACAACAGCCTTAAGGACGACCCTCACCTGTCAAACGTAGCTTATACTCATGTCCCTCCCACTTGGCCTTAGCGTGGGTGTCAATGGCAGACGGTAGGATGGCCAAGTCCAGGGCCGTTGACATGTCCCTGTATCCTTCGATGGTGGTCAAGACTTGGCCGAAGACAGAATACCGTAGTTGGTCGTAGTAGCTGTCATCTTTGCCCTCGAGTGCTAGTTCCAGTCTGTCTGTGTCCCACTGTAAGGAGTATTGGTGAAGAGAAGTTAAAACAGGAGAGTTCTTAGCGTCAACCGATAGAAGAGCGCAGTGATGTTAGCGAGAGTGGTAAGAGGAATTGAGTAGGTAGATAAGTAGATGTATAAAGCAAATAGCTGTTACCTGTCATATGAGTTTATCTCATTAATATTTCCCCCTTAACATTACCCACACTCAAGAATAGAAATAAAAAAATCCCACAGACTCAGGCACCTGTATGTAAATATTTGTATCAATGATCCCTGGCGTCTTCTCGAGCCTGATGCCGGTGCTGGCGCTGACCAAACCCTCGAAAGACGAGCTCACGTCCAGTTTGGTCTCGATCCTGAAGGTGGAGGCGTCGATCGTCTTCTTCGCTAGCAGCTGGAGGTCGAGGAACTCCCCGTCGTGCCAGCGGGACCGGAGGCTGCTCTCAATGTGGTCCATATCGCGGGCGTATCTGGGCGTCGGAAGAGGAAGGGGCATTTTTTGGTGATTTTTTGCATATCTATTCATATGTATATATACATTGGGTCAGGAAAGGTAGGAGCATTTTTTGGTTTTCCGTTTTTTTTTTAGGACTGTTGACTTTATTTTTGTATATCTAACTTGGGACTTTTTCGTCTATTTCGTTTTTAGAATTAATTAAATATCATCCTTACATACCAACGTACAAATGAACAATTTGAAAACAATCCCCAGACCTGCTTTCCGTCCATACAGAACCTTAATAAAAACAGAATCTAAAGAAAAATATACAGAACCTTAAAAAACTCACGAAAAAAGATTCAGAACATAAAGAAAAATACGGAACCCGTAATAAATAAGTCCCGAAGAATGTTAAATAAACTACTCACCCAAAAATTTGAACCTTAAAAAGATTACACGAAATAATATAGAACCTAACAAAAATAATCTCACGAAAAAATGCAAAACCCTAAAAAAACAGAACCTAAAGAAAAATCATGAATAACCTTCAAAAAATTACTCACTTGACCTCAAGATAATTTTGCTTCCAGTGTATAAAAGGCGTCGTGATGTCCACTTTGCCGTACAACTCCGCAGTGTCTCCACGTCGGAACCTGATGGTGAAGTTCGTGGCAATCTCCTGCACCCGGCGGTTTGGTTCCATCCAGCTGAGAGATCCCTCGTTTTTGTGCTCCCATATCATGTCGCGGTCGATGTACTGTACTGTTCGTCGTGATACGTAAAGGAGGTAGATTGTGAGTATTGCAAAAGGGCTCCCAGGTCGCTTGGAGGGGTGGGTGAACGGGAGAGGAGAAGAGGAAGAGGAGGAAGATTGGTAGCTGAAAGGGGAGGTGTGAAGGGAGGGAGAGGAGGGTGGTGACTGAAGGGGGAGGGGTGAAAGGGAGAGTAGAGGAAGAGAGGAGGGTTGGTAGCTGAAAGGGAAGAGGAGAAGAGGAAGAGAGGAGGGTTGGGAGCTTAAGGGGAGGGGTGAAGAGAGAGAGAGAGAGGACGGGAAAGAGGAGGGTGGTGATTGAAGGGGAGGAGTGAAGAGGGAGAAGAGGGAGAGCGGAGGTAGGCAATTATAGGGAATAAGTGAAGGAGGGGAAGAAAAAGAGAAAACATACGGGTAGTAATCAAAGAGAACGAGTCAAGAGAGAGAATCAAGAGAAAAGGAAAAAGAAAGAGAAAAAAATGGCAAAATATCAGAACAACATGAACTTCACATAACTAGAGAGAAGAAAACATTACAAACCAGATCAGATTAAAACAATAACACGCATTCTTACATAGCTTATTGGTCCTCCAGTTAGCACGGTACTGCTGGCCCAGGAAGCTTAGCACGCTGTCCAATAATATCGTCACTTGTCTATCACTGGGTGTCTCGTACCTGACCTCGATGTCCAGTTTTTGGTTGGGATCCCTAAACCATGCATGAGAAAATGGAAGATCATGAGATAAAGGTACTTAATCGTGAAGAAAATATTACGAAAATCGAAGTGTCTATTTGTTAAATTGGCCAATGTTGCTTAGAAGAAATAATGGAAGATCGTGAGATAAAAGTACTCAATCGAGGAGAAATAATTAGAAAATCGACGTTGCAAATTTACCATATTATACAACATTGCTAAAAGAAAATAAATGAATAAAACAGAGGTATATACAAATCTACTGCTGATTTTATTCAATCAAGAGTTTTTTCCTGCATTTTTTTCTCTCTTTTTTGCTTAGAATAAAACTGAGGTATATACAAATCTACTGTTGTTTTTTTATTCAATCCAGTGTTTTTTTTACTGCATTTTTCTCCTTTTTTATCATTACCTGTTAGCATCCCATTTGAGAAGCGCTTTGAGCCCCCGTTGCCTCGGCTGAAGAATATCTGCCGTCACCCGCATGTGGATGTCGCGGTGCCTGGCAGGGGACATTGTAAACATCAATAATCACATGGAAAAAATACATCATCAGGATAACTACTATTGACTCTTGCTTTATTCTAATTGCTTGTATTCTGATGGTGTCTACTATCTGCTTGTCGTGAAAATATTGGTGAAGTAAGAGAAGGGGAAACACGACGATACGGGAAAGAGGGAGAGAGACAGAGAGCGACGGAGAGAGAAGGAGAAAGAGAGAGAGAGAGAGAGAGAGAGAGAGAGAGAGAGAGAGAGAGAGAGAGAGAGAGAGAGAGAGAGAGAGAGAGAGAGAGAGAGAGAGAGAAACAGAGAGAGAGAGAGAGAGAGAGAGAGAGAGAGAGAGAGAGAGAGAAACAGAGAGAAACAGAGAGAAACAGAGAGAAACAGAGAGAAACAGAGAGAAACAGAGAGAAACAGAGAGAAACAGAGAGAAACAGAGAGAAGCAGAGATAGAAACAGAAAGAGAGAAAGTGAGAGAAAGAGAAAGAGAAAGAGACAGAGGTAAACAGACAGACAAACACAAACGACCACTGGCAAAACCAACCTATCAAGATGAATATCATTGACAACGGTGATGACAGTCCCTATGGATATTTCGGAATGGAGTTTGTACTGACGCCCAGGAAGGTACAGCTCGAGGTTGACACTGTGCTCCCTCACCCTCAGGTCGTCCTCGCCGTGGATATAGGACGCCTTCACGCCGTACTTGTGTGTCCTGTTGAGCAGGACCTATAGGAAAGGGGTGGAGAGCGTGTAGTTTATCTATTTTACCTAGAGCGAAGGGATGGAATGCGTGTAGTTATTTTGATCTTATTTATTCATTTATTTATTTTTGTTGGGGAGAAGTTAAATATTAATGTATTAGTTATTACTTGAGTTATCGTATTCTGAGTTTTTTGAGGGAAGTTAATGTAGATATTAATGTATTGATTATTACTTTAGTTACCGTATTGTGAGTTTTTTGGGGGTGTGGGTCTTTTTCAGAAGTCCGGTGAAGTTTAACAATATGAACAAAAACACATATGTGATAAAAAGAAAAAAAATACATATACATATATACCTACATATACATGAAACCGCAGCATACATATATATACACACATATATAAAAAAAAATGTATCGTATCAAACAAGCCTCCACATAACATACGTGCGTGACCACACTCATCTTGCGTTCGTTAGCGTGGAAAGTCGCGTTGATCTGCGTGAGGCCTCGTCCCGGCAGCGTGACGTCGAGGAGCAGGTCGTGGAGAGACTCTAGACGCGTCGAGAGATCGCCGTACCTGCCCCCCACCTCCAGCACCCAGTTCGGCCCGTAGCGCACCTCTCCGTCGAACTGAGGGGGGAGAGGGAGGGAGGGAGGGATAAGGGGAGGGAATGGGGGGATAAGGGGAGTCGAATTAATAAATTATTGAATTAATACATGAACGAAATAAAAGTATATGAATGCAGATCAGTGATAAAGGAATTAAGGCATAGATAGATCAGTGATAGCTGAGTAAATGCAGTTAATAGATAAATAAATGGATAAATAGACAAATCAATACATCGGTAAGCAAAAATTAAGATAAATAAACAACAACAACAAAAATAATATCTAAATAAATGAAATAAAAAAGAAAAACGAATAAACAAATGAGCCCTCCCCCCCAAAAAAAAAATATATAAAAAAACAACAACTAATAAAAAAAATACATTACCCACTCCTACGTCCCTTCGCCTCCTCCCTCAATAGACCTCACCTGATAGATCTTGTTCCTGAGTTCCTTCACATCGCCCTTGACCTCGACGCTCGTCCAGTCAGGCACCCGCAGGAACCAGTACCCTTCTGCGTTGAGGAAGCCCGTCGGTTCCTTCCGAAGGTGGAGCTGGGACACGACCTCTTTGTCTGACGGAGGGGTGAGGGTGGGGGCGGTGGGAGGTATTTATTGTTTTTTGTTATTATTATTATCACCATTATTATCGATATTGTTATTATTATTATTATCATTATTATCATCCTTATTATTATCATTATTACTATTATTATTATCATTATTATTATTATCATTATCATTATCATTATTACTATTATTATTATTATCATTATTATTATCATTATTATTATTATTATTATTATCATTATTATTATCATTACTACTCCTATTATTATTATTATTATTATTATTATTATTATTATTATTATCATTATTATTATTATTATTGTTATTACTATTATTATTATCATTATAATTTTTATTATTATTATTATTATTATTATTATTATTATTATTATTATTATTATTATTGTTATTATTGTTATCATTATCATTATTACTATTATCATCATTATTATTATCATTGTCATCATATTATTATTATTATTATTATCATCATTGTTATTATTATTATTATTATTATAATGATCATTATTATCATTGGCATTGTCATTTTTGCTATAATTATCATCATTATCATTATTACTAACATAATTATTATCATCATCATTATCATCATATGACTTTTCTATTATTACTATGGCCATTATCATCACTGTTACTATTACCGTTATCATTACGATCTTTACCATTATTCTTATCATCATTATAGAATTCACTTTAGCATTATTACTATTACAACTGACATTGCTTATCAGAATTTTAATCAGTCTCAGTATCATCATTATCATCCTATTCAGCTTATATTGATTGTAATATCCACACTTACGATAAGAAAAAATAAGGCATAAAAAATACTTTCAAAAAAGTTAAAAAATACGATCTTACTCGTTGCATACTGAACGACAAAGCCAGTGCTCAAAACATATTCGTCATGGAACCAGTCTGCGCCCATCTTGAAGTCCAAGTTGCTCTTCTGATGCTGAAAGTGCATACAATAAAGGGCGTGAGAAAATGTGTGTGTGTGTGAGTGTTTAAGTGTGAGTGTTCAAGTGTGAGTGTGTAAGTGTGAGTGTGTAAGTGTGAGTGTGTAAGTGTGAGTGTGTAAGTGTGAGTGTGTAAGTGTGAGTGTGTAAGTGTGAGTGTGTAAGTGTGAGTGTGTAAGTGTGAGTGTGTAAGTGTGAGTGTGTAAGTGTGAGTGTGTAAGTGTGAGTGTGTAAATGTGAGTGTGTAAGTGTGAGTGTGTAAGGGTGAGTGTGTAAGTGTGAGTGTGTAAGTGTGAGTGTAAGTGTGAGTGTGTAAGTGCGAGTGTGTAAGTGTGAGTGTGAAAGTGTGAGTGTGTATGTGTGAGAGTGGAAGTGTGAGTGTGAGTGTGAGTGTGTAAGTGTGAGTGTGTAAGTGTGAGTGTGAGTGTGAGTGTAAGTGTAAGTGTAAGTGTAAGTGTAAGTGTAAGTGTAAGTGTAAGTGTAAGTGTGAGTGTGAGTGTGAGTGTGAGTGTGTGTGTGATTGTGTGAGTGTGTGTGAGTGTGAGTGTGAGTGTGAGTGTGAGTGTGAGTGTGTGAGTGTGAGTGTGAGTGTGTGAGTGTGAGTGTGAGTGTGAGTGTGAGTGTGAGTGTGTGTGTGTGTGTGTGTGTGTGTGTGTGTGTGTGTGTGTGTGTGTGTGTGTGTGTGTGTGTGTGTGTGAGTATGTGAAAGTGAATGTGAATGTGATTGCGAATGTGAATGTGAGCGTGAGCGTGAATATGAGTGGTTGTGAGCGTGCGTGTATGTACTGTATCTTTGCAATACCTGATCCAAACGACAGGTAAACTATAAACTACCAGACACTTTATACAAACCCTTCTCACCTCAACACATACTTACCTTTACGTTAAATGTCGAGTTGAAAGTGGTCCTGCTATCCAAGTGATAAAATGTGAACAGCTGGAATATATCCACTCGGTACTGTGGATTCTCGAAGTTCTCCCCTAAATTGACTTGTAAAGTGTTTTCCATGGAGCCGAAATGTCTCTGAAATGAAAAAAAGTATCAAGCACTATTTTTTCTTCTTCTTTTTTTTTACTTTGAGTTTTCATGAAACGTATGAGTTTGAAAAAAGGGACAATATCCTGGTTCCTAGGAATTGCCATGGAACCTGAAATCAGTAAATAAAACATTGTGTATTTTTTTCCTTGTTTTTCTTCACGGCGCTAAAATATCTTGAAATGTTAGCAAATATTTTTCTCTCTCTTTGTAAGTTTCCCTACAGTACAAGATTTCAGAAATATAAAGATTTTTTTTCACTAAGGTTTTCCATGAATTTTCAATACTTCTGAAAAAAACATGTACCCATTTTTAGTGTTTCTTAATAACCTAAAACCTTAAAAACAAGACCACCATGTACTTTCCCTTACACTAACCTAAAGACAAACGACCCAACAAAGTAAACCACTTTAGAGTAAATAAAAAATCAAAGTGCAAGTAACACAAATCAAAGAAAATTTCAAGATCCATCAGTGTACAAATAATTCAACTCAAAGTACATTTACCGATCCCTCGAAGTACAAAGTAACCCAATTCAAAACAAAATTCAGACACCCATCAAAGCACAAATAACTGAAATCAAAGTGAATTGAAAGACTCGCCAAGATACAAGCAACTCGATCCAAATCAAGATCAAAGATCCATCAAATTAAAAATAACGTAAAGCAACTTGGCCATCCCAAAAGCAAGCCTCTCCAACCTGCCCTACTCTTATATTTTTCTCTTCTTCTCCTTCTCCTCCTGCCCCCTCCCTCCTTCTCCCCCCTCACCTTCCCCCTCCTCCTCCCCCTTCCCCTCTCCTCCCTCCTCCCTTTCCACCACCCCCTCCACCTTCCCCCTTCCACTACCTCCTCCCCTCCCCCGTTCCACCACCACCTCCCCTTCCTCACCTTAAAGAACCACTCGCCCTTGAAATTAATGTTGGGGAACTGCGAGAAGAAGAACCTCCAACGGCGCTCGAACTTGCTGTCTAACACGGTGGAGGAGTTGGCGACGCGGTACTCGATCGTGATGATTTCCACGGGCGCTCGAACCTGCGAAAGGGGTAATGATAATAATAATGATAACAATAATATTATCATTATTAACAATAATATTATCATTATTAACAATAATATTATCATTATTAACAATAATATTATCATTATTAATAATAATAGTAATGATGATAATAATAATGATGATAATAATAATAATATTATTATCATTATTAATAATAATAGTAATGATGATAATAATAATAATAATATTATTATTATTACTATTAATCATGATAATAATAATAATGATAATAATAAAAATAAAAATAACAATAACAATAATAATAATAATAATAATAATAATAATAATAATAATAATAACAATTATAATAACTATAGAGTGTATTAAGTAAAGTTATAGTTACAAAAGTAAAACTGTTACTTTACAAAGTTATAATTTAAGTGTCTAATACAATAGGGTATAGTAGATATATAATATCTGGATGCATGACATTTTGGTTGGTGACTTGGGGTCTAGAGAGAAAGCGCTATTTCTTGGGTTGTGTTTGTTTATTTGGGGAGGTTCTGGTGTTTTGTTATAGCTTGGTTTGTGTGTTTCTGGTTCTCTTGATCTTTTTTATTATTTTGTTTGGTATGTTTTGTTTCTTTGAGGGGGTAGGGGGTTCTTTCTCTTTTTCTGTTCTCTATCTCTTTCATTTTATTCTCTCTCTCCCTCGTCCCCTCTCTTCCTCTCCTCACTCTCTCCCTCGTCCCCTCTCTCTCTCGTCATCACTCACACTCTCCCGCGTCTTCACTCTCTCTCTCTCTCTCTCTCTCTCTCTATCGGATCATCTTACTCTCCCTCGTCCTCAACCCTCATCCAAAACCACATGAATCTACCCCCACCCCTTTCCCCTCCCCCTGACCAACCACCTTAGTACACCACTATCACCACCCTCACTTACAGAAGGAACATAATCCACTTGCAGATTGGCGTTTCTCTCGAAGCCGTTATCGCTGAGAGAGCCCTTTATGGTTCCCGTTCCAGGTTCCCAGTTCCCGCGGCGGTTCTGCAGGAGGTAGGCCACCTGCATGTCGACCTCGTACAAGCGGGCACCTAGTTTTTCGCGAAGGTCGATCGTTCCTGTTGGATATGAGGGGGTAGGGGGTGTTAGGGAGGTTCATGGTGGTTGTGGGGGGAAGATGATGGTTGTGGTGGTGATGGTGATGGAGGACGATACGATGATGATGGTAAAGATGGTAATAACGATGATGATGGTGATGATGATGATGGTAATAATGATAATGATGGTGATGGTAATAACAATTATGATGGTGATGATGGTAATAATGATAATGATGGTGATGGTAATAACAATTATGATGGTGATGATGGTAATAATGATAATGATGGTGATGGTAATAATAATTATGATGGTAATAATGATAATGATGGTGATGGTAATAACAATTATGATGGTGATGATGGTAATAATGATAATGATGGTGATGGTAATAACAATTATGATGGTGATGATGGTAATAATGATAATGATGGTGATGGTAAAACGATGATGATAATAACGACGAGGATTGCGACGATAACAACAGAATAGGATGACTAACATAACCACTCCTACCATTATATCAAAACAACGAACTCCAGACCCCCCTCCCCCCTTGAAAAAAAAAACAGTTTCTCACCAGACACTTTGACGAGTTCCTGTTCCTTCCAAGTAACAGTGAAGATGGGCGTGACGACATTGCTCCCGGACTTCCTGTAACGCGTGAAGCCTGCAGCCACGGTCGCCGTCTCGCGGTTATCCACCGACACACTCAAGTCCATCCGCTGGTCCGTGTCCGTCCACACGTAACGACCTGCGACGCAAAATAAATGAATAAATAAATAGGTACATGAATCAATGAATGAATAAATAAATAGGTACATAGACAAATGAGTAAATAAATAAGTACATAAAGAAATGAGTAAATAAATAGGTACATAAATAAATTAGTAAATAAATAGGTACATAAATAAATACGTAAATAAATAGGTACATAAATAAATGAGTAAATAAATAGGCACATGAATAAATGAATAAATAAATAAGAACATAAATTAAAGAATAAATGAATAGGTACATAAATAAATGGATAAATAAGTAGGTACATAAATAAATAAATAAACAAATAGGTACATGAATAAATAAACAGACACATAAATAAATGAATATAGCAATAGGTACATACATAAATGAACAAATAAATAGGTACAGAGATGAATGAACATATAAATAGGTACATGAATAAATGAATAAATAAATAGGTACATGAATAAATGAATAAATAAATAGGCACATAATTAAATGAATAAATTAATAGATACATAAATAAATGAATAAAGAAATCGATTAATAATTTTTGTTATTCATGTATTAATTTTTTTCACGTTATTGTACTTTTATCCTTGTGTGCGTTTATTTTTGTTATTTTTTGTGGGTGCGTATAACGGTATAGAATAATGGCAAACATTTTTGTATAATTATCTTCCGTTGTGATTGTTTACAGCTTATTTTGCGCGCGTATATACATGTCAGAAAAGTAGACACTTTTTCCGCAATTTACCTCTCGCTGAAAGATTTGCGCGTGGAGAATTTAGGTCCAGGAAGACATTTTGCGATCTGAAGTTGATATTATATCTGATGCTGTGTTCTCTTGATGTAGCTGTCCCGGGTGTGTTCAAGGATACCAAAAACGTGCGATAATGCTGTTTGAGAGACGAAAAAAAGTGTTCTTCAATATGAGAATTAAGCCAGTACACCACCATTACCAGAACGATATTGAATCAGAATACAAATAATAAGAACAAATCAGTAAGAGATAATAAGATCTCACCGGTCTTCTCTCCCAGGTGTAACGCATCTGGTATGAGGTCAGCGTCGGGTCGATCTTATGCAGAACTACCTGCAGCTTCGAAGGTCCTGTCAGCGGGTAGAAGGGACTTTCTGGGACTCGGGAAGCGTTCGGGTACTGCAGACTCCAGCACAGTTTGGCCCCGATCTGCTGGTCGTACCCGGAACAGTCGGCTAGCTCCTCCCTGTCGTTGGCCACGCCCTCCAGGATCTCCTTGGAGCCCTCTGCGCCCGCCTCGACGCTGCCGTGGACGAGCACCAGGTTCGAGCTGCGGGAGGGGAGGTGGTCGTGGTTTATTTGTTTTCGTTTGTTCATTTCATATAGAGATTTACGGAGGGAGGGTGTGAGAGATGCCCATGTATCATTTGTTCTTTTCTTAAAGGAGTAGTAGGGGTACTCATGTATTATTTGTTCATTTATGAATATTTTTAGAAAGATTTAGGGAGGAAGGGGGAGTTGCCCATATATCATTTGTTGATTTGTTTTCTTTTTTAGAAAAGGAGAAGGGGGAATACATGTGTACCATTTGTTCATTTATCAATCTTTTTAGAAACATTTAGTTAGAGAGGGGGAGTTGCCCATGTATCATTTGTTCTTTTATTATTTCCTTGGAAAGGGAGGAGGGAGTAGATACCCATGAGTTGCCTATGTATCATTTGTTCATTTGTTATTTTCTTGGAAAGGGAGGAGGAGGGAGATACTTATGTATTATTTGTTAATCTACTCATGTTTAGAGGCTTATTCGGTGTCTACGTGGGTTGAAAATACAGAAAGAGCCGGAGTAAATGCACAGATGGATGAGGATGAAGACTGCTTAATTCACAAAGCTTTGTGTGAATGTATAATCTTATCAGATATATCCTAGTGTTCTCTTTTCTTCTTTCTTTACGTTGAAACCAGGAGAAAACACTAACGCATGAAAGGCAAATGACACAGTGATGCTTACCTTGCAATTGTCTTTGATCTTTTTTGTATTTGCAGAAAGTGTGCAATAGGATACGAAACATGAACACACACACACACACACACACACACACACACACACACACACACACACACACACACACACACACACACACACACACACACACACACACACACACACACACGTTCACTAACAGAAAACGCTGCACTTACACTCCTTCCCCAACAGAAAACGACGCCCACCCCCACACCCCTTCCCCAACAAAAAACGACGTCGGGTCTTACGTGAAGTTCATGATTTCGACCTTCTCTCGGGGCATCTTGATGTCCACCCGCACGAACTCTGACCCCCCGATGTCAAACCGCCCATCAACCACAGTGGAGGAGTGGAGGGTCGTCACCAGCTGGGCACCGGATTGGGCAGCGTGGCCGTCCACCAGCATGGAGCCCACGACTTCAACTCCCACGCTGTGAAATAGGTTGAAATTATGTTCAAATTTTATTGGATTCTTGATTTAATGTGAGTATCATATACGCCAAAATTGATGCAACATGTAGTTAGTTCGGTGATTAAGTTAATGACAAGTTCATAAAAAAATGGAAAAAATATTGATAATAATAGGCTTCAGATAATAGCAATAACACAAAACTCCGATGCAACTCAAATAGGAATATTTCACCTTATCTAACCGCCAAATTAAAAAAAAATCAAATAAACGAAAACAAATCAGAATAAAATAAATATCGCAAACAAAAATGCATAAACTAACTAATCAACAAACAAACAAACAAAAAACTAACAAAAAACAAGAAAAACCACATACCTAGGTTTGAGCTGACCGCTAATACTCGCCTGCCCCGTCTGAGCGAAGGAAAAAATGTCCAGGTTTCCGCTCGCGTGCACGTCGAGGGCGATGCTGGCGGTGAGGGTGAGGTTAAGTGGCACTCCAGCTGTGGTCGGGATGATGAAGGCCGACTCGGAGGCCAGCCACGATTTCTGCATGTTGATGGCCTGGAATGGGAACGGGAATGGGGACGATGGGAGTAAGGGTAATGGTAGTAGTGATGGTGGTGATGATGGTGAGGATGGTGGTAATGAGAATAAGGAGGATGGTAATAATTATAGTAAAAAGAAAGAAATGATAACGATAATCAGAATAATTACAGCTATTATTATTACCATTATTATCATTTTTGTTACTGTTACTATTATTATTATTATTATTATTATTATTATCATTATTATTATTATTATTATTATTATTATTATTATTATTATTATTATTATTATTATCATCATTTTTATTAT
>NC_091570.1:15437623-15440123 GCF_042767895.1 Penaeus vannamei
CCGAAGAGATCTGTCGTGAAGTTGAAGGTAGCCGAGCGGGGGATGTACGAATGCTGAGAGAAGATGATGTTGGCGTCCACTCCCGCTCCTGGAGAGAGAGAGAGAGAGAGAGAGAGAGAGGGAGAGAGAGGGAGAGAGAGGGAGAGAGAGGGAGAGAGAGGGAGAGAGAGGGAGAGAGAGGAGAGAGAGAGAGAGAGAGAGAGAGAGAGAGAGAGAGAGAGAGAGAGAGAGAGAGAGAGAGAGAGAGAGAGAGAGAGAGAGAGAGAGAGAGAGAGAGAGAGAGAGGAGGAAGAGTGAAAGAGAGAGAAAAGGAGGGAAAGAGGGAGGGAGGGGGATGGTGAATGGCGGATGAGGAGAGGAATGGGGGGAGGGAGAGAGAGAGGGAGGGAGGGAGGGAGGGAGGGAGGGAGGGAGGGAGGGAGGGAGGGAGGGAGGGAGGGAGGAGGGAGAGGGAGAGAGAGAGAGAGAGAGAGAGAGAGAGAGAGAGAGAGAGAGAGAGAGAGAGAGAGAGAGAGAGAGAGAGAAAGAGAGAGAGAGAGAGAGAGAGAGAGAGAGAGAGAGAGAGAGAGAGAGAGAGAGAGAGAGAGAGAGAGAGAGAGAGAGAGAGAGAGAGAGAGAGAGAGACGGGGGGGGGGGGAGAAAGATAATAATAATAAGAGTAATAATAATAATAACAATGATAACAAATAAATAAGTAAATAAATACACATCCATGTCTCAAATCATCGAAACGAAACACTTAACTTACCGATATTAAGATCATCGTAAAAACCAGACCACTCAAAGTTACGAGAGAACTTGCGAACATCTGCGCTAAACTTGGAAGCTATTTCTTGGTTGGAAAGTAGGCCTTGAACCTCGGCTCTCGAAGGCAGCCCACTCTCCTTCATGTTCAGCAGGTGTGTCCAGACGAACGAGCCAACTGTTGAGGAAAAGGGACGTTTAAACAGCTGTTGGGAAGGTGGTATTTTGGTATTTGGTTCTCTGGAGGATGGTATTTTGGTATTTGGTTCTCTGGAGGATGGTATTTTGGTATTTGGTTGTCTCCGTGTTCTTTTGTTTGGTTAGGTTTAGGCGTTTGATTTGGATTTGTATGTGGAAGGGTTTGTTTTGTTTGTCTGGTTGTCTGTACGTGTTGGTAAATGTGGGTATGTTTGTTTGTCTCTCAATGTGTTCATTCTTTAAAAATGTATGTGAATATGCCTTGCTGTCTGTCTTTCTACGTATCTGTTCTATGTCTGTCCAAGTGTTTATCTGTGTATGTCTATGTATATATCATTCTTGCTAGGCAGTTTATTTTATATGGACATAATTCATATGCAAATCGCCTTTTCCTTAAGCTAGCAATTAAATTACACTCTGATTTGATTTTCAACGTGCTCCTCTAAAGATAAAACATATTTAATAATCTTTAGCGGTAAAAAATCGCTAGATTCTTTTGGAAAACAAAACGCAGTAAAGTTTATTAGTGTATATAATATACTATATTGGCCCTTAGTAATACTTACCATTATTCTCTTAGTTATCAGCGTACCACTCTATCTATCAACTTTGATTTGTGCGGGTAGTAACATAAATCTAGTAAGCTGACAATGACATAGGAAAAATCTATCCATAAATGACATTCCATAATCGTGTCATCATTACCGTTCATGCATATTTAGTTAATTTAGCTATTGATCTTTCACTACATCTGCTCTCCTTTTCTAGCTTCATCGTGGGAGTAATGCATGCTTATTTAAATGGTAATCAGACGGTCAAATTCACTTGCATGACATTGCTGACCTTTCGGAACGTCCCTTGCAATGATATATCTAACGCTATAACTTGACTTTAATTGACCTCTTTGTAGAGGAAAAAAACATGTATCTGGATGACCATGACACAGCTAAATCTCTTAGAATACTGAATACACTTTTTATAAACCAATTTTGCGATGATAATATATCTACCGCACCATTTGCTAACCCAGAGGGACCTAACATACGCTGGATGACAATAACACAGCATATTAAATACAATGCCTTTTCGTTTCCTTTTTTAAAACACATTTTCGTGCAACGGATACCACATCCAGTCCTCTCTTTTCCTGACCTTGATTGACCTCTTCGTGGAGCAACACGTGCTTGACGAGCTGCACCGTGGCGTAGTCGATACAGCGCATCAGCTCCAAATAAGCGGCGATTCGAAGCTCCGAGTCCATGGCGGGATCGAGGAACACGTGGCGGACGGGTTCGCGGGAGACGCCACAAGGGAACCGTCTGGCGATGTCAAAGCAGGTTTAGAATTGAGGGATGGAATAAAAAAAGGAAAGGGTGAAAGTTAAAGCGACGAAAGACTGTAAAAGAAAGGAATAATGAAAGAAAGAGAATGAATAAGGAGAACAAGAGAATGATAGTGAAATAAAGAAAAAGTATGAGATGTACACGTAAGAAAATGTTATTTTTTTATAATAATAAAGGAAAGATAGACGAAACATAAAAGCTGAAAGAAATAATAA
>NC_091570.1:15455123-15457623 GCF_042767895.1 Penaeus vannamei
CACAGACAGATCCCCGAGTACTACCATCCGAGCGATACCCCCCCCCATCACGGCAGAAGCGATCCACCCCCACCCCTCCCCTCCCCTACTCTTCCACCCCTCCTCCCTTCACCCCCCCACCTTGCACGCCTTCAAAAAGAAACCCACCTAGCGGACGTCTCTCGCCCTAAGGGCCACTACCCGCTGCACAATATGTCCGCCGACCTTGCACCCGTATCTCATAACCTTATAATCTCGCCGGGGTGACGTATAGCCCCCCCCCCCACTTCCCCCAGCACCTTCTCTTTCTCCTGCTCCTGTGTTCACTAGCCCCCCCGCTTTTTTGTTGTTTTCTTGTTGCGTTCTCCAGCTCCTCCCCCTCCCCCTTACCATCCTCCCCCCGCCTTTTTGTTGTTTTGTTCTTGTTGTTCTGCCAGACGTATATATATATATATATATATATATATATATATATATATATATATATATATATATATATATATATATATATATATATATATATATTGCTTTCTGCGTTGCCCCGTCTTAAGCTAGTTTAGGTCGGGATGGCTTGGGTAGGTTTGAATTTGGTATGGTTGAGTTGAGTTGAGTTGAGTTGAGTTGGGGTGGGTTGAGTTGAGTTAGGTTGAGTTGGGTTGGGTTGAATGGAGAGGAGATGAGTTGCGTTGAGTTGATATTAACTGAACTGAGTTGAGTTGGGTCGGATTGGGTTAGGTTGCATTTAGTTGGGTTTAATGAGATTCGGTTGAGTTAGGTTATAATTTGGTTGGGTTTAATCAGGTTGGGATTATCTGGTTTTGCTTTGTATGGTTTGGTTTGGCTGGGATTGGTTTAGCCAAATCTGATTTAGTAAAGTTGAGAAAAAAGAAAAAAAAAAGAAGGAGACACGTGACATAAAGTACCACGTGACGAGCTCCTCCATCACGCTTCCTAACCCCCCTCCCCCCTCCCTCCCTCACCACCACGACCGCCACCACACACTCGCAGCCCACGTGTCACCAAGTGGACCTTGTTTACAAGGGAGATACTGTGTTTGAGTTTATCGATGCCTTATCTGTTCTCCCTTACCCCCCCCCCTTACCTACGCACCCACCTTTCCCCTTATCTCTTCCCCCTACCCTTTACCTACTCCCACTTCTCTCCACGCACTCCCCCCATCCCCTTGTATCTCCCCCCTTACCGATTAGCTACTCCCTCTCGTCTTCCCCTACCCCCCTACCTACTCCCCTTCCCTCCCCCCTCTACCTACTCCTGCCCCCCCCCTGTTTCTCCCTAAACTACTGCCTACTCCTCCTCGTCTCTTCCTCACCTTCCTTGTCTCCCCAACCTACCTTTTCTCCCGTCACTCTCCCTTGTCTCCCCCTCCTCCTACCTCCCCCTCACCGTCCTTGTCTCCCCCCAACCTACCTTTTCTTCCGCTCCCCCCCCCTTTGCCTCCCCCTCCCTCTACTTCCCCCTTGTCTCCCCCCTATCTACTACCTACTTCCCCTCGTCTCTCAATACCTCTCGTCTACCCCTCCCCCTACCTCCCCCTTGTATCTCCCCTCCCCCTACCTCCCCTTGTCTCCCCTTTACCTACTACCAACTCCCCTCGTCTCCCCTCCCCCTTCCCCCTTTCTCCCCTACCTACTCCCCACATCCCCTTGTCTCCCCAACTTACCTTTTCTCTCGCCACTCCCCCCTGTCTCCCCCCTTCCCCGTCTCCCATTCCCTCTACCTCCCCCTTCCCTCTACCTCCCCTTCCCCCTACCTCCACCCTTCCCCCTTACCTCCCCCTTCCCCCCTACCTCCCCCTTCCCCCCTACCTCCCCCTTCCCACCTGTCTCCCCCTTCCCCCCTACCTCCTCCTTCCCCCCTACCTCCCCCTTCCCACCTGTCTCCCCCCTTCCCCCTACCTCCCCCTTCCCCCTTCTCCCTGTCTTCCCCCTTCCCCCTTACCTCCCCCTTCCCCCTACCTCCCCCTCCCCCCCCTGGACTACCACCTGACCCTCGCGGACTGTGGACTGACCCCGAGATAAGGACCAGAAAAGGTAAACCAGAAGAGGGGATCTTTAACCTCAGTGTATCTCCCTCACGCTATCTTTCTCTCGAGATTAAAAACGCAACGGCCGATCGTGTTTCTGGGGAATTGGAACGAAGGGAGGAGGAGAGAGAGATGGAGGAAGGGAGGAATGGGGAGAATTGGTAATAGGAATGTGAGAAGAGGGAAGAGAGAGAGATGGTGGGAGGAAAGGGGAGACGAGGGAATAGGAATGTGATGAATATGTGAGAGGGAAGGAGAATGGGGAAAGGGGGAAAGGGTGTCTGGAATTAAGGAATAGAGAGGAGAGGGACAAGGAGGAGGATAGGAGGAATAAGTGGGAGAGGGGAAGAAAAATGGGTAAAGAGGAAGAAGAAATAAGAATAAGAAAAGAGGGAAGAGAGACAAGGAGGAAGAGGGAAGGAATAAATAGGAGAGAGACAGGAGAATTGGGAAAGGGGAAGGGAGGCAGACAAGAAA
>NC_091570.1:15462623-15472623 GCF_042767895.1 Penaeus vannamei
TTTACTTTCTTATCCGGTGTACGCTTCAAAGCTGCAGCAACAGTCCTTGAATCTTTGACATAAAACTGTGCAAAAGTGCTCTCTTGAAATTTGGTCAAGCTGTCCTTCACATCAGCAAAACTGGCAAATTCGGTTCCAACTTTGAAGGAATCCATAATCGATGATGGACCCTTATCCAATGAACAATGAACAACACGAAAACAGCGCCAAAGTTTGTATGCAAGGCTAATGCGCGAGTGTGTTTGCGCGCAAATAGTTAGCAAGCATGCATGTCGGACGAATAGCCAAACTGTTATAAGATCCGGTGCCAGAACAATATCCACGGCAATATTTTTTTTATTAATGATAACAATAATAATAGTGATAATGATAATAATAATGAGAATGAGAATATGATGATAATGACAGCAATGATAATGAGAATATGATGATAATGAAAATATTATGATGATGATGATAATGGTAATAATAGTAATAATAATAATAATAATAATAATAATAATAATAATAATAATAATAATAATGTGATAATGGTAGTAATAATAGTGAGAATATGATGATAATGAGAATATTATGATGATAGTAATAATAATGAGAATATGACGATGTTAAACTACAGGATAACCTTGTCATGGCGCAAAATACTCACTTCGACATTTGCTGAGAGAACATTTCTCTGGAAGGATCTCGGGTTCCTCTTCTTCTTCACTCGTGTCTTCTGTTTTTGGAGCAAAATGTGAAACCTCTATTTAGAATTCCGTTTATAATGGATTTAGGAGTGACTTACACAAATATATAAAGGCTGCTGGGTGAGTGTAATTGACCATCAGCCAGCCTTTCCATTTTCAGTACAGAACAGAAAATATTAATAAAGATAGGAGTAATAAGATTAATAAATTTACGCTGACTAACAAAAATGTGTCCAAGGAAAACAGAATACGGCTTTGAGTCAGGCACGGGCGCCTCACCTTGGGAGAGCCCACTGGAGGCTTCCGGAGCATCAGGAGTTTCCTCGACGGGGCTAGAAGCATCATCGTCATCGTCAGTGTTGGCGTTGAAGCTACTGCCGCCACTGCTACTGCTGCTGCTGCTGCTGCTGCTGCCGGCAGAACTGCTAGCGGCCCCTGGATCAAAAGTCTGTCGATGGATAAAACAGATGACATGTAGGATAGAGAGGGACTTTTATGCGTATGTGTGATGAAATTTGACCTTATTTTCCCTCCTCTTGTCCGAGGTACTCTAAAAGTCATATATTCATCATTTGAAAATATAAAGAAGTCTAACTCGCAAATTCTATTTACATTTCTCAAGAGAGACCAGTATTCTGGACGCATTAAGATTTGCTACATTCAGTTTTTACTGTGACAAGTAGAAACATTTTTGAAGATGTATTTGACGCGTTTCGATCATATCTTCCTCAGAAATACATTCCTTGTGCTCTGAACATATTCATTCTCATTCATACCGTTTTTTCTACATATCCAACATTCATTCTTCATAAAGGTCTTAATACCTACCCCCTTCCTCCTTTCTCCAACATTGAACCTGACTTCAGCGTGAACAGAAGAAACCAGCTCAGCTAGAAACCGACCCAGCCAATCAGTTTATCAGTCAAGGCACTTTAGCAGTCTGAATGACGGTTAAAGCTCCACTGCCTTTGTTCTTTTGAATGGCGGCAGTTCTCTCGCAGTTGGCGGTTAGTCATTTAAATTTCGAGATTATAGCATATTCGAAATGTGTTGTCAACTTTGCTCACGATGGTAACTGAATGGAACTTGAATGTTTTAGCTAATGACATATACTAATTTCATTCTACAAGCTTTCTTCATTATACCCAAAAACAAATATACAAACAGGGCCCACCGCAAGTGTCAAGATTGCGAGAAAAAATGTTGACTTCAGCGGTCACCTGAATCCGCAAAACATGTTCTTCTGTCTTGTCTCTGTTGCGACTTTAGACACCTTGCAACACATCTCTTTATACAATATACTTTAATTGTAACGTATAATTTCCAAGTGAGAAATCGGCTAGAGGATATAAGGAGTTATGTTTACGTGTGTTGTTTTTACTCCCTTTAGCTTCGCCGTTGCACAAAGTATTCGTCTCTCTGTCTCTCTCTCTCTCTCTCTCTCTCTCTCTCTCTCTCTCTCTCTCTCTCTCTCTCTCTCTCTCTCTCTCTCTCTCTCTCTAATGACAAGGAGAAAAATAACTTTAATGATTATAAAAACAATAATAGCAGTAATAATGATAACAATATTATTAATGATTATAAGAATAATGAATATAATAAAGATAATACTGATTATAGTAATGGTAATAGCCATAATAATAACATTAATGATAATAATGGTAATAACGATAAAAAATAGGGTGAATAACGATAATAAAACGGGCGACAGAAATTATAATAATAACAATAATGATAATCATGATAATAAAAATAATATATATGTTAATGATAAAAATAACGAAAATATATGTTAACAACAAAAAACTATAATAATCATATCATTAACAAAATAAACATATCAATGATAATAATGATAATAATAATTTTGATGATAATCATGATAATGACATTTTATACAAAAAATCAATACAAATGATGACAATAAAGATAATAAAACTAGTAATAATGGTAAAAATATTCATAAATTATCATTATAATTTTCATTATTCTCATCTTTATTATCACTACTACTAGTGTTATCACCATTATTATCGTTATTATGATTATTACTATTAAAATAGTATTAGTATTATAGTTATTGTTATCATTGCTGTTATTATTATTATTATAATGAAGATGATGATAATGTTAATGAAAATAAACCAAAAAATAATAACTAACAATGATAAAGACAACATTGATAATGATATTATCATTACTACTATAAGATAATAAAAACAAGAACAATAATACCAACAATTATAACGATAATAATAATGATAATGATGAGTATGATAACAATGATGCTAATGATAATAAAAATAATGAATAATAGTAGCAATAAAAGAAATAGTAATAACACCTAAAACAACGATTATAGTAATATTAATAAGGAGAATGATTATAATGCTAACGATGATTATAATAATAACAACAAAATAATTATAATAACTTTTAAATAATAATAATGATAACGATGGAAATTATTTAAAAAATAATCATGATGATAATGTTAATAATAAAAACAATGATCGTAATAACAATAATAGTATCGATACCTTTACGAATAATAATGATAATAATAATAATAATGATAATATATTGGTAATGATGATAGTAAATATAATATTAATAATGATAATGATAATAACATTGGTAATGATGATAGTAAATATAATATTAATAATGATAATAAGAGCAATAATGATAAAAACAATAATAATGATAATATCAAGGATTCTCATAATAATGATAACAGTTATGATAGTAATAATAATGATAATGATAGTGACAATAATTGAATTGATGATAACATTGTCAATAATAATAGTAATAACAATAATAGTAAAAATGATGATGATAATAAAAAATATATATAATAAAAGTAATAACAGCAACAAAAGTAAGAGTAAGAATAATAATCATCATTTTTATCATAATCATAAAAAGATTTCTAATGATTATAATGATGACAATACACTAATAATAATAGGAATAGAAACAATGATAATAATGATTGTAAAAAAAATATGATATTGATGATAATGATTATAATTATAGTAATAATAAAGACAATAATGATGATAATCAAAATCAAAATAATTATAATAATATTTGAAATGATAATGAGAATAACAATAATAATAATAATAACAACAATAATGAAAAGAATAATAATAATAAAAAAACGATAATAATAAAAACATAACAGAGGTGATAGTGATAATCATACTAATGAAAATAAGAATAATGCCGATAATAACAGAAATATTTATACCTATAAACAATGAAAAAAAATATAGAAAGATAGCAATACTAATAAAGATAATAACGATCATGATGGTAATAATAGTAATAGTGATAATTATAATAGTAATGATGATAATCATGATAGGAATGATGATAATCATGATAATAATAACAATAATCATAATATCATTATATTCATTATCAATATTATTATTAATACTATTATTATTGTAACAATAAGGAAAATAATAATAATGATAATAATAATAATGGTAATAATGATTATAATAATAATAATAATAATAATAATAATAATAATAATAATAATAATAATAATAATAATGATTGATATCAACTATGATAACAAGGCTAATATGAATAATGATAATAATATGAATATGAATGATGATAAAGATGATGATAATTATTGTGATTATAATAATGATAATGATAATAACATTAATGACAACAACAACAATGTTTATGATACTGATGATAATAATAATAATGATAATAATAATAATAATGATGATAATATTAATAATGATAATAATAATAATAAAAATAATAGCAATAATAACAATAACAATAATATCAACATTAATAACAATGATAATAATAATAGTAATGCCAATGATAATCATGATAATAACTAAAAATATATAATTAAAACAACAGCAACAACAATAATAAAAATGATAATAAAATAATAACAATGATAATAATAATAATAATAATGATAACAATGATAATAATTATAGTGATAATAATAATAATAATAACAATAATAATAATAATAATAATAATAATAATGATAATAATAATGATAATAATAGTAGCAATAACAGTAATAAAACATTATTAATTATAACAATGATAATGATAACAACAGTGATAATTACAATAAAGAAGATGATATTAGTAATAATGAAGCTAACAATAATAGTAATAATGATAATAATTACGGTGATAATAATTACAGTAATGCTAGCGATGATAATAATAGTAACACTGATGAGAGAAAATAAAGATAGTAATATTGATAGTGATAACAACAACAATAAAGATAATTATCGTAATAATAATAGTATCGATAATAATGATAATGATAATAGTAATATTAATAAAAATGAAATAATAACCATGATGATACTGATAATTGTAATTGTAATAATAATCTTGATAATGAAAGTCCATCATTTATGTGATAATGATAAAGATAATGATAATAGAAATAATTATAAAAATGATAATGATAATGATAATAAAACATGATGGTAATGATATATGCAATATTTATATATAATAACAACAATTATATAATAATGATGATAATAATAATAACAACAAAATAATGATAATGATAGCAATAATAATAATAATAAGAGTGATAATGATAATTCACAATGTTAATGATAATGATAAAGATAGTGATAATGATAATACTGATAATGATAATAATTATAATAATGATAATGATTATGATATCAGCAATAACAATGATGGTAGTAATAATAACTAACAATAACAATAAAGATAATAATGATAATAATAATAATAATAACAAAATTATGATAACGATAATAATGATAATAATAATAATAATAATAATAATAATAATAATAATTATTATTATTATTATTATTATTATCATTATTATTATTATAATATAACGATAGTAACAATTGTAATAATTGGTAATGGTAATAATTGTAATAATGATAGTATACACTACTACTACTACTCCTCCTACTACAAAAATAATAATAATGATAATGATAATAATAATGATAATAATGATAATAATAATAATAATAATAATAATAGTAATAATAATGATAAAGATAATGGTAATAATAATGATTATAAAGCTAATCATCATCGTCATCATCACCATGATAATTATGGCAATTAAAATAATGATATTGATAATGACGATAATGGTAATAGTAATTATAGTAACGATAATAATGCCAATAATGATAGCAATAGTGATAATAATGGTGATAATATTGATATAATGATAATAATAAAGATGACAATAAGAATAGTAATAACTATAATATCGGTGATGATGAAAGAATTGACGAGTGATGAAGATGATAATAATAATGATAGAAAAGGATGATGACGATGGTGGGGTAATGATAGTAGTAATAATGATGATGATGGCGATGGTGATGCTGATGGTGATAATGATGGTGATGCTGATGCTGTTGGTGGTGATGGTGATGGTGATGATGGTGATAGCAATAATAATAATTATAATAATAATGTCAATGATGATGATGATTATAATGATAATTATAACAAAAATTATAATAACATTAATAATAAGCAAAAAATGATAATGATAATAATAAAAGTAATGACAATCATCATCATCATTATGATAATAATGATAATAACAATAATAATGATAATAATGATATTATTTTTATTATCATTACTATTATTATTATCATTATTATTATTATTATTATTATTAATATCATCCACATCATTATCATTATTACTATTATCATTAATATTATCATGATTGTCATTATCATTATGATAATAATCATGATATCATTATCATTGTTATTATCATTATCATAATAACAATAATGATAATCATGATAATTATCATAAAGACAATAGTAACAAAAATAGCATTGATGTAATAATTTATTATAATAATAATGATGATAATAATGATAATGGTAATAATAGTAAATATAGTAATAATGATAATAATGATAATAATAATAATAACATTAATAATAATAATAGTATTAATAATAACAGAAATGATAATGATGGTAATGATAAAAATGGTAATGATACTAACAAGAACAATAATAATAACAAAAATAATCTTAACACTGACAATAATAGTAATAAAAGTAATAATAATAATAATGATAATGGTAATAATGATAATAATAATGGTACTACTACTACTACTGCTACTACTACTAATGATAATGATAATAACAACAACAGTAACAATAATAATCAATATAATGATAATGATAGTAATAATAACAATAATGATAACAGTACTTCTACTAGTGAGACCTACTAGGCCTACTACTACTACTAATAGTAATTATTAGCCGGTTTATTAAAATCATGCTAGGCCCGACCCAATGAATTTTCTTAAATACAGATGCAGAAATAAAGGCATATCTGTCTATATATCTGATAGATATTCAATTAACCATCTATTTAACGGGTTGATATGCATGTCTAGACTGATAAATATGCATTTATTTCCTTATTTATGCATGGCAAGTATACGAATATTCTTTGGGTCGGGCCTCGCACAATTCTTACAAACCGGCTGTTTATGAATAGAGATAATGATAATAGTGATATAATCCTTATGGTGATAGTGACGATGATATTGATAATAGTAATGATAATCATGATGATGATGAAAATGATAATAATGATGATAATGATAATAATAATAATAATAATAACTATAAGAATGATAATGATAAAAGGACAATGATATCAGTAATAGATTAATAATGATACTGATAATAATAATGATAATGAATATCATTATTATAATAATATCAATAATGATAATAACATTAATCATAGTGATATTGATAATAATAACAATAATGATTATCATCCTTATTATCATTATTATTATCATCATCAGTACTACTATTACAATCATAATAATGATAATGACATTAGCTATGATAATATTAAGGGTAGGCCTATAATAACGATGCTAATGATAGTAATAATGATAATGAAAATTGTAATAATAATAGTGATGATAATGATAACAATGATAGTCACCATCATTGATAACAGGAACAATAATGATGATAATAATAACGATGATAATGATAACAACAACAACAATAATAATAATAATAATAACAATAATAATAATAATAACAACAACAACAGTGATATTAATGATAATAATGATACCAATAATAATGATGATAATAATAATGATAATGATAATAATAATAATAATAACAATAATGATACTAATGATACTACTACTACTAATAATAATGATGATAATGATAATGATAATGATAATAATACTAATGATAATAACAATGATAATGATAATGAAAATAACAATAATAATGATAATAATAATGGTAAAAATAGTAATAATAACATTGATGATAATAACAATAATGATAATAATAATGACAATATTATCACTATTTTAATTATCATTATTCTCATCATTATCACCCTTATTACTACCATCCTTGTTACCATTATTGGCACCAGTAGTAAAAGTAACAATATTATTAGTATCTTCACCATCGTCATCATAATCCTCATTACGACAAGGAAAAAAAGAAAAATAAAAGAATGAAATAAAATAAGATAAGAAATAAAGAAAATTAAAGGACGTATCAACAACAATAACCAATATCAATAATAATAATAACAATAATAACCAATAAGATGATAATAATAATAACAATGATAACCAATAATAAGATAATAATCACAATAACAATCAATAATAAGATAATAATAATAATAATAATAATAATAATAATAATAATAAACAATAGTAAGACAATAATAATAACAACAATAATAACCAATAATAAGAAAATGATGATAATGATAATAACAATAACACCAATAATAAGATATTAATAATCATAACAATAATGACCAACAAGATAATAATAATCATAACAATAATGACCAACAAGATAATAATAATGATAACAATAATGACCAATAATAAGATAATGATAATAACAATAACAACAAATAATAAGATAATGCTAATGATAACAATAATAACCAATAATAAGATAATAATAATGATAACAATAAAAAAGCAGCGACGATATTAACCAATAATATCAACGACCATTCGTTCGTACGTGAAGGCCGCGGCTAATAACAACGCTAATAATAATGATATCAATAATAATAATAATAATAATAATAATAATAATAACGCTAATAATAATGATAAAAATAATCATTTAAATCATTGGTAACAACAACAACAAACCACACATACGGCCAGGGGAGTACTCACCGAGCAGTCAATCTCGGGTTCCTCGTCGCTTCTGTCGTTGCAGTCGGGGAAGTCGTCACACACCCAGTCCAGGCTGATGCACTCTTGGTCGGACACGCACGTGAACTCGCTCTCGGTACATGCTGCTTGCGCGCTGGACAACGCCGTTCCTTTTGGCATGGATGGAGAGGTGGGGTGTTTTAGGTTTGGTGGTGGTGGGGGTGGGATGGTGGGGTGGGGGATTGGAGGGGTGTTGTGGTGATGGTGGTGGTGGTGATGGGGTAGGGTGGGGTGGGGGTTGGTAGGGGTTGGAGGGGTGTTGTGGTAAAGGTGGTGGTGGTGATGGGGTGGGGTGGGGGGTTGGTAGGGGTTGGAGGGGGTTGTAGGGGTGTTGTGTTGACGGGGAGGTTGGTAGGGGTGTTGCGGTGGGGAGGGGTGGGGGTGATGATCGTTGTAGGAGGATTAAGGGTAAATGAAGTGCTTTAGGTTTGGTGATGGTGAGGGTGGGGGTGGGTAGAGGTGTTGTGGTGGTGGAGAGGGGTAGGTATGGGGTGGTGGTAATGGTTGTTGTAGGAGGGTTAAGGGTAGATGGAGTGCTTTAGGTTTGGTGGTGAAGGGGGGGGGGGTTGTTGTAGTTGGTAAGGGTGATAGCGATGTTGTGGTGGTAGGGAGGGGTAGGTAGGAGTGGGGGTGATGGTTGATGCAGGAGGGTTAAGTGTAGTGGTCGTGTTGCAGTGGTAATAGTAGCAGTAGTAGTTATGTCATAAGATCAGTAGTAGTACAAGTAATAATAGTAGTAGTAAGGAGGGTAATAGTAGTAGAAGAACAAGTAGTGGCGGTGGTGATGGTGGCAGTAGTCGACGGTTTGCTTGAACGACCGTGTAAATAGCATGATGGAAAAAAGGCGCATTTAATCAATCTTAGAATAGGTTTATCAAGAATGGTAAAGGCAGAAGTTGCCATAGTCGTAGTAATGATCGTAGTACAGCACAGACCAGGAACGACTGGACAACTTCGCACATACTGCATAGCGTCGCAAAAGGCAATTAGTCATTCA
>NC_091570.1:15482623-15490123 GCF_042767895.1 Penaeus vannamei
CCTCAGATATTGATGTGGGACACATTAATGTTATGTTTATATTATAAAGAATATATAAAAGGTATCAAAAGTTCCATTAACTAAATTTCGCATGCAAACAGGATATTAGATTAAATGAATCGGAAACATTGTTTATGTTTGCGTCAGCTGATCGCGCGAGTCGAGGCTTTCCGGCCAGAAGGTAAACACCATAATGTAATATTTACAGTTTCATTCTATAGGTTAGTACAGAATCACTTGTTTAGTGGCATTTCTTTACAGCAAATCCTCACACATGAGCTTTTAAATGGTTGTGTATAATTTTGCAGCTACAGAATACCTTTGAACACTCCTTATCCATATAGATAATAAGTCCAAGGTTGAAGGATAACGTGCCATGAATAATTGTAACTGTAAGTCCAAGGAGAGCAGGAAGATGGAAAGATAAACCCAATGACTGTGATGCTGAGGGAAGCATTGGAGGCGTGTAGTGAGCGTACTTTGAGGAGGCAGGTAAGTGCTGTGGTTCGTCCAACAGCTTGGCGCAGGATATTGATGGTTTTGGGATCATTTTAAATTTTTGATCACGATAATCGTATTTGGCATTTAAGAACATATTATACCACATGCCAGTTGTGGCTTCAGTACACCTTTTTTAAATGAAATAGGATACATGGCCCTAATCACACCAGATGATGTCTGATCATCGGCCGGTTTGTTAGAATTGTGTAAGGCCTGACCCAAAGATTATTTGTATGCTTGACATGCATAAGTAAAGAAACAAATGTATATTTATCAGTCTAGACATGCATATGAACCGGGAAAATAGATAGTTAAATGTACATCTATCAGATATATAGACAGATATGCCTTTATTTCTGCGTTTATATTTATGAAAATTCATTGGGTCGGGCCAGGCACAATTTTAATAAACTGGCCATATATCTTGGCAAATCGGGCTCTAATGTTAGATGATAAGCGCCCGTGCCATTTACAGTTGAGATTGCTTAGAGTTTTGTGTGCTATACAGTTGTTCACTTCTTTAGCTCTGATTGCAGTTATTGAGGAGAAACAATGCTGCCAAAGCCAGGATGGTCTCTCTTTTTGCCTCATTTCCTAAGAATTTGTGACAGCCAAAACCATAGAGAGTATATAACCTGTGTTTCTAGTTTTTCACTTGAGCAACTGTTTTTAAAATCTTTGCCAATTAGAATTACTTGTGTTATTTGATTATCAAAAGTATTTCTTCTGTATCAAAAGTATTTCTTCCCTCAACTGTAAAGATTTTTATGATTCTATAAATGCACTATGAGAGGGTTATTGAAGCTATGATGTAATGCTATTCTTTAATCCATTATGCTGACTTTTAGTCTCTATTGAAATCTCAGTATTGCGCACCAACACCGTTTTTAATATCTCTTGGGGCAACATCAGATACTGTCCTGGCTTGCATTGTTCATACCATAAAAAATCATTTTTGTTGTATAAAATATAGGGCAAAAGACAGTTGTCTTTTATTCCCTGTGTGATCAGTTTGCATGATGAAATTTGTTTATAAAAGGAATTTAATTGTGTTGAAGTTACAAAAGACGTCACTCTTCAGGTACTGAATGATAAGTTCATGATTAATACAAATACTCATATACACATAGCTGACTATTTTTTGGAAATATCTGTATTCTATGAATAGGAATATTTATTGACAAGTTATTTCTTCCTGGTCATGTGAAATAAGAATATAATTAAGTGGAATGCAATGTTTCTATTTTTTAGATATTCTTAATGTTATTACTCAATCAGCATCCTTTATATACTTAATCAGACTAATGTATTGATTCATATTGGTTAAGCATATCTCATGTAAATCTCATTTTTTGTGCAAGTTCAATTTGCTTGATCTTATGTATTATAGAGAAATCAGGTTAATTACATATGCAAATATAGTAATTTGACTAAGGGTTACTATTTATGAAAATATAGTCTTTTATCTTGTATAAGAAAATAATATAAAAAAATTAATAGATTAATGATTTAAAAGTACCAAAGCATGTCCCTTAAGGTTATTCAGTCAGCTGCTAGTCACTACTGTACAGTGGATTCATAGTATACATACATCAGTGTCATAAATGTGGCATAGGCTAGCTCATTGGTAGAACACAGATTTTGCAGTTGCAAGGTCTTTTCTTTAGGCCTGCACACCCCTTTCCAGTTAACTCAGTTAAGTACTGACATCAGCTGGGGTCAGTCAGGATGTAAAGGAACTAGCCACCTTATTGCATAGCTTATCAGGCAAGTTCCTCTTCAGATATACCCACAATTGTCCCCTTGCTGTTAAATCAGAGCCATTGTCACAGTCATTGACACTATCATTCTTTATTTCATTGAAGTTTATTTAATTAATGAGATTACTTTTGCTTACTTTTCAGGCTTGTCCACTTGTGAAATGGCGGGTAGAACAGTGACAATTGGACGACAGCTCTTGTCAGATGTAACTCCAATTCATCAAAGACTCAGACATACTTGGACTAATCTGCAGCAAAATTACTATCATGGCATTAGCATGACTCTAGGTTCAGGGAGGGTGCTGTCATCAGCATTTGGAAATATAAGGAATAACTGTGTGTTTGTGTCACAATATCATGTAAGCTGCCACCAGGGAGGGAGAAGAGTTTCCAGTGACTTGGACTCATTTGCC
Source organism: Penaeus vannamei (assembly GCF_042767895.1). Classification (NCBI taxonomy): domain Eukaryota; kingdom Metazoa; phylum Arthropoda; class Malacostraca; order Decapoda; family Penaeidae; genus Penaeus; species Penaeus vannamei. Next base: position 15,485,298 of record NC_091570.1, read on the forward strand.
AAGAGAAGACCTGTTCTTAGTTCCCAGTTATCACAAACTTTAGCTAATAGTGTGGCTAAGAGGTATAGGGGTAATGGTGGAATGCCACTTAGTCAAGGACCAAATGTGCTGTTGACTCAAGGAGTTGCTAGTAATGTCATTTTATTAAGTGGCACATCACAGGCTACTAGAAACATAACACAAGGGAGAAATGACTTCTCTAGCATTCACAATCGAATATCCTCATTACAAGCAAAGAAAAGAGTGCAGCGGAAGAAGAAGCAGGCTTCCACAGAATCTGATGAGGTAATGCCTTTGATGATATTATTCACAACTAAATTAAGAAAGACTTTTTTTTCTGATTACCTGAAGGTAACCATAAATTGCAATGAGAAAGGTGAGCTGTCCAGAAAAGAGCTTTTGTGCAATAGAAGTAATTTGAATGTGTAAGTAAAAGTGATGGGTTTGCCTATGTGTTCCAGGCTCAGGAGACAGTAGCAGGCTTTGCTCCCTTGGCACGGCACAAGTTCCTTACTTTTGATCCTGACTTTTCTCTACCTGAAGTCCAAGTTCACAGACCGCCACCTCGAGTAAGCTTAGAATGTATAGTTATTTTTAGTTTGATTACCTCTCTGTATTTGGAGTCTCATTGTGATAAGTGTCTGGAGTTAAATCTGCCTAAATTTAAAGATATTGGGTACACAATATGAAAAGTTTACAAAAGGAATCCCATGTTAGACAAAAAGAATCTGTAATTACATTTATCAAATTGGGTATTTGCTACTTTGCCTTAGTGGCTTTTATCTTTCTCTTGATCAATATTCCTAAGCAAGTGAAAAGTTCAACTCGTAATTACCAGATTTCAATGTTCAGTTTCATGCTGTGCTTGTGCCAAGGGAATGCATGGGTACAGATGTGTGACAAAAATGTACTTTTGTTTTTTGAAGACATTTGCATGTTCTTTTATGAAACTTCAGTCATATACATATGTTTGTGTAGAACAAACTTTTATAATTCAACATTTTTATGGATATTTAGTAAATCTTTTAGTAATATACTTTTAGGTGAAGCATGATGTATGTATATAGAAAGATAAGTAGAGATAGATAGATAGATATGTGCGTGCGTGCGTGCGTGCGTGCGTGCGTGCGTGCGTGCGTGCGTGGGTGCGTGGGTGCGTGGGTGCGTGGGTGCGTGTGTGCGTGTGTGCGTGTGTGCGTGTGTGCGTGTGTGCGTGTGTGCGTGTGTGCGTGTGTGCGTGTGTGCGTGTGTGTGTGTGTGTGTGTGTGTGTGTGTGTGTGTGTGTGTGTGTGTGTGTGTGTGTGTGTCAAATATAAGGTAAGTGCCCTTGACTGTGGCAATGAATAGCAAAGAAAATTATATCTTTTTCTGATAAAAAAGTGAGAATAGGATTTCTCGAGATTCCTACAACAAGAACCTTCACAGGTATGATATTATTCCTATACTGAGAGGAATTTTTGTTTGCTTAGGAAATTCATAATCAGGGAAAAGGTAATATGTATGGATAGGTAAATCTACTACAGAGCCTTAGTTATAAGGAGAATCATATCTGTCTTTTAACTTGTTTTGGTAAACTATTATGTTTTTAAAGGAAATTTGAGCATTTTAGTAGTGAGAAGTGGAACTACCATTAAAGTTTTATCTCTTTTTTTTTACATTCTTTGAATATAATAATTGTGCTTAACTCATTCAGTAGTTACACAGCTAGATTTTCTACACATACTTTCTGGTTCATTAAATTATAGGTCTATAAAATAAAGAGAGCCAACTTAGAGAACTGCTTAAGTATTACTTAACATCTCTTCTTCACCAGGAATGGCAAGTCACCGCGTATGCAACAGCAGATGAATATGACTTAAACAAACTCCTAGATGGCCTGACACATCAAGGTCTCTACGTCTCAGCTGGCATTAATCCAGGTAACACCAATAATGATAAGATGAGTACGTCACCAGGAATGCACTCTGACAGCCATGCACACTTGTCGTCAAAGTCTGGGTCTCATGCCTCGTCACATTCTGTACCAGGTAAGATTTATTCATTTATGGATGGGAAAAAGAGGCAAAGTCTTTGTGAAAATGTGGGACATATCCAATGAATACTGGAAAAGTAATTGTTTTATACTGTAGGAATATTTTTTATGTTTAAAGTTATATAATGTGTAAAAAAGGGATTTATATATGACGTGAAATTATTATAACAAAGTGAATTATTGCTATTTTCCATTTTTTCAGTCTAGAAAAAAGATATCATTCTCCTTCCTCTTGTTTAATAAAATTCTACTTCTATGACCTATCATGAAATAGTAATTTTCTGAAACTTTTCCAGTCCTGCTTTGCTGTATGATGATGCCTTTGTTGGCTGTTGGGAAGTCACTTGCTTTCCTTTTACTCGTTACTTCCTTACTTTATTTCCCTTTGCTAGATACCAGAAGTCTTCAAAAAAGGAACAACCTTTCCTTCACCCCCTTCTTGTGTGTTGGATGAAATGAATGGGTTATTCTGTAGTGTTTTATTCATATTCTTATCACATGATCAGGATAGTAACTGTATTAGTTCAGCATTTCATGGTGGCTTGATCTAGATTTAAAAGGAAATAATACTTGATACCTATGTGCCTGTACCCTAAGTATTCTTTAGTTCTTTCTTTCATTCTTGATATGTAGTTCTTTCCTTCATATTATGTAGTACAATCTCGTATAGTCACCTAAGTATTTAACTTTGTGAAGCTAGAAATTAATGCCTATACTCATACATATAATACGGATGTTGATTATATTAATATTGACCATTGCTCGCAGTCGGCATGAATGTACATGCCATAGCATGAGTAGACTCCTTTCCAGGTAGCATGGTTGTCAATGCCTCATGTGTTAAGCCTCCTCAAAGTTGTGTGCACTTACCGGGTTTTCACTTGTTTGTCTATTACTGCAATGATTGAGGAGGTATAACCCCTTAAAAGTAGGCTTAAAGTCACTTTTTAGCTTGGGAAATTGTAAATGGTTCAGCCAAAATAATGGCAAGTTATATTTTTCCAATGTTTCTGATTTTGATGTCAAGGGGTGACAGCATTCTATTCTTGGCATGGGGTCCAGCATGAAACATGACGCACCTGTTGGCGCAAGGTTAAGAGCAAGTGCAGTAGGTTTTCAGTACTTTTAAGATTACTACCTCACTTTTTCAAGAAAATGAATGTTATAGAGACACAGCATCCAGTACAATTATTTTTGGGTATCAGAAAGGTAAAAGCCTACTCTATTATTCCAGTTCATACCTTCTCTACATTTGTATGTGTTTTCTTATAATAAAGCATAAAGATCATTGTCCCAGAAATGATTTATTTAGGATATTTTGTAATTCATGTGAAATATGAAGAGTTTGGGTGATTTAATTTCAGTGATATTTTGTGATTAAATAGCTTGTGTTTGAATTGAGAATATTGTAGATATCGTGAGGGACTGATTAAGTATTGTTCGTCTTGCAAGATCATGGTAAGAGTTTGAGCTTTAAGGTTGTATCATCGTTTTGCTTGTTTCTAATCTTCCCCATTTTTTTCTCCATAACTGTATTTCTTTTATTTATCCATTTTATTTTTTGGATGATGATGTTTGACTGTAAGAAATTGCATTACTAACAGTTATAACCTCTCTCCAATAGCCTTTTGTAGGTATCTCTAAAACCTTTTTTTCTGCTTATTCTTTTCATCCCCTGTATCTGATTTTCCTCTGTGTATATTGTTATCATGGTAGTAAGTCATTGCAGTTTTTAAGTAACTATATGAGTAAAATATATTATTTTCATTTAGAATAATAATATTTCATCAACAAAGACCAAAAATTCTCAGTATTGGTGATGAAAAATCGTTCCATACTTTACGTAGACCTGTACAGTTTTTGATAAGAGATTTTAAAATAAGCTGTATCAAAATATAATGTTTTGTTGATTTTAACTATTAATGATCATAAATTGCAGTTATAAGAGACATGAAAAATAGAATACCACACTTTTTGTTACTAATAATACTGATTTTATGCCCGCCCTTTAGATGCCAGTGATGTCTTACACATGGTCGCCACATACAGAGTAGAAACAGAAAATCGTGAGATCTACTTTTTTCGAGAGGGTTCAGTCGTATTCTGGAATGTGCCAGAAATAGAGCGAGACAATGTCCTCCGGTTTTTGAAGAAATATGAGACAGGAAGATATGATGAGGAAGCTGTGGAGGAGGAGTGCGAGAGCTTGACATATGTGTACAGCGATTTACCGTGAGTCAACTTCATGCATGAACCCTCCATTTGTAAGCTTTTAACCCCTAAAAGTTGCAATACCTTAGCAACATTCTAGCTCTCCAGTTGTAAATTAACCAAAATGTTGAACCTTTACCAGGAGCAGATTAGAGTAGTTTGATTTTAAACACCAGAAAATGCATGTCTCGTCCTGTGCTCCCACCCTACTATTTTGGTTACATTTCCATGAAACTCCTCCAGACTTGGTGCATATAGGTTGGGTTCAAAACATGTTTAATGGTGTCATAACTGCAAGATAAAAGTAAACAACATCAGAGTGGTTATAAATTACATCATCACTGGCTGCAAAAGAAGCAGGATCTGGCTAAGGAAAAACTCTAAGTCTGGCTAACCTAGTTCCCAAGATAGCATGTAAAGTGAAAAACAAAAAGGTGCAAGTTTGCTCAGAAAGAGGAGGGTTATTAAGGAATGAAACCAAGCGATGTAAAGATGGGTGTTGTGGTGTCTGGTGGCTTGAAAGGGCTTAGAGAAAAGATTGAATGGAAGGGAAGCCACTCACATGCACATAAGGCACAGTGAG
>NC_091570.1:15500123-15505123 GCF_042767895.1 Penaeus vannamei
CTGCCTCCTCCTCCCCTTCTCCTGCTGGCGCTCTGCCGCCCGAAGCGCCTTCAGCTCCGCCCTGCGCTGCTTGAGGGGGACGGAGCCCCCCTTCGTCTGCTCCAGACCAAGCGCCTCCAACTGCCACGTCAGCGTGTCCAGGGCCTGGGGCTCCGCCTGCCTCCGGAGGGCCTGGCGCCGCCGCCAGTTCTTCCTCTTCCTCCTGGCCAGCCGGGCTTCCTCGGCGTCGCGCTCGAGGTCCAGCGCCTCCAGCTGCCTCGCCAGCTGGTCCAGGCAACGCGACTCCGTCTGGCGGCGCAGAGCCCGGCGCTGACGCTGGCTCCTCTTCCTCTTCTTGGTCACCTCCGACGGGAGGTCCAAGGCCCGGGGCTCGCCCCTCGTGCCCAGCGCCTTCGCCACGTCAGCAGGCGTCACGGGCTCCTCCTCCTGCTCCTCCTGCTTGGCCTGCTACTGCTGGCGCTCTGCTGCCCGCTGCGCCTTGCGCTCTGCCCTGCGCTGCTTCAGGTCGGAGTAGGTGAAGGCCCCCGCGGGCGGCTCCACGGCCTCCAGCTCGCACCGCTCGAGGGCGAGCATGTCCAGCTCGAGCATCAGCGCGTCGAGGGAGGGCGTGGTCGAGGCGGGCGTCGTCTCCGCCTGGGCCTCGAAGCAGTCCACGCCGGGGAGGGCGATGGGCGCCTGCTCCTGCTCCCTCCGCTTCTTGGTGGCCTGCTGCTGCTGGCGCTCGTCCGCCCACGTCGCCTTGCGCTTGGCACTGTGCTCCTGGTCGTGGCGAGGCCCCACGGCCATCGCCGCCATCTTCCGCGTCAGCCCATCGAGGGACATCATCGCTGTGTCTCCGCTGGTCCTCGAAGGTCGAGTGATCCTTGAGAGGGTTTGGCTCTCGATGCGGCTCTCGAGGGCGCGTCTGTCTGTCGCGCGACGGAGTTGGGTCCCTTGGCTCCTGGAGGGAGGTTGAGCGGAGGGAATGCGCAAGCGCTCCAGGCTGTGTGTGTGTGTGTGAATGCGTGTGTGTGCGTATGTGTTTAAGTACATTATTTTTCTTCTTCTTTTGTATATGCATATACTTGTGTGTGTATATGCATTTGCGATTGTGTGTGGGTGTGTGTTTGAGTTCGTGAGACGTGTGTATGGGTGTGTGTGTGTGTGTGTCTGTGTGTGTGCATGTACTTGTGTTAGTGTGTGTATGTAATTGCGCGCGTGCGTGTGTGTGTGTGTGTGTATGGGTGTGTGTGTGTGTGTGTGTGTGTGTGTGTGTGTGTGTGTGTGTGTGTGTGTGTGTGTGTGTGTGTGTGTGTGTGTGTGTGTGTGTATATGTGTATGTGTGTGTGTGTGTGCCTTTTTGTATGCATATGTATATATGTATATATATATATATACATATATACATATATATGTATATATATATATATATATATATATATATATATATATATATATATATATATATATATATATACATTTATTTATTTATTTATTTATAATTTGTTTTGCCGTTTTTAAACGACTTTTCTGTTCTTGTTTTTTTTTTTTATCATGCTTTGTGATTTTTCTTAATATATTGTGCATTATTTTCGTAGCTTTTTCTTTTCTTTTCTTTTTTTATTGTTGGTAGAATGTTATACGTATTAGGTTTTCTGTCTTCAGTGATGAGAGCATTTTTCACATCTGTAAAACGTTTATTTTTGTTTTCTGTTTTTTTTTTTTTTTTTTTTTTTTTGCCATATGTCCCGCAGCGCAGAGGAGGCGCCGCGTCCCTCGCCTTCGGAGGGCACGAACTCATCAGTTCCTGCGGGCGGCCCTCTGCCGCCGCTGCCTCCTCCTCCCCTTCTCCTGCTGGCGCTCTGCCGCCCGAAGCGCCTTCAGCTCCGCCCTGCGCTGCTTGAGGGGGACGGAGCCCCCCTTCGTCTGCTCCAGACCAAGCGCCTCCAACTGCCACGTCAGCGTGTCCAGGGCCTGGGGCTCCGCCTGCCTCCGGAGGGCCTGGCGCCGCCGCCAGTTCTTCCTCTTCCTCCTGGCCAGCCGGGCTTCCTCGGCGTCGCGCTCGAGGTCCAGCGCCTCCAGCTGCCTCGCCAGCTGGTCCAGGCAACGCGACTCCGTCTGGCGGCGCAGAGCCCGGCGCTGACGCTGGCTCCTCTTCCTCTTCTTGGTCACCTCCGACGGGAGGTCCAAGGCCCGGGGCTCGCCCCTCGTGCCCAGCGCCTTCGCCACGTCAGCAGGCGTCACGGGCTCCTCCTCCTGCTCCTCCTGCTTGGCCTGCTACTGCTGGCGCTCTGCTGCCCGCTGCGCCTTGCGCTCTGCCCTGCGCTGCTTCAGGTCGGAGTAGGTGAAGGCCCCCGCGGGCGGCTCCACGGCCTCCAGCTCGCACCGCTCGAGGGCGAGCATGTCCAGCTCGAGCATCAGCGCGTCGAGGGAGGGCGTGGTCGAGGCGGGCGTCGTCTCCGCCTGGGCCTCGAAGCAGTCCACGCCGGGGGAGGGCGATGGGCGCCTGCTCCTGCTCCCTCCGCTTCTTGGTGGCCTGCTGCTGCTGGCGCTCGTCCGCCCACGTCGCCTTGCGCTTGGCACTGTGCTCCTGGTCGTGGCGAGGCCCCACGGCCATCGCCGCCATCTTCCGCGTCAGCCCATCGAGGGACATCATCGCTGTGTCTCCGCTGGTCCTCGAAGGTCGAGTGATCCTTGAGAGGGTTTGGCTCTCGATGCGGCTCTCGAGGGCGCGTCTGTCTGTCGCGCGACGGAGTTGGGTCCCTTGGCTCCTGGAGGGAGGTTGAGCGGAGGGAATGCGCAAGCGCTCCAGGCTGTGTGTGTGTGTGTGAATGCGTGTGTGTGCGTATGTGTTTAAGTACATTATTTTTCTTCTTCTTTTGTATATGCATATACTTGTGTGTGTATATGCATTTGCGATTGTGTGTGGGTGTGTGTGTGAGTTCGTGAGACGTGTGTATGGGTGTGTGTGTGTGTGTGTCTGTGTGTGTGCATGTACTTGTGTTAGTGTGTGTATGTAATTGCGCGCGTGCGTGTGTGTGTGTGTGTGTATGGGTGTGTGTGTGTGTGTGTGTGTGTGTGTGTGTGTGTGTGTGTGTGTGTGTGTGTGTGTGTGTGTGTGTGTGTATGTGTGTGTGTGTGTGCCTTTTTGTATGCATATGTATATATGTATATATATATATATATACATATATACATATATATGTGTATATATATATATATATATATATATATATATATATGTATATATATATATATATATATATATATATATATATATATACATTTATTTATTTATTTTTATAATTTGTTTTGGCGTTTTTAAACGACTTTTGTGTTCTTGTTTTTTTTTATCATGCTTTGTGATTTTTCTTAATATATTGTGCATTATTTTCGTAGCTTTTTCTTTTCTTTTCTTTTTTTATTGCTGGTAGAATTTTATATGTATCAGGTTTTCTGTCTTTAGTGATGGGAGCATTTTTCACATCTGTAAAACGTTTATTTTTGTTTTTTGTTTTTGTTTTTCTTTTTTGCTATATGTCCCGCAGCGCAGAGGAGGCGCCGCGTCCCTCGCCTTCGGAGGGCACGAACTCATCAGTTCCTGCGGGCGGCCCTCTGCCGCCGCTGCCTCCTCCTCCCCTTCTCCTGCTGGCGCTCTGCCGCCCGAAGCGCCTTCAGCTCCGCCCTGCGCTGCTTGAGGGGGACGGAGCCCCCCTTCGTCTGCTCCAGACCAAGCGCCTCCAACTGCCACGTCAGCGTGTCCAGGGCCTGGGGCTCCGCCTGCCTCCGGAGGGCCTGGCGCCGCCGCCAGTTCTTCCTCTTCCTCCTGGCCAGCCGGGCTTCCTCGGCGTCGCGCTCGAGGTCCAGCGCCTCCAGCTGCCTCGCCAGCTGGTCCAGGCAACGCGACTCCGTCTGGCGGCGCAGAGCCCGGCGCTGACGCTGGCTCCTCTTCCTCTTCTTGGTCACCTCCGACGGGAGGTCCAAGGCCCGGGGCTCGCCCCTCGTGCCCAGCGCCTTCGCCACGTCAGCAGGCGTCACGGGCTCCTCCTCCTGCTCCTCCTGCTTGGCCTGCTACTGCTGGCGCTCTGCTGCCCGCTGCGCCTTGCGCTCTGCCCTGCGCTGCTTCAGGTCGGAGTAGGTGAAGGCCCCCGCGGGCGGCTCCACGGCCTCCAGCTCGCACCGCTCGAGGGCGAGCATGTCCAGCTCGAGCATCAGCGCGTCGAGGGAGGGCGTGGTCGAGGCGGGCGTCGTCTCCGCCTGGGCCTCGAAGCAGTCCACGCCGGGGAGGGCGATGGGCGCCTGCTCCTGCTCCCTCCGCTTCTTGGTGGCCTGCTGCTGCTGGCGCTCGTCCGCCCACGTCGCCTTGCGCTTGGCACTGTGCTCCTGGTCGTGGCGAGGCCCCACGGCCATCGCCGCCATCTTCCGCGTCAGCCCATCGAGGGACATCATCGCTGTTTGGTTTGGCTCTCGATGCGGCTCTCGAGGGCGCGTCTGTCTGTCGCGCGACGGAGTTGGGTCCCTTGGCTCCTGGAGGGAGGTTGAGCGGAGGGAATGCGCAAGCGCTCCAGGCTGTATGTGTGTGTGTGAATGCGTGTGTGTGCGTATGTGTTTTACATTATTTTTCTTCTTCTTTTGTATATGCATATACTTGTGTGTGTATATGCATTTGCGATTGTGTGTGGGTGTGTGTTTGAGTTCGTGAGACGTGTGTATGGGTGTGTGTGTGTGTGTGTCTGTGTGTGTGCATGTACTTGTGTTAGTGTGTGTATGTAATTGCGCGCGTGCGTGTGTGTGTGTGTGTGTATGGGTGTGTGTGTGTGTGTGTGTGTGTGTGTGTGTGTGTGTGTGTGTGTGTGTGTGTGTGTGTGTGTGTGTGTGTGTGTGTGTGTGTGTGTATGTGTGTGTGGGTGTGCCTTTTTGTATGCATATGTATATATATATATATATATATATATATATATATATATATATATATATATATATATATATATATATATATATATTTATATATACATATATGT
>NC_091570.1:15521932-15524432 GCF_042767895.1 Penaeus vannamei
CTCTCCAACAATGTCTCAGCCTCAAGAGACAGGATCAGAGCAGAAGGAGCATATTGCCAAGCAGCTGGCAGAAGACTATGCCAAGTATTTCATTGTTGATACAACAAAAGAGGTAAGCACTTGCAATTAATTGTGCCATTCCTTTTTTGGGTGGTATTTATATAATTCTCTTGTTACTGAAATGATGATTTTGACCTATGATGGATAGCTTGTGAGAGAGTGTAGGTACAGTACTTTTAGTTCAGTAAAATTATTTGTAGTAACAATATTAGTAGTTACATTTACATATCATCCAGCCATCAGCACTTCCTCCATGCCTGTTAGTGCTTCAGCTAAGGCCAGAAAACCCCTTCCATATTTCATTGTATTATGGATAGTTATCTGGCAAAATAGCCGCAGCCCTTCTTATCTATACTAGCACTGTGAAAGGAAGCCATTGGCAAAAAGATAGATAAATTGAAGATCCTAAGAACTTTTTTTTTCTTTCTTTCTTTCTTTTTTTTCTTTTCTTTTTTTTTCACACCTATTTCACAAGGAGAAACACCTCTACTGGTTACCCAGCTGTACTAAAATTCTAACTGACATTGAAAATCAGTCAGTCAAAATTATCAGTTACACCAAAATATTTTACCTGAAAGACACTCCATTCCTGCTGGTAGTTGCATTCTGACAAAGTAAATCCAGTCTAGAACCAAAGCCTTTTAGACCTTGGCAAGACTAGATGCAGTTTAATATTTTACCTAGAACAACTTTTTACATTTTGGCAAAGTTTAGCATGTAGTCCTCTTGAAGAACCTAGTCCATTTTTTATCTTACCAGAATATATGTTGGCAACTTATGTTGGTCAAGGTTGTGAGGGTAAAGACTAGGGTGAATGCTTGAAGCTGTATGACCGTTATTCAGCAAGGTCTATTTGCATATTAGGGCGATTAATTTTATTGTTTACCACAGAATTTTTGCTATAGTTGTATCTTCAGGTCAGATCTTTTCTGGTAAAAATATTCCCTTTTCTAAGGAAAATTGTTTTGTATGAAATTAATTAAGATAAATGATTTTTGAAATTTACATAAAACTAAATAACTAATTTTATGAGTGTGAATTAAGGAAAGGAAGGTTAAGAAAAGGAGACAAGGATCAACAGAAAATTATTTTCCATGTCCTACAAGTATCTGATGCATCTTACACTTCTGGACATTGTATTTTTCTATTCTAACAAGCATTTTTTAACTAAATTTTCATTGTACAGAGAGGTGCTCTTGATCATGAGTTAGAATCTATGCTGACTAGACTTGAGGAATATGGAAGTCTCCTGGATCGGGTAAGTTCTGGTCATGAAGAGAGTAAAAAAGAGATGTAAGGAGAGAGAAAAAGAGATAGAAAGAGATAGAAAAAGAGATAAAAAGTGAGTACAAGAGATAGAAAAAGAGATAGAAAGTGAGAGAAAACAGATAGAATGTGACAGAAAAGAGATAGAAAGAGAGAGAAAAAGAGATAGAAAGAGAGAAAAAGAGATAGAAAGTGATAAAAAAGAGATAGAAAGTGAGATAAAAAGAGATGACAGAGAGAGAGAAAGAGAAAGAGAAAGAGAGAGAAAGAGAAAGAGAAAGAGGGAGATGAGAGAGAGAGATGAGAGAGAGAGAGGAGAGAGAGAGATGAGAAAGAGAGATGAGAGAGAGTGATGAGAGAGAGAGATGAGATGAGAGAGAGAGATGAGATGAGAGAGAGAGATGAGATGAGATGAGATGAGATAGAGAGAGATGAGATGAGGGAAAGATGAGATGAGAGAGAGAGATGAGATGAGAGAGAGAGATGAGATGAGAGAGAGAGATGAGATGAGAGAGAGAGATGAGAGGAGAGAGAGAGATGAGAGGAGAGAGAGATGAAAGGAGAGAGAGAGATGAGAGGAGAGAGAGAGATGAGATGAGAGAGAGAGATGAGAGAGAGAGAGTGGTGATGGAAAATAACAGAAGTAATATGAGGAATAATGAATATTTGGGCATAAATGTTACAGAATTGTATATAGTATCTTTATAGTTTAATGTACAAGATTCTTTTTTTTATCTCACTTTTCTTACTATATTTTTCAGACCCGAGGAGAAAGTCGACACACTTTGGATATACTAGTACCCCAAGTTTACTCACATTATCAAGTAAATAATACCATCCTGTAAATGATGTTCTACATTTTTTTTCCTTTTGGGTGAAAGTCAGAATTTAAGGATTGTAAATTATGTGTTATTAAGACAGGGTTTATGATATGAAGATGTAATCATTGTAAGTAAATTTTCCTTGTAAGAGAGGGCATGTTTCACAGAATATTGCTGATGATGAACATGTATTTTCCGATTTTCTGTCTGAGAAGACAATGTTTACATGTATAACAATAACAATAGTGTTTCTGTTCTGGTGATTTGATACTGCTGATGAAAAAAGATCTTCAAATAATGAAGTATTAAAGCATTGGTTTCAAAATTGTTAAATTCCGTTACTTACACTAAGA
>NC_091570.1:15535215-15540215 GCF_042767895.1 Penaeus vannamei
ATGATCATAGTAAGTATAACATAACACAAATGTAAAATATCAAAGGCCTAAGACCTTACTATTCATACATGATTCATTTTGCCAGACTTCTTTACAAGTCCAACTATTTTCTTCAACACTTCAAACTACACATTTCCCATTTTCTTTGGTAAATATTAACACAAAGGATTCATGTTGAAATATGGCACCAATTTTCTATCTTCCTTCGCATTTTGTGTGTTTAGCAATGTCCTAGACAATATTCCAGAATTTCATCTTATATTTACATTCCACAGAATCAATAATAAAAATAACAACCTAAAGTGTAGTAACCTTTAAATCCCAACATGTGTTGCAAGGGAGACTAAAATGAACAGTTTCCAAAATGGTGTGGCCACTTGTTATCTACTTGACCACAGATGTAGATAATCACTCCATCCTCCATTTGAGGCTCCTTCTTCTGTTCCTGAAAGATGAATAATCTTTTAGTGTCATTAAAGCTAGAGCTGTTATCAATAAATTTGTTTTTTGGGGGGAGGGGGAGGGGGAGGGAAAGGGGGATGGGGAGGGGGAGGGAGAGGGAGAGGGAGAGGGAGAGGGAGAGGGAGAGGGAGAGGGAGAGGGAGAGGGAGAGGGAGAGGGAGAGGGAGAGGGAGAGGGAGAGGGAGAGGGAGAGGGAGAGGGAGAGGGAGAGGGAGAGGGAGAGGGAGAGGGAGAGGGAGGGGGGGGAGAAGGGTTTTTTTTTAACTTTCCACTAAACTTTTTTTACTCCAAGATCTGGGGGGGGGGGAAGAGGGAGATGGAGAGAGGGAGAGAGGGAGAGAGGGAGAGAGGGAGAGAGGGAGAGAGGGAGAGAGGGAGAGAGGGAGAGAGAGAGAGAGAGAGGGAGGAAGAGAGTGAGAGAGAGAGAGAGAGAGAGAGAGAGAGAGAGAGAGAGAGAGAGAGAGATGAGAGAGGAGAGAGAGAGAGAGAGAGAGAGAGAGAGAGAGAGAGAGAGAGAGAGAGAGAGAGAGAGAGAGAGAGAGAGAGAGAGAGAGAGAGAGAGAGAGAGAGAGAGAGAGAGGGGGGGGGAGAGAGGGGGGGGTAACTTTCCACTAAACAACTTTTCTACTCCAAGATCTGTAAGTTTAGTACCTGCTGATATGATAATTTTATATTAAAATAACAATAAATACTAACAGCCTAATGAAAATTCTTGCCACAAATAGACAGGAACATGCATGCCACAAAAGTTTACTGCCTACATTCCAACAAGCAGAGGTATGTGTGGAGTTTCAAAGCTAAAATAAGTACAGTGAATATTCAACCCCATGGACCCATGGATTTCCTTTTTTGAAATTCAGCTTGTCAGGTTGACACTGGAGGATTTTAACAACTTCAATAAACCTCAGTACATAACACAGCAAAAGGAGCTGTTCTCATAACCTTTTTAAAAATAAAGAAAAGATTAAAAAAACAGAGATTCTATCCTGATTCTTATGAAATGTTACACTCATTATTACATTCCTGTTGTCAAATACATATCCGACTAATAATCCAAAATCAAACCCAATTTATTTACAACAATAAGAACAAAATGAATTAATGATACCCCTTATAACCCACCTCATCGTTCACATACTTTAATCATCCAATTATATCATTTCATTATCATAAAAAAAACATGGAAAACACAAATGTAGTACTTACCAACTGCCATTTGCTCAAGTTGTGACACTTCTTGTGGTGACAACTGTAGAACTGTCTTGAGAACAGGCACAAGGTGTTTCCGTTCCTCATTGTTCCTCAGCATCAAAAACTGTGAAAATGTTTGTATGCATTAAATGTATTAATGTAAATCATTCAACTTATCAGTTTCCTATTTATCTACTTTTATATGCTATACAGAAAATAGATAACATAAACATCTAATACTAAGGCCTCATTCTTTACAAATAAATTCTTTAATGTGAAGTTAATTACTTTCACATAGGAATTTTTTTCATTCTAAACAATGCTGGCTATCAAAGTTAGTTTATTATCGTGATCTCCGTCACCCTGTTCATGACTGCAAAATCACAATGAAATAAAATATCACATTACTTCAAAAGCAGAATTCATAAAACAAGTCACAAATTATAAGAATCCAAACAGATAAATGTGCTGTCTTTATGCTAAACAGATGCAAATTACAGCTTACTTTTACTAATTCTGGCAGGGAGGGAAAATTAAATTTCAGCAATACAACTAACCTTCAATATCACATTCTTGGCATATTCCATATTTTCCATGTGCTTCTCTCGGCTCTCATTACGAGCTGATCTTCGGATTTCTTCCTTAAGTGCATCTGCGAGTTGGCACAGCTTGGCGTTTTCTGCCTCTGACTCATGCAAGAGTGAGGTCAGCTGCTGAATCCGCATCTCTCCTGATTTCAACTGGAATCACGGATGAAAAGAGGTTGGAAAATTCTTATATACACCCAAGTCTCGGCCTCTCCTTGACTCCTCTCCTAGCTTAAATTTTGCCTGAGTATCTAGAGAAGATATATTGTGCATTATTGATTCTTCTATTCTCAAGAGCACCATCTGGCATTTTGGATGTAAAAAATACTTAATAAATTTCTGATAATTTTAAGCTGTGAAGAGTCTCAGGTTCTCAAGCTTCCTTGAAATTTTAGATCCTTTTATCACTTTTTTATGGAATCCCTGGGATCTAATGGGATAAATATTGGGTATTATTAATTTCTGCAGATGAGAAGTAATTAGTAAAAAGCACAATAACAAAAAAAAAGTCAGGCAGTATCTCTATCAACAAGAAAAGCAGAAGGGAGTACAAAACAAATCACAGGACATTACAGTGACAAATTGAATTCAACAGTTAAATATAACTGAAACTGCATCCTCTTAACCATTTACAAAGATAGCCTCACAAATCCTGAGACTGCTTTCTAGCAATATCCCAAGTTTCTCCCTGAAGAAGCAATAAAACCATGCACTTCATTAATAGAATCCAACAGCAATTCCTATTCTCTGTTAAAATTTTACATTCTATCACGTTCCTGTTCCCAAACTCTACCAAAATTTTAGGACCCATTAAGATGCACACATTCACTCTAACAAACACCAACACCCAAGGCCGTCACTGAGAACTAGACTGCAGAGAGTCCCTTCCGATTACAGCAGCCCGTCTCACCTTCGACTCCAGCCTATCAATCTCCTTTAGTGTGGCATCAGTGGCAACACTGGTGACGCTGACTGTGTCATCTTGAGGGGGTTGCTGACTGGGGGCTGAGGGCAGGGGAGAGTTTATGAGCTGCTCCAAGGGTGGCGGGCTGTATCCCATGGGTCTAGCCGGGGAATGGTGTACAGGCTCCACCCACTCAGATCCCTACAATGGTGCAGGTAAAATAGTCTCCTAAATTATGGTCATCCTTTGGGTGTAGAATGAAGATTAGAGTAGCATGCATCACCAATTATTTGAACAGTTAACTTTAGATGGAGTCTCTTAGGGCCCAAGCTTTGAACTTCCATATATTTCACACTTTAATTACCAATCTTCAAGTAAGTGCATTTTATTTAGTTTAAAAATTTCTTGTAATGGAATACAGTAATAGATGCCTATAGCACTATTTATAGTACTTAAATGTTTTAATCTGAAAGATAAATATGACAACTGGTAAAATACCTTCTGACTTGGATTATATTATTCACAATTTCAAAATTAGAGATTCTCCATAAAAAAATCAAAAGCACTAGCTCAAAACACAAAACAAAAAAGAACAAAACACAGAATGGAAAACCAATGGCAGAGACAATGCATAAAAGGACTTTCAGAGAATAAACAGAAAGGAGAAAGAAGCTTGAGAGATCGGAAGCTACCACAGCTGTCCCCAGCAGCAAGGATACAAAGAGAAAGATTATGAAGGGTAGGAAAGTACTCACCTCTCCTTCTTCCCTGATCATGTTAGTGATATCAATCCTATTCTCCTCTGAGCCATGACTGTGTTGACGTCTGTGCTGATTATGGTGAGCGGCAGTGGTGTTTGTCTCCAATTCGTGACGATTAGTGTGATGGACACCTGCATAAGGGCTAAGGGAGTTGCTTGCATTTGCAGAAGGAGCTGGCACAGTATTAACATTGTTCTTGAGCTGCCAAAGCTTGTCCTCAGTTTCTTCCAGTTTCTTTGTAAGATCCTCTACCTCATGAGTGTGGGTCTCACGGAGAGTCTCAAGTTGCTTCTGCAATGTGTTTTACAAGATTATTTGTTGTTCTAGATTTCTTTGTTATTCCAAAACTTTCCTTCAAGGAGACAGAGAGAAAAAATCTGATTCTTTAAATAACAATTTCCAAATCAAAGTTAACCCTGGAAAAATGTTATTGTAACCTGATATCATAAAATCATAAATAAAATAATAAAGTATATGCAACATATCTGAGTGTGGCAAATGAATGCTAACATAGACCAATAAACCCCTGGAAACTTGCCTTAAAACTATTACTCATAGTTTCATTTTGAATGGACATGTTGGCAATGATCAGCTGATACTCTGCCGTCTTAGTCTCAATTTTACTCTCGAGTTTGGCAACTTTCTCTTGATGGGATGCCTCCCTTTTGGTCAATTCCTCAGAGATGGAAGACACCTGACGTAAAAGTCCATCCTTCTCAGACTGCAAATAGCTGAGTTCTGCCTTCACTGCAGAGATCTCAGATCTGCGGAAGAAAACAAATTTGTGCCAATGTGAAATCCAACTTCAGTGAGGAACTGAAAGCTACAAAATGCTTTTCCTTTTCATGTCCCTTTTCTTCTATAATATCTGTTAGGATTGAAACATTGATAAAAAAGGAGCTTTTAATCCTCATGTTCATTTCTTTTGCATTTCCTTTCTTCTAGAAGATACTCTACACAGTAGTTCAAATTAATGATCAGAAAAGGTTGGTACAGTAAGAAATTACTTGACAAGAAAAAATTGACAAATGAAAATTAGCTTTCTTACCCTTCTTCTAAGTATTCTGTGCCAATTTATGATGTGCTTTAAGCAGT
>NC_091570.1:15545215-15554309 GCF_042767895.1 Penaeus vannamei
TATTAATACCTAAATGTACAATTATGTAATATGCTTACATAAGGATTCAATAAAACAAAATCAATGTATAACAAAAAAACAGTAAAGTTAATTCCTTTGACTTATTACCTTTTTTAGAACATCCCTCTCTTGCTGAAGTTCCTTGATCCTCTCTTCAAGCTTTTCCAGTTGCTGATTGTCTGGTGCTGTTGCAGGTGGGGGAGAATCATTACTGAATGATTGAAGCTTTTCAGTAATTGTCTGGAGCTGTTCCTGCTTGCTGGCAAGCTCTGCTTCACTACTTGACATCTGTAATAATAATGGTACATGTAACAGATTCATCATGGAAAACATAAACACTATAAAATTCTACATCTGTACCTTATAAGCCTTGTTGACCTTCTCTACATCTAAAAGAGAATTTCTCATACACCTTATTGCCCAGTGTTGATGGTAACGATCATAAAAAACACAAAATATACATAACATA
The DNA here is from genome assembly GCF_042767895.1 of Penaeus vannamei. Classification (NCBI taxonomy): domain Eukaryota; kingdom Metazoa; phylum Arthropoda; class Malacostraca; order Decapoda; family Penaeidae; genus Penaeus; species Penaeus vannamei. The sequence continues at coordinate 15,545,685 of NC_091570.1, forward strand.
ACACTTCATACTAATGCATTTCTTAATCATTAGACTACAAACATTCACGTGTATTAATACCTCTGTCAACTATATTTCAAAACCAATAACCCTTATCAAAACTTGAAGAAAATTCTTGCCTTATTTTGTAGTTCTTGAAGCTGTTTAGAAGTTGCCTCAAGCTGCTCAGTCTTCTCTTTGTTTGCGGCTTCTAGCCTGGATATTCTCTCCCCACGCTCACGAAGAACATTGTTCATCTGATTCAGCTCAGTGAGAAGCTCCTCACATCTGTTAGCTGATGTTTCAAGTGACGAGTTGAGCTGTAGCCTCTGATTTTCAGCTTCCTTCACTTCTTTGTCTGATGCCTCTTTCTCCTGTCTTAGCGTCTTGAATAAACAATATGAAAACAGTTACTTATGGTTTAGAAAGATATTAACTTAATTCCAAGGAACATTTAAAAATAAAGCTTATAGCACAGACAGCAAACTTGAAGTGATACATATCCTAGTATATGCTTTTGGACCTCTGGTGCAAAGTTATTTTAATGATGAAAGCCTTTAGGATATTCAAGAAATAGAAGTACTATAGCACCAAATGAATATGCGCCCCCATCAGCGTTAGCCCCTTGATGATGATGTTGATAAAATGAAGTTGAAGCAATTTTGGTATTGAATAAATTATCAATATCTAAATAAATTATCAAATCTATATATAAATAAATCATCTTATTCATATACCTATTAGTATGAAAAATAAACAGATAAAATACTGCATAACGGTTTACTAAATTCTAATAAAATAAATTAGTAAATGAATAACAAATTACAAACAACATATAATAATTTCACAAACTTACCTCTAGCTCCTTCTCTCTATCTGTGACCCTTTCTTGCAACTGTCCCACATCAGACCCAAGATTCTCAATCTTTTTCTCCAGTTCTTGAATATTTTCCTGCAGAGTTGCATTTTCTCTTTTCCTATCCTGAAGTTCTCCCTTTAGGCTGGCATTTTCCTCCATAATATTGTGGATTTGTTCCTCAAGTTCTTTTCTCTTTGAGCTGAAGTCTTCTTCATTAGATTTCCTGCTTTGACTCATGGCTGCAAATTCCTTTTCTAAACTGATCTTTTCTTCAGATAACAGGACGATTTTCTTCTCCAACTCATGCTTCTCATCTAGATAGATCTTTTCCTTAGTGGTAAACTCCCTCTTCAAATCTTCTAGGTTATTTGCCACAGCCTCCTTTTCCTTCTGGAGGAGGTTACGTTCAGTGGACAGTTCCTCCTCTTTCTTCAGCAAGCTGGCCATTTCTTCACTCTGGTCTCTGTGTGACTTCTCCATATGCTCCTTCTGTACAATGACTTCCTCCAATTTCTTGTCTAAGTTTGTCTTTTCTTCTGTAATATTCTCTAATTGCTTTCTTAAGTTACTGACAATCTCCTCTTTCTGGCTGTCACCTGATGTTATATGTGTCTCTAATTCACCAATTCTTTTTTCCTTCAAGGTTAACTTTTCTTCTAAAACAGACAGTTTCTCTTTGTGTTCTGTTGACAGTTTTTCAAATGATGCTTTCTCATCCTCTATGGCTTTCTCTAGCTTCTTCACAGTTTTCTCATGCTCAGCAATCATTTCCTTTTTGTTCTCTAAATCACTGTTCTTTTCTTTTAATGTGTTGTCAAGATGGACAGACACCTCTTTGACTTTTCTGTCAGCTTCTTCACTTACTTTATGTATCTGTTCATTCAATGCCTCTCTTTCTTGGGTTAACCTTTTCATGTCTTCACTCATCTGATTTGCCATTTCCAAATCTTTACTCAAACCTTCACACAGCTCTGAACATGATAAGGTGATTTGTCGGCACTTCTCTTCAAAGATCGAGTTTTCCGGGAGATCCAAGAGAGACAATGTAATTTTGTAAACATCTATAAAACTTTTGCTTAAACTACCAAAACAATCATAACAGGACTCTTTATGTACCTTGGTCTTAGACTGAACAATAACCTGGAAGCTGTTCTGGAAATGTTCAAGTGAACTTATGACAGTCTTTACCCACTCTTCTGAACTGAAGCTCTCCCGCTTCTTGCCAATTTCACCTAAAAGCTCTTGAATACCTTTCAGTCTTGCTAAGAGATTGTCAGTAGTTGAAGAAATGAAGGACTCACTCATAATGGGATAAACTTCCTTAAAAGCTAATGCTACTGAAGACACAGTTTCCTGGACATCTTTCAGTGTATCATTTATGTCTGATGAATTTGCAATCAGTTTGCTGTTCTCAGATTTTAGGTTCTCTATGTCTTCATTTAACTTATCTACTTTTTCTTTGCACTCATCAGCAATTTCCTGAAATCTTCCCTTTTCTCCAGCAGCCTTGGAATGTTCAGTTTCAAGATTTTGCTTTTCCACTTGTGCTTCTGCCAACTTTTCCTTCAAATGAGATGTCTCAGTTTCTAGACTGTTACACTTGTCAAGCAAAGTCTTATTTTCTTCATTAAGTTTCTCGATTTCCACTGTAAATTCATTTACCTGAACCATTAATTTTTCCACTTTATTCTTGTTTTCAGCAAGACTGACATTTTCAGATTCTTTGGCTTGAAATTTCTGCTGGAGATCTGCACTGAACACATCTTTTTCTTTTAGCTGTCTTTCTAACTCTGAAATCTGTTCTTCCAGTTTTTGACTGCCAGCTTTTAACTGCTCTACATTATCCTTCAATTGAGAATTTTCTTCAGTCAAATTCTTCTCTTTTAATTTCAAGGACTGATGCTCCTCCTCCATTTGTTTGAACTGCTCTCCCTTTTCTTCACTAATCTTTTGTAACTCTAATTCTGAATGTACTCTGCTCTCTTCCATCTTTTTCTCCATCGTTGACTTTAGGTATTCAATTTCTTTCGTATACACTTCTATTTGCTCACTGTGTTTTGCCTTAAAATCATCAAATTCACTTGCAAGGTGCTTGTTCCTCTCTAAAGCTTCATTAAGATCATCTTTCAGCTTTGTTCCATCAGCTTCATTCTTCTCAGATTTCTCTTTCGCTTCTCTAGCAGTTTCCTCCAGCAGATGCTTAGCATGCTCCATATCTTCAAGCTTATTAGTTAAATCCTTCAGCTTGGTTTCAGCTTCTGATAAAGCCAAATCCTTTTCTCCCAACCTTTTCTCCAACTCCTGTACTTTGCCAAGTTCCATTTTGGAATTTTTCTCGTCCTTCTCCTTTGCCTTCTTTAGGTCTGTGACTTGGCTTTCGAAGGATTTTAGCTTGTCCTCAAGGGCCTTCTTCTGCTTCTGTGTGGTCTCAAGTATGATATCAGCAGCCTTCTTCTCTTCTTTAAGGGCTAAAACTTCTCCTTGCATTTTTACACTTTTTGCCACAAGGACTTGCTGTTTCTTGAGCTCTTCCTCCAGCCCTGCTTTCTCCTGAACAAGCTTCTTACATTTGGTCTTCAAAATATCCACTTGACTATTCTGAGCTTCAAGGTTCTCCACTTTCTCCTGGAAAAGGTGAATAGAAATGGCCTGTTAAATACAAAATGTGAGAAAGAAGAAGATAAGATATGGAAATAGAGAATGGAATGGAAAGCAAGGCAGAGGCAAAAAAGGAGATAAAAAGGAAACAGAGAATTGAAAAAGATATATATAACAGAGAGAGAGAGAAAAAAAAAATGCTTCACTGCAGAATTGAATAGCAAGGAATGCAAGAATTGAGATGAGAAAGAGTAAAGGACAGAGAACAGAGAGGCTGAGGAGTTATACGACAGGAGGAAGTATGAGACAGCAGACAAGATACAAAGGAGAACGAAACATGAGGCAAGATTAAAAGGACTTCATTATCTTATTTGACATACGGACATGCTTGACCATATGAAATTTACATTAAACCATTCAAGATGGGGTGGCATCCTCTTATGTCATAGCTAGAACACCCACACATCAGGATGATGTCTCATTACACTATACACACTTGAGTCAACTGAAAGTTGTACTCACTAAACCTTAATTTGCTTGTTTGGCCCTGGTCACTGTCACTAATAAGCAGCAGCCCCTCAAAAGCATGCTTCCGCATCTTTTAGCCTCATAACCTGGACAATCTTAATGCCATGGATAAATGGGTAGAAAGTAGGGCAAATATATACTTTCCATGCTTCTCGTCCTTCCTTACTATTTGTGGTTACCCTAAAAAAATAACAAAAAAACAGGTCACCTGTAAAATGTGTTTTTCCTTTTCCCAAGTCTTCTGTAGCAGCTCAATTTTCTTTGTGCTTGAAACCTTTATCTGTTCTAACTCTTCTCTTGTTTTCTGATATTCTGTTAGAAGTTTTGAGGTCTCTGCTTCCTGCTTGTCTCTCTCCCCTAGCAAAGCAGCTTTCAGTTCATGGAGTGAGTCTACTTCACTTGAAGCAGCCCGTAGCTGTCTCTGGAGACTCTCAATCTGTGAAGAATGCAATATTTTTGGTTATTATTTACTATGGCACCTAAATAATAATGGATCTAAAACAAAATCAATAAATAATACACCTTTTACTATCTCTATACATTGGCTAATACAGGTATTTTTTTCTCTACACAGATATGACAAGTGCAATGACTAGAAAGAGACAACAGAGAAAGCAGCTTGAGTCATAATACAATACAATTTGCATATTAAAACAATAGTAACAATTCTGAGAATTGAGATCCATTTTTACACTGTCAACTCCCTTGTTCAAGTATGATATTGTCTATCCTGGACTCTTGATATTCCCTGATTGGATACTTTTCTAGCATTAGCCATAACATCAATCAAGGACATGAAGACACAACTTTCATACAAGGAAGCACGTACAGTCACCCTGAGATACAGGAGCTACACAGCACTATTTTGGAATACCCCAAAGGTATGAATTTAGCACTCAGTCCTTCACTGAATAAGTGATTCTCTAGCAACAATTTATCCTCTCGAAAAAATATATATATTCTTCTAACCCTCCATCACACTCCTAGAAATAGAAAATCAGGAATGTATTTTCCTGACCTGTTATTCTTAAAAAATGACTTTTGACAATGAAAGTGAGCTGTTTGATGCTCCCCTTGGTACAAGAGCAGACAGGGCAGTTCACCATAAGAGCCATGGGAACAATTCAGAGCTGACAATCAAGACTAACAAGAACCTTTTGAACAGACATCATAGGTGAGGAACAACACTTACAGATTCCATCCTAACCAAGAACTACTAAATAACTTGTGGGTCTGTTGTGGAAAACACATTTTTTCAATATTTCAAAGGTATTAAAGCACCCAAAGAGAGCTGTGTACATAAATCAAATTGTATCTACTGCTGTGAATCAAAACTTTTGACTTATACAGGAAGAAGTTAATGAGTTTAGAAAAATCCATCTTTATAAATTGCATTTACTATACTTACTAGATGCAGGTACATATAACCAGAAAACAAAACCTTTTTTCCATGCAGACACACTAAAGTATATATTCCTAACATGTTTAATATACATTTTCAAGGAGTTCATTTAGTGTAGCTGTTAATAATGATACACTAACTTATACCTTTTTCATTTAAAAATGAGAAAATTGTATTATAAAGCTATATCAAACATTTGGCAAAGTTCACCAATGCTTGAATTCTGTTAAGAAAATCATGCTTTAATTATCATCATTAAACCCCAAAATCAATCCAAATCCTACTTTTAATAGTTTTTTAAAAATGGATTAAAAATCATTATATATTCATAAAATCACATGCTTCCACACCTTTATTAGCAATCTGCAGCACCAAAACTCATCTAGAAGAAATTTTGTATAAACAGAAAATTTCATCACAGTTTCTGCATCTTTACATAAGAAATCCTTATATCACACATCTGGAATATGATCAAAACTAAGAATCCAAAATGTCTCACCAAAAAAATAAAACCATCCCTATAAAACCATCCCTATAATTGTTAGGAATCGACTCCTTTACTAACAACTTTGGTACACATTTAACACCCACAAAAATATCCAGAACATATTTTAAATCTGATATCAATTCTATTTCTGTAATCATGTTATAAATATGCTAATTACATTAAGTTTAATCATTTACATTAACATCACCAAATCAAACATCCAATCTTGAATAAGAAATAAAGCAAATGTTTTTCTTTCTCCTTTTATTCATCACCCTGATTTTCTGCACTTCATGCCCGTCTATTTTTTTCTGAAATTGTGATCCAAGTACCTGAAATAAGCTTTCTTACTATGGCAACTCATCGCTGCTAAGTTATTTACACATATGTATAATCCCCTCCATTTCTAAGGTCACAGCACAATGTTACCAAAGTGTGAACAACCAGTCTTAATTCTTGCATCAAAAACCCATGCTTCCTACTCATACTGACATGCACTTACAAATACAGGAGTTGAAACTAGTGGTATAGGCACAAGAAACACTGAATGGTGGTGAATGGGCTTATCCATTCACATTGTATCCTCTCCAAAATGGTAATCCTCCCAAGACATCTTCACCAAAAGACTTAGTGTTGAGGATAAATCATCACCTTGATTCTGAAGACATACTATCTAATAGCTATTTCCTAAAAGGTTGGAAGCACTTTGCACACAGGTTTAAATAAATGTCATCATCTAATTTTTTCCTACTAGGTGAAGATTGAAGCATTTCTTGCATACATACATAATAGTGCAAATTCACATACACTCTGTATCTTTCTACACACCCACACATACACGCCCATGCACCCACACACACACACACACACACAAAAAGATATAAAAGTAGACAAGTATGGATATAGAGAGAGAGAGACAGAGAGTTATATATACAGATATGAACACAGATAAAGACAGACAGATGTAGGTAATTAAACACAAACAGACCAATACAGACAGATATAGATGGACAGATATGCAAAGAAAGTAAATCATCTTGTAACGCACATTTGATCCAACCCTGAACCAGCCAGCGACATATACCTACTCTACCACAAGAGCCTCACAATCTCCTGTGGGTGAATGGCAACAAACAAAAGCAATGATGGGTGCTGGGGAATCTCACACTATAGAGTACTCCTTGTACGGCACAGTGTTACATGACATCCCATTCTACTACCATAAATTCCCTCACACTGATGGTTCAAGTGTTCCCAGATGACCACTACCCTTAATAGTCATTTCCCACACTATTTGTGTAAATACCTATAGAAATATCAGTCTGAGCTACCCCAGAGTGTAGCCAGAATTGCAGTCATAAAATGCATAAACAAAAAAGTTGCATCTGCCAAAGAAGAGGGAGGACTTGCACAGGCACAGGGGCTGGAAATCGATTTCGCTTGTTTATCTCACTATCTCTATTACCAACAGTTGTTAATTTTCATCAAACTCTCTATTAATAGACTGTAAATACACATATATACATAAAAAAAATATTATATATATATATATATATATATATATATATATATATATATATATATATATATATATATATATATATATATGTATATATATATACGCATATATACATATATACACATATACATTTATAGATACATACATACATACATACATACATACATACATACATACATACATACATACACAGATAGATATATGTAAATGTACATGTATATGTACATGTGTAAGTATAAATATAAGTATAAATATACATATAAATATAAGTATAAGTATATGTATATGTATATGTATATGTAAATGCATATGCATATGTTTATGTTTATATGTTTATATCTTTATGTTTATATACATATATATAACATAATTATACAGATAGATAGATAGATAGATAGATAGGTACAGAAATAGATACAGATACATACTCATGTATGTTTGTGCATGTGCATGTCAGTGTGCATATGCGTATGTATTTGCGTATGCATGTGCATGTGCAAGTGCATGTTCAAGTGCAAGTGCAAGTGCGAGTGCGAGCGCGGGTGCGTGTGCGTGCATTAATGTGTTGGTTTGTGTGTGTGTGTATACATATGATTTTTTCATTCAACATGTGTGACCATGCAATACCATCATCTCTCAAGTTTCATGAGTACATTACATACAATGACACACACACACACAGACACACACAGACACACACAGACACACACAGAGACATACACAGACACACACAGAGACACACACAGAGACACACACACACAGACAAACACACACACACACACACACACACACACACACACACACACACACACACACACACACGCACACACACACACACACACACACGCACGCACGCACACACGCACGCACACACACACACGCACGGACACACACACACACACACACACACACGCACGCAAGCACACACACACACACACACACACACACACACACACACACACACACACACACACACACACACACTCACGCACGCACGCACGCACGCACGCACACTTGCTCATTATGGAATATCCCATCATGAGCAGATTATCAATGATAGTTGTAAGCCATAACAACAATTCATGAGAAGTTCTTCCTCCAGTAGGGGTACCTGCTACCCAGAACATGAGTAGTTCATGAGAAGTTTGTTGGAACTGAACAAAAAAAAATGATAATATAAATGCAAAAAATATGTAGTTTTCAGATAAGAGGTTTTTGAAGTAATGCAAGAAAAATAACGCAAATGCTCTGCT
>NC_091570.1:15554809-15562309 GCF_042767895.1 Penaeus vannamei
TTCCCCCCCTCTTTCTCCCCCCTCCCCCTTCCCTCTCTCCTCCTACCACCTCCCCCTTCCCCTCTCCCGTCTCCCCCTTTTCCCTCTCTCCTACCACTTCCCCCTTCCCTCTCCTCCTTGTCTCCCCCTTTCCCCCTTTCCCTTCCCCCTTCCCCCTCTCTCTACCCCCTTTCCCTCTCCACCCCTTCCCCTCCCCCCTTCTTCCCTCTCCCCCGTCTCCCCCTTTCCCCCCCTCCCCTCTCCCCCTTCCCCTCTCTCCTACCCCCCTTCCCTCCCCCTTCCCTTCCCCTCCCCCTTTCCCTCTCCCCCGTCTCCCCCTTCCCCTCTCCCCTCCCCCTTCCCCTCTCTCCTACCCCTTCCCCTCCCCCTTCCCCTTCCCCTCCTCCTTCCCCCTCTCCCGTCTGTCTCCCCTTCCCCCTCTCCCCTCCCCCTTCCCCTCTCTCCTACCCCCTTCCCCTCCCCCTTCCCCTTCCCCTCCCCCTTCCCCTCTCCCGTCTCCCCTTCCCCTCTCTACCCCTCCCCTCTCCCTCTCTCCTACCCCCTCCCCCTCCCCCTTCCCCTCTCCCCGTCTCCCTCCCCTTCCCCTCTCTCCTACTCCCTCCCCCTCTCCCTTCCCCTCTCCCGTCTCCCCCTTCCCCTCTCTCTCCTACCCCTCCCCCTTCCCATCTCCCCCTCTCCCCTTCCCCCTCTCCCTCCCTCTCCCCTTCCCCTCCCCTATACACCCTGCATCAGAGCGAAACAACAGAAGAGAGAAATGCGTAAAAGAAATCGACAGAGAGCGAGACAAGTTTCATTGTTTTGGAATAAAATGTTTCAGTAAAGAAAAAAAAGGGAAAAAAGATGTGAGCACGTTTCGATGTTTTGGAATAAAATGCTTCAAAAAGAGGAGGGAAACATGGGAAAATGTGAGGATAATTTTCGATGTTTTGGAATATAAAGCTTCAGAAAAATACGAAGAAAAATGAAAATAAAAAAAATAAAAAAATAAATCGACACAGAGCGAGATAAGTTTCAATGTTTTGGGAGAAAAAAAATCACAAAAGAAAACGAGAAAAAGATATGGACAAGTTTCAATGTTTTGGAATAAAATGTTCCAGAAAATGAAAAAAAGAAGAAAAAGAAAAGAAAGTGAAGTTGACACGGAGCGAAGCGTCTCGATGTTTTGTAATAGAATGTTTCAGAAAAGAAAGAAAAAATGCAAAGACCAATTTCGATGTTTTAGAATAAAATGCCTCAGAAAAGTGAATAATAGTAATAATAATGATAATAATGATAATAACGATGATAGTAGCAGCAATAATAATGATGATAGTAGTAGAAATAATAATGATGATAGTAGTCGCAATAATAATGATGATTATAATAATAGCAATAGTAATAATGATAATAACAATAATAGTAATAAAATGTGAAATCGATACAGAGCGAAACAAGTCTCAATGATTTGGAGTAAAATGCTTTAGAAAAAGAAAGAAAGAAAAGGAAAAAAGTCTGAAGACGTTCCAATATTTTAGAATAAAATGCTTCAAAAAAGAAAAAGAGAGAAAGAAGAAGAAGAAGAAGAAGAAGAAGAAGAAAAAAAGAAGAAAAAGTGCATGTGTACTGTATATGCGCGTGAGTTAAGGACCGTATTAAAAAAAAATATATTTTAGCCTTGATGATATTAGGCATTTGGATAATGATAATGAAAGTGATAACGATAGCGAAACTTATGAAATGGAATGATGATGATAATGACAACAATTGTGACATAATAAGCGCAATATAATGATAATAATGGTAATGATAAAATGAACGCAAATAATGATAATAATAATAATGATTGTAATAATAATGACAATGATAATGATTATAATAGCAATGATAAAGATAATAGCAATAATGATAATGATAAAAAAAATTGTAACACACTTGAAGAATTTAATTAAGATCACATCTTTCTCAAGTACACAGGTGGCGTCCGTGTTTCTCGCTATGCTAATGAATCCTTTAAGAGAAAAATCCTGGACCACCAACAATTAATGGGATCTAAGCATCTAAGAAACACTTCTGGTTAAAAAATCATAAAAAACCCTGTTCATGACTTTTTGAGTTATCCTGCTGACCAACTAACCAACAAACTAACCAACGCTGCTAAAAATATGATCTACTTGGCGGAGGTAATAATAATAGCAGTAGTAGCAGTAATGATGATGATGATGATTATGATGATAATATTAGCCATTATCACGATGATAACAAAATAACAATGAAAATAATAGAAATGATAATGATAATGATAATGAACATAACAATGATTATGATGATAATGATAATATAAAATAAGAATATAAATGATAATGATAATAATAATGATATAATGATAATAACAATAGTAATGATAATGATAGAATGATAATAGTAATGATAATGATAATAATGACTGATAATGATAGTAATCATAATGATAATGGTAATAATGATAATAATAGAACTATTAGTTGTAATAGTAATAATCGTAGTAGTAGTAATAGTAGTAATGATAATGATAATAATAATAATAATAGTAATAATCATAATAATGATAATAATAATGATGATAATAATAATAGTAATGATGATAATAATGATAATAATAATAATGATAATAATAAAAGTGATAATAATAATAATAATGATAATAATGATAATGATAATGATAATAATGATAATGATAATAATGATAATAACAACAACTACAATAACAACAACAATAATAATGATTATGATGATAATAATATGATACATTTAAAAACGATAATAATAATAAAGATAATAGTAATGCTAAAAGCAATAATAGTGATAATAAAAATGATGATTATGTGATAATGATAATGATGATAACATCAATTATGATTATCAAGTTAATGAAAAAAAACGATAATAATGATAATAATTATGATTGCACAATGGTAATAGCGATATTTGTGATGGTGATAATGCAATAAGGATGATGATAATAATAACAGACTAGTAGCAAAAGAAGGAGAAGAAAAGCAAAAGAACAAGAAGGAAATATCAACAGAGAAGGAAAAAGGTTAATTATGAAAAGTCGAACGAGAGAAATGAGACGCGACACCTTCTCTGCGAAAGTCGAATGGAACTTCGACTTACTACTAGTGCTGCCGCGCGCCACTCCATCCGCCACAGTTTGTTCACATACGCTCCAGTTTAAGAGAGATGGGTGGCCAAGAGTCGAGGATCGGGATGCGTATTGACAGTACTACGTAAGAATTTTTTCGGATTTCGAGTCTTTTGTTTGTCTTAATTTCTTTATTGTTAGAAAGAAAAGAAAAGAAAGTAGAAAAAAGGGGGGAAAATGCATTACCGTAACGATTTCTCTTTCCATTAAAATTCTTGTATACATATAAAAAAACAAACTTCAAGAGGAACCGACTCACGACCCATTAAGGGAAACCTAGACTCAAAATATTCATAAAAAAAATCTTTTTTATAACGAAATAAAAGATCCGGGTTCTATAATAGCCTCCGACTGCCCTTTCTTCCAATTTTGGCAAAACGCACTCGCTGTAATTTCATGAATAAATCTCATTCCACAACTTTAGTGCAATTAGGGAAAATTCACGGGAAGGATTTGATTACGAACTTGTTCAATGTGAGTTTGAAGGCGGACCGGGCCCCCTGCCCCCCCTCCCCCCTACCCTGCTACCTACTCACTTTCTTTTTCTCTTTCTTCCCTCCTTTCTTTATTTTTGGTCTTTCTTCCTTTCTTTTTTTGTTTTGTTTTTTATTCTTTTCTTATTTTTCTTGCTTTCGCTCTCTCTCTCTCTTTCTGGTTCTATCTTTCTTTTATTCTACTCGTACATCTCTTTTCTCAGTCTCTCTCTCTCTCTCTTTACTTATCTATTTCTCTCAATCTCTCTGTTTCTCTCTTTCTTTATGTCTCTTTTACATTCTCTCTCTCTCTCTCTCTCTCTCTCTCTCTCTTTCTGTCTTTTTCATTCTCTCTTTGTCTTTTTCTTTCTTTGTCTCTTTTTCATTCACTCTATGACTCTTTCTATCTATCTGTCTCTTTTTCGCTCTGTCTATTTCTTTTATTGTTTCTCATTATTTTTCTGTCTTTATTTCTGTATTTCTTCTCATTTTCTATGTCTCTTTCTCTCTGCTCCTGTATCTCTTGTTTATGTATCGGTTTTCGTTCTATGTCTCATTCACTTTTTCTTCCTCTTTGTCCCTCTTTCTCTCGGTCTCTTTTTTTCATTTGTTTTTGTATCTTTCTCTCTTTCTTGTCTCTTGCGTTCAGGCTTCTAGCTCTTGTTTTATTTTTTTCTACTTATCTCTCCCTCGCTCTTCTCTCTCTCTCTTCTCCCTCCGTCCCTCCTCTCTCTCTTTCTCTGTGTGTTTCCTCTCTCTCTCTCTCTCTCTTTTTTTCTCTCTCTCTCTGTCCCTCCCTCCCTCTCTCTCTCTCTTTTCTTTCTCTCTCTCTGTGTCCCTCCCTCCCTCTCTCTCTCTCTCTCTTCCCCCACCCTCATTTACTGATATCATAGTTATTATTATTTTTAATCGACAGAGGCTATATTTTATTTCCATCATCTTTATCCTATCGTTAGTATGATAATAACACTGAGAATGGCGAGGATAATGATAATGATAATTAAAGAAATATCAACAATAAGTACCATTTTCATTACTGTCATTATCATTATCATCTTTGCGGCAATCTATCTATTATAATTGATTATGTATATTTTTCTTTTACTTACAGCTGTTGTTAAGTATGCCACCGTTATCTTCATGATGATGATGATGATGACAAGGGAATGATAACAGTGCTAAACGTATTAAGGATAGTGATAATGATAAATATGATGATGATCAAAATAGTAATGATAAGTATGATGATGTCAAATAAAATCCGTATCATCATTATCAGGACTTAATCATTATGATCGATTCTAATTGCATAATTAACACTACCACACCCATATCGTAATCATTATTTAATTGATTAAAGAATAATTGTTGGCTAAATATCGTCATATCTAGGAATAAGAATAAATCACAATAATAGTGTTTGATTCATATCTACATTTCATCTTTATAACATTTTGGAATATTTATATAACTGAAAATCTTAAAAAAAACATACATATATAAATAAACAAAAAAAATAATCAGTTCCTTAATCCCGATTAATACATTTTTATAGAAGCAATATGAAATCTTTCAATTGATTTTAAACCAATAGTAATGATCGCGGTCAGATTTCCATTAATATTTCCTATCGGCCGCATGACGGATATTATTGGAACGATAATGAAATAATTTTGCAGATTTGAATAGTTGAGATGTTTCACAAATTGGTTTCCGGGGCCGTGGGTTCCAAACGCAGATCGGAATCGCTTTTTTCCCTATTAATCTATTTCATAACATCATCAGTGTGTTTTTTGTAGTTTTTTTGTTTTATATATATATATATATATATATATATATATATATATATATATATATATATATGTATATGTATATGTATATATATATACATATATATATATATATATATATATATATATATATATATATATATATATATATATATATATATATATATATATATATATATATATATAAATATATATATATATATATATATATATATATATATATATATATATATATATATATATATATATATATATTAGTATATACATATTAGTATATATATATATTTTTTTTTATACATATATATGTATATACATATATATATATATATATTACTAATATATATATATATATATATATATATATATATATATGTATATGTATATATGAATATATATATATATATATATATATATATATATATATATATATATATATATATATATATATATATATATCCCTCTCTCCATCCATCTATCCATCCATCCATCCATCCTCCCCCCCCTTTATATATATATATATATATATATATATATATATATATATATATATATATATATATATATATATATATATATATATATATATATATATATATATATATATATATATATATATATACATATATATATATACTTTTTTCTTTTAATTAATTAATTAATTTATTTATTTTTTTAATATATATATATATATATATATATATATATATATATATATATATACATACATACATACATATATATATATATATATATATATATATATTTACATATAAATATATATATATATATATATATATATATATATATATATATATATATATATATATATATATATATATATATATATATATATATATATATATATATATATAATTGCATACATACACACACACACACACACACACATACACACACACACACACACACACACACACACACACACATATACATACATATATATATATATACATATATATACATATATATATATATATATATATATATATATATATATATATATATATATATATATATATATATATATACATATATATATGAATATATCATTTCACACACACACACACCTTGTATGCTTAAGAGCTCCCCGTAAGCGGCATGATGCACGAGCTGCATTGCAAGCAGAACATTACTCAGCGCTTGTGTGAAATTGTTAGCAAGGAGAGCCAATATATTTTCTCGTATACTTAAAGTTGCAGTTTCTTTTCCTTCATTTCTTTCTCCCTAATAATAATGATAATGATGATGATAAAACGGATGATAATGATAATGATAATGATGATAATGATAATGATGATAATAATAATAATGATAATAATAATAATAATAATAATATTTTGATAATAATTATGATGATAATAATGATAATGATGATGATGATGATTATGATAACAATCACGAAAATAATGATAACGATGATAATGATAATAATGACAATCATAATAATGATAATAACAATGACAATGCCGATAATAACAATGATGATGATAATAGTAATCATAATAATAATGATAATAATGATGTTGATAATAATCATTATAATAAAAATCATAATAATAATGATAGCAATGACAGAAATGTAATGAGGGTAATGATAAGAATAATAACAACAATAATGGTAGTAATAATAACAATGATGATACTATTAATAATGAAAAAAGATGATGATGGTGTTGAGGATGATGATATGATAGTAATGACAATACTGATAGTAACAGTAATTTTAATGATTATAATGATATTAGTTATAACAATAACAAAAATAATGATCGAAATACTTTTACCTATAACAACAATAATAACACAAATGATAGCGATGATAATGATAATGATTGTAACATTGTTACTGATATCAATAACATCGTGAATAACAACAGCGACGACAATAACAATAATAATAATAATAACGATAATAATAAAAATAATGATAATGATAGTGATAATGATGATAATAACAATGATAGTGACTATAACTATAGTAATACCAATAGTAATGATAATGGTGATAATGATACATACAAGTGATATCAAATAATAGTAATGATAATAGTAATAATTA
>NC_091570.1:15594809-15597309 GCF_042767895.1 Penaeus vannamei
GAAATGGGAGAAATTGTGAGATAAGGTTAGGACACGGGAGGAATATAGTAAATGAGAGAAATTGAGGAAGAACGTGATAACTGGATTAGGACACGGAGGAACGTAGGAAATGGGAGAAATTGTCAGATAAGATTAGGACACGGAAGGAATATGATAAATGAGAGAAATTGGGGAAGAATGTGATAAAATAAGTGGATTAAGACACGGATAAACGTAGTAGATGGGAAAAAAATGCAAGATAAGATTAGGACACGGAAGAAATGTAGTAAATGAGAGAATTTGAGGAAGAATGTGATGAGATAAGTGGATTAAGACACGAAGGAATGTAGGAAATGGAAGAAATTGTAAGATAAGATTAGGACACGGAAGGAATATGATAAATGAGAGAAATTGGGGAAGGATGTGATATGTGATAAAATAAGTGGATTAAGACACGGATGAACGTAGTAGATGGGAAAAAATGCAAGATAAGATTAGGACACGGGAGGAATATAGTAAATGAGAGAATTTGAGGAAGAATGTGATGAGATAAGTGGATTAAGACACGGATGAACGTAGGGAATGGAAGAAATTGTAAGATAAGATTAGGACACGGAAGGAATATATAGTAAATGAAAGAAAATGAGGAAGAATGTATAAAATAAGTAGATTAACGCACGGAGGAACATAATAAACGAGAGAAATTGAGGAAGAATGGGATAAGTGGATTAATCTAAGATCAATACACGGAACAACACATTAACAAGAGAAACGAGGAAGAATGTGTTAAAATAAGTGGATTAAGACATAAATATGTGGATTCAGTAGCGTTAGTGGACTGCATATGCTAATGATTATCGGCCGGTTTGTTAGAATTGTGCCAGGCCCAAAATTTTTTTTTTCATAAATACAGACGCAGAAATAAAGGCATATCTGTCTATATATCTGATAGATATTCATTTAACGGTCTATTTCCCGGTTGATATGCATGTCTAGCCTGATGAATATGCTTTTATTTCTGTATTCATGCGTGTCAAGTATACGGATATTCTTTGGGTCGGGCCAATTCGAACAGACCGGCAGTATGTCTTGGAAGTATTCTTATAGAAACACAAATAGTGCGTAGGAAACGGAAGAAAATCAGTTTGATAATGATTGAGATGATAAGTAATTATGATAATTATGCTGACTTTGATGATATTGATAATGATTATAACGATGATGATTGCGATAATGGCAATGACGATGATGATAATGATTGTTATAAATATGATCATAGTAATGATATTGATAATAAAACTAATAGTAATAATGATACTAATAATATTGCTGTCAATAGTGATAATAATGATAATGATAGTAATAGTTATAACAACAAAAATAATAGTAGTAATAATGATAATGACTGAAAATGATAACGCTAATAATGATTACAATGATAACTTTAGTAATAGTATTGATGATAATGATAACGATTATGATAACAATATAATAATGATCATGATAATAGGAATAATAATAATAGTGGAGAAATATCAGGATTTCAAAGGGAAAATTAAGACGATTTGGACCATGAAAAGAGTAACAGTTGTCGGCGACTGTAGGAGAACACTTAAGAATAAATGAGAAATTGAATGAATGGTTAGACAGAGAGAAATCTCAGTGAATACAGCATTTTTCTTTCTTTCTTTCTCTCTCTCTCTCTCTCTCTCTCTCTCTCTCTCTCTCTCTCTCTCTCTCTCTCTCTCTCTCTCTCTCTCTCTCTCTCTCTCTTTCTCTCTCTCATTCTCTCTATCTATCTATATCTATCTATCTCGCTCGTTCTTTCTTACGGGTATATAAGGCCTTCTGCAAATTGTTAAATATGATGTTGTTTGACTTACAGGTGACTGATGTTAAATGAAAATGAAATGATAAAAGATATATATATTTACAAAGAAATGTGTCCATTGTTTATTTGTTTTTTTATTTTTATTTTATTTGATTTTATTTTTTATCGAGGACGACATTATATTGAGAGTAATATGTGGGTCTTGAAGAAAATGGCCCTAAGGGATTCTTTGTCATTGTTTTGACCCAATCTCTGAAGATGTAATTCTGCAATGAGGACTCTCAGTGCTTCAAGCAGAAAGTATGAAATGATGGTAATAAGGATTATGATGATAATGATAATTATAGTAATGGTAGTCGTAACAACAGTGATGGTAATAGAGATAATGATAGTAGTGATAATGATAATGGTAATAATGATGATAATAACAATATTAATGATAATGATAATAACGATAACAATAACGATAACCATAACAACATTAACGATAATAATCATGACAAGAATAATGAACCTACAACAACGACAAGAACAGGGATAAAGGCATAGAACTAAATCCTCGTACAGATTAAAGTATAACAGAAAGGGACCTCGCAGCGGTTATTTCGCAGCTGTGTGGAGCAACATAGATCGAGGAGGTTGCAATCATATAGCGCGCTGACCCTCTGCACGTAAATGGCCACTTGGCAA
>NC_091570.1:15607309-15612309 GCF_042767895.1 Penaeus vannamei
TATATATATATATATATATATATATATATATATATATATATATATATATATATATATATATATATATATATATATAGGCAGACAGAGATAGATAGATAGATAGATAGACAGACAGAGAGATCGGGGGGGGGGGGGGGGGGGAGCGCCCAACAATAAAAGCATCCATCCAGGTATCAAGGGATCAGCTCAACACCTTTTTCCTGAAAGCAGAAAGTATTGATTTCAGATCTGAAGGTGAGAGCCGTCTACGCTACCACCTGCTCCAACACGGCCACAACGACCCTCCTGCCCCTCCACCATCCCTCCCTCCCTCCTTCCCCACCTCTGCTTTCCCCCAGCCTCCCTCCCCCATTCCTCCAACCGCTACCCTCTCCACTATTCCTCCCTCCCCACCTCTGCTTACCCCCAGTCCCCCTCCTTCTCCCCCCCCCCCTCCACCACCTCCTATCTACCTCTGCTTGACCCAGCCCCTCTCCTTCTCCCCTCCCCCTCCATCACCCCCTATCTACCTCTGCTTACCCCCGCGTCTCTCATTTACCCATCCAACCCCTCTTTCACTCCCTCCCCATCACTTATTGCTCCAGTCTTTCTCCCTCACCCCTTTCTCCTTCCTCCCTACCTCCCTCTCCCTCTCTTCTGTTCCCTGCTTCCCTCTTTCCCTCACCCCTCTTTCCTTCCTCCCTCCCTCCCTTTCTTCTGGTCCCTGCTTCCCTCTCTCCCTCACCCCTTTCTCTTCGCTACAGCCCTCCTCCCTCATTCCCCCATGCAGCGCCCTCCCCCCCCTCTCTTCTACTCAATCTCCCTACCAACTCCTCCTTATATCAATTAGCATTCTTCTATTTCCTTCTCCCTCTCCCGTCTTTTCCCTTTTCCTTCTCATGCTTCTTCTGCCTCTTCTTCCCAAACTTCCTTCCCATTCTCTCATCCACTTTTTCTTTTTCTCTCCATTCCTTTCTTTCTCTCTCCTCCTTTTCGTCTCTTCCTCTCCCTCGTCCCACTCTCACTTTCTTCTTTCTTCCCTTCCTCCTTATCCCCCTGCTCTCTTTATTTCCCTTTCTCCCTTTTCTCTCTCTCTCTTTTTGGTCCTTTCCTCCCTCTACCCCCCTTTCACCTCCATCCCCCACCCCACCACACCCCTAATCTCACTTCCGGTTAAAATGTTATCAGGCCTTCAGAACAATCTTATCAGCTAACGTCTCCAGATCCCGCGTGTCTGACGTCATGAGGATGCAAGATGACGTCGACGATGATGACTTCTCCAAGAGGCTGTGCCATTGTCCTAAGTGCCCCTTGAGAGCTATCTGAAGTGTCCTTATAGATGCGTGTCTGAGATATGGGTCTGAAAGCGGAGTCGTGGGTGTAGGCTGAAAGGTCTTTGTTATGTGGGTGTATTGTGGGTGTTATGTTCAGTGTATATACGTTCATTGTATATAAGTAAACGTACTTAGTCATTATATGCTCCTTAGAGAAGTAAAATCAAAGTCTTATAAGTATATGTAGTGTACTTTATGTAGTGTATCGTGTTCAGTGTATATAAATAAGTTAATGAAATGTAAGTAAACGTATATACCTAATACATATTGCATATATGTTCCTTAAAAAAAGTATAACCACACTATTATAAATGTACAAATATACGTCCTTCAAAATAGTCTCAGTTCAGCAACTTGCAAGTTTTACGCTCAAAGTACATATTGAACATACGTCTTCAGAAAATAAGTCTCATAAGTATATTTGGAAAGTCTTAAAACTCGAACCCTGAAAGTTCCCACTAATCTTATCACATTTATCGGTAGTCAATTAGATCCTTACTGTCATTTTTAACAACATTTAATTAGCAGATAAGGGGAAGGAGTTGTCGTTATCATCTAATGGAAGAGGAGGAAGAAGAGATAGCGGAAAGAGCAGATTAGAAGATAGATAGATAGATAAAAAGAACAAATAGACAGATAGCTAGATAGACAAAAATATTTAGAAAGGTGAATCAACAGGTAGAAAGAAAGAAAGATAGATATATAGATAGATATATAGGGAGAAGAATAAATAGACAGTTAGCTAGATAGACAAATATGATGTATAGAAAGGTGAAACAACAGGTAGAAAGAATAATAGATATATGTGTAGATAGATAGATGAACACGGATAGATTGAGAGATGAATGGATGGACAGATAGGTAGACGGATAGGCCGGCATATAGTCAGATAGAGGGATGAAAAGATAGAGAGACAGGTGATAAAACAGATAGATAGATAAAACAAATGAAGAGACAGATAGACTGATAGATAGATATATAGGCAAACAATCAAAAATATTTGTATATAGTAAAAATTCATTACACACACACACACACACACACACACACACACACAATATATATATATATATATATATATATATATATATATATATATATATATATATATATATATATATATATTTTTTTTTTTTTTTTTTTTTTTTTCTGCAGATAGACCTGATAAACAGAGAGAGAGAGAGAGAGAGAGAGAGAGAGAGAGAGAGAGAGAGAGAGAGAGAGAGAGAGAGAGAGAGAGAGAGAGAGAGAGAGAGAGAGAGAGAGTGGGAGGGAGAGAGAGAGAGAGAGAGAGAGAGAGAGAGAGAGAGAGAGAGAGAGAGAGAGAGAGAGAGAGAGAGAGAGAGAGAGAGAGAGAGAGAGAGAGAGAGAGAGAGAAAGTAAAGTATGAGAGATAAACAGATAGACAGACAAACAAACAGTTATACAAATAAACAAATAGACAAACAAATAGAGACACACACACACACAAACATCCAGAAACAGAGAGAGACACAGAGCCAAAAGCAGAAATCGAAGCCAAACAGAAGCAAAGCGATAAACAGATACACAAGAGATAGAACAATAAAAAAACAAAGCCAAAAAACACACAGATAAGAACACCTATTCCTTGACGTAAGCAAGTACTTCCGGAGCACTGAGGGTGAGACACGAAGTTCCTCCTCGTTCGGTTCTCTCATGACACAAGAACGAGAACAGGGCAGGGGAGAGGACGTTCAGCTGTTCTCCGTGATAAGTGTTCTTTAAGACGGGGTTGAGAGTAGGGAGAGAGAGGGACGGAAAGTTGAGATTGAGAGGTACGTTATTTTATATAGATTTCGTTGTATGTTTTATTGTTTATTGGTGTTATTCTTATCCTTATTCTTATTAATGTCATTATTGTTATTATCGTTATCATGGTTATTATTATTACTAATATCGTTTTCATTATCATTATTATTGTTATTTTCATTGTTTAATTATTATTGTTATTTTCATTGTTTAATTATTATTGTTATTTTCATTGTTTAATTATTATTATTGTCACTATAACTTTTATCATTATCATTGTTATTACTATGATCATTATCATTATAGTCATTATCATCATTGGAATTATCATCAGCAATAATAAAAAAACATTAATATTATCATAATTATCACAGTTATCATTATTAGTAATAATAGTAGTAGTAGTATCACTATAATTAACATTATTTCTTTTTCATTAATGCTATCATTACTGTCAATAATATTATCATCCCTATAAACATCATCAACACCGTCATCTTGATTCCTGCATATTTCTATTGCTATTTTGTCTCGTTATATTTGCACACAGCTTAAGCATACGACCTAAAATTTACCGTTCTTTATGTAGTGCCAGTGTAATTACTTCTTCAAAACGAAGGAAACACTTTCATGAGACTTTGAGGCATTCCTTACAGCCGGGGCAAGACAAGTACTCGCAAACTGTCGGGAAATAACACCGTCTATAATTAGTTTGCGCAAATTTCGGCCGAGTCAACACGCTGCGAAAACAAAAGCCAGTGACAAGGCCCTTCTGCGACGAGAGTTTCCAAGTGTCGCCAGAATAAACGACTTCGCTTGGACAGACCGTGTATCGCAGGAGCTGGGGGTGTCATTTGGGCAAACGGAGCCGACTGTGCAAATGGTGCTGATTAACTGGTGTTCCTTGGAAGCAAATTGAGCAAGGGGGTTTTGCCTTCCGTGAATTATGTTCATAGTGCAAATGGCGTCTTTTTTCTGAGAGTAAATTGGGTCATTTAAGTAAACTGGGTTTTGGGGCGAATGATTTCGCTTAGGCAAACTGAGAAAATTATGTCTTTTGAGTAAACGGTGTAAACTGTGCAGATTACTGGACAAATGATATCTCACAAGTAAACACCTAAGTAATTGCTCGAGCAAACGACATCTTTTAACAACTTTTGTAAAAATGGTATTTACATATGCCAAAAATGTAAAAGCATGTATTCAGTACAT
This sequence comes from Penaeus vannamei, assembly GCF_042767895.1. NCBI lineage: Eukaryota > Metazoa > Arthropoda > Malacostraca > Decapoda > Penaeidae > Penaeus > Penaeus vannamei. The sequence goes on from NC_091570.1 coordinate 15,611,605, forward strand.
ATGTACATAAGTCGGCGGTTCTCAACTTTAGCGTCTCGACACATTTATCCTTCAAGCGTCTCGTATATTTTACCGACTTGTATTTCTGAAGCACTGAAGTATTCGTTATCCCAAATTATCCTAACATATTCAGTACATAAAAGTAATTCACAGCATCTTTTATTTTCTATTTACAAGAGAATATAATAGCTGAATACTTGTAAGACACGCTCACAGTCTGCAGTTAATGGAATAAAAGTTGGCGTATCCTAGCTATCAACGATTTCTCTTGTTTCGCCAGACTATATGTAGAGAACCGGTGGTATAACGAAAGGGAAACCCACGTTGAGAACTGCTAATATAACCAAACAGAAACCCACGATCAGCATAGACAATTTGATAAGGCAGCCAGACAGGAGTTTGGCAATCAGCTGATGAGGGCATCTTCATCAGCTGGATATAAGGTCATCAGCTGACTGCCACACTGCCCTCTGTCTCGCAATTAACGGGATTTGCTGACTATTTCCATGACACCAATTCGGAATTGTGTCCAGAGGGAAGGCGAAATGTTAGGGTTACAGAGAAGGTATAACCGAAAGAAAGGAATGAAAGGAAAATGAAAAAAATGTAGAATGGCAAAAGGGACAAAAATTCAGAATGGCATAATCGCGACGTATGCATGTAGAGGAAGAGACCGAAAAAGAAAAAAAAAAGAAAAGAAAAGGA
>NC_091570.1:15617309-15622309 GCF_042767895.1 Penaeus vannamei
TATGGGTGTGGTCGAGAGGGTCTTTGGGTCTGGTGGCGCCGGTCTTTCTGACTAGGTGGTCTTTTTTGGGTGTGTTTGAGGGGGACTTTGGGTTTGGTGGCGCTGGTCTTTCTGACTAGGTGGTCTTTCTGGGTGTGTTTGAGGGAGACTTTTGGTTTGGTGGCTCTGGTCTTTCTGACTAGGTGGTCTTTTTTGGGTGTGTTTGAGGGGGACTTTGGGTCTGGTGGCGCCGGTCTTTCTGACTAGGTGGTCTTTTTTGGGTGTGTTTGAGGGGGACTTTGGGTCTGGTAGTGCTGGTCTTTCTGACTAGGTGGTCTTTCTGGGTGTGTTGGCGAGGGGGTCTTTGGGTCTGGTGGCGCTGGTCTTTCTGACTAGGTGGTCTTTTTTGGGTGTGTTCGAGGGGGACTTTGGGTTTGGTGGCGCCGGTCTTTCTGACTAGGTGGTCTTTTTTGGGTGTGTTCGAGGGGGACTTTTGGTTTGGTGGCACTGGTCTTTCTGACTAGGTGGTCTTTCTGGGAGTGTTGGCGAGGGACTTTGGTCTGGTAGCGCTGGTCTTTTTAACAAGGTGGTCTTTCTGGGTGTGATCGAGGGGGACTTTGGGTTTGGTGGCGGTGGTCTTTCCAACTGGGTGGTCTTTCTGGGTGTGTTTGAGGGGGACTTTGGGTCTGGTGGCGCTGGTCTTTCTGACTAGGTGGTCTTTCTGGGTGTGTTTGAGGGGGACTTTGGGTCTGGTGGCGCTGGTCTTTCTGACCTAGGTGGTCTTTTTTTGGGTGTGTTCGAGGGGGACTTTGGGTTTGGTGGCGCTGGTCTTTCCAACTGGGTGGTCTTTCTGGGTGTGTTTGAGGGGGACTTTGGGTCTGGTGGCGCTGGTCTTTCTCGATTGGGTGGTCTTTCTGAGAGTGTTGGCGAGGGACTTTGGTCTGGTAGCGCTGGTCTTTTTAACAAGGTGGTCTTTCTGGGTGTGTTCGAGGGGGACTTTGGGTTTGGTGGCGGTGGTCTTTCCAACTGGGTGGTCTTTCTGGGTGTGTTTGAGGGGGACTCTGGGTCTGGTAGCGCTGGTCTTTCTGACTAGGTGGTCTTTTTTGGGTGTGTTCTCGAGGGACTTTGGGTCTGGTGGCGCTGGTCTTTCTGGGGTGTGTTCGAGGGGGACTTTGGGTCTGGTGGCGCTGGTCTTTCTGACTAGGTGGTCTTTTTTGGCGTGTTTGAGGGGGATTTTGGGTCTGGTAGCGCCGGTCTTTCTGACTAGGTGGTCTTTCTGGGTGTGTTCGAGAGGGACTCTAGGTCTGGTAGTGCTGGTCTTTCTGACTAGGTGGTCTTTTTTGGGTGTGTTGTTGAGGGACTTTGGGTCTGGTAGTGCTGGTCTTTCTGACTAGGTGGTCTTTCTGGGTGTGTTTGAGAGGGTCTTTGGGTCTGGTGGCGCTGGTCTTTCTGACTAGGTGGTCTTTCTGGGTGTGTTCGAGAGGGTCTTTGGGTCTGGTGTTGGTCTTTCGATTGGTGGTTCCTTTCGAGAGTGTTATGAGGGACTTTGGTCTGGTAGCGCTGGTCTTTTCTTAACAAGGTGGTCTTTCTGGGTGTGTTCGAGGGGGACTTGGGGTTTGGTGGCGGTGGTCTTTCCAACTGGGTGGTCTTTCTTGGGGTGTGTTTGAGGGGACTCTGGGTCTGGTAGCGCTGGTCTTTCTGACTAGGTGGTCTTTTTTGGGTGTGTTCTCGAGGGACTTTGGGTCTGGTGGCGCTGGTCTTTCTGGGGTGTGTTCGAGGGGGACTTTTGGTTTGGTGGCGCTGGTCTTTCTGACTAGGTGGTCTTTTTTGGGTGTGTTCGAGGGGGACTTTGGGTCTGGTGGCGCTGGTCTTTCTGACTAGGTGGTCTTTTTTGGCGTGTTTGAGGGGGATTTTGGGTCTGGTAGCGCCGGTCTTTCTGACTAGGTGGTCTTTCTGGGTGTGTTCGAGAGGGACTCTAGGTCTGGTAGTGCTGGTCTTTCTGACTAGGTGGTCTTTTTTGGGTGTGTTGTTGAGGGACTTTGGGTCTGGTAGTGCTGGTCTTTCTGACTAGGTGGTCTTTCTGGGTGTGTTTTGAGAGGGTCTTTAGTCTGGAAAGCTGGTCTTTCTGACTAGGTGGTCTTTCTGGGTGTGTTTGAGAGGGTCTTTGGGTCTGGTGGCGCTGGTCTTTCTGACTAGGTGGTCTTTCTGGGTGTGTTGGCGAGGGGGTCTTTGGGTCTGGTGGCGCTGGTCTTTCTGACTAGGTGGTCTTTCTGGGTGTGTTCGAGGGGGTCTTTGGGTCTGGTAGCACCGGTCTTTCTGCCTAGGTGATCTTTTTTGGTGTGTTCTCGAGAGGGACTTTTGGTCTGGTGGCGCTGGTCTTTCTTTACGAGGTGGTCTTTTTTGGGTGTGTTTGAGGGGAACTTTTGGTCTGGTGGCGCTGGTCTTTCTTAACGAGGTGGTCTTTTTTTGGGTGTGTTCTCGAGAGGGACTTTTGGGTCTGGTGGCGCTGGTCTTTCTTAACGAGGTGGTCTTTTTTTGGGTGTGTTTGAGGGGGACTTTGGGTCTGGTAGCGCCGGCCTTTCTCCGTTGAGTGATCTTTTTGGGCTGTGCAACGGTTAGCGTCCTTGTCCAGCAGTCTTGCTCACCTGCGTTCGATCCCGCGCGCTGCACCATTCCTTGCACACAGGGGGTGATTTAGAAGAAGAAGAAGAAGAGGAAGAAGAAAGAAGAAGAAGAAGAAGAGGAAGAAGAAGAAGAAGAAGAAGTAGAAGAAGAAGAAGAAGAAGTAGAAGAAGAAGAAGAGGTAGAAGAAGAAGAAGAAGAAGAAGAAGAAGAGGAAGAAGAAGAAGAAGAAGAAGTAGAGGAAGAAGAAGAAGAAGAAGAAGAGGAAGAAGAAAGAAAAAGAAGAAGAAGAAGAAGAAGAAGAAAGCATCATGTCACAGCAAAATAAAAGGCATCATGCCACAATAAAATAATATTCCTTGTAACAAATAAAGTTGAAAACTAAATTTTAAAATTAATCTTCAAGTACTGGATTCGCCAATCCCGTTTCTTGTCTGATTGGTTTCTCCTCCTCCTAGTGCCAGATTTTGATTGGTTTCTTGCGTTGGATGGATTACTTTGCTAATGCTGGATTAACGGAGATTTCTTGATTGGATGCTATTCCCTCCCTAATGCTGAATTTGGCACTGTTGTCCCTGCCTAATAGGACGCTCTTCCTGATGCTGGATTTGACATTGTTTTACTGTTGGTTTGATGTGGCACTTTATTCCATAACATTATTAAATGCTCTTCAGTATCGAGACTTATTACGCAAAAGAATAATGATCACAAGAGAAACAAATATTTGAACAACAGGACTATCAATCTTAGGAAACACTTAATTATTTGATTACACATACAAACTAACCTATCTATTTCCATTAACTGTTAATACATCTAACACACTATAACCACATTCGTTAAATTTGATAATCGTTATTTCAGCATATGTTCATAGCTTCATTTTCTTCCTAATCCTATGAACATTCCAGAACAACTCTCCCATGTTACTGTTTTCCATTTCGAGTTCTTCTCCACTATGTTCAGTCACGACGGTACACTTTAATTATTTCAAACGGCCTTACTGGGATGAGCCACCCAAAGGGACGTGGCTCCTGGACGCTACTCAGGGACCTAATCCACGATCTCCGTCACTGAGCATCCTTTTAATTTCGTTTTGGGGCTCATCCGGTCACGCCCTGTGCTGTTATCACTTATACATTTTTTATTTTCTTTTCTTTATTTTTTTTATTATTATTATTCTTATTTTTTTGGAAGCATACATGCATCAGGATGTTTCTGTGTTCCAGCACTTTTTATTACACTCTATTTATCACTTTCTACTTTTTCTACCTGCCACCCGACGTAATTTCTTATTCCCAGATTGCAACACTTTAATCTACTTTGCGATCGATTGGAATTGCTTGTTGTTTCGCATTCGTGATTTCTTTTTTTGTTCCTGTTGGTTCATCACGTGGTGTCATCCTTTGTCACGTGATAATTTCGCCTCTTTGAGTTATAAGGCGATTCTGTTTTTTTTCTTCTAATTTTTCTTTTTCTTCTTCTTCTACTAATTCTTCTTATTCTCCTCCTCCTCCTCCTCCCCCTTCTTCTTCTTCTTCTACTACTAATTCTTCTTCTTCTTCTCCTCCTCCTTCTTCTTCTTCTTCTACTTCTACTTCTCCTCCTCCTCCTTCTTCTTCTTCTGCTTTTTCTACTTCTCCTTATTCTTCTTCTCTATTTTCATTTTATTTATTTACTTATTTATTTATTCTTTAGCATCTTGTCCAGTTATGAGGCATCTGGTCGAGACCTCGCGATGTTATTCTATCTTTGGTGTCTTGTCCCAGCGCCTTTGCTCCCCCCCCCCCCCCGTTCATATGGCATCCGAAACTTCGCCCTCGTGTTGTTCCCGCGATGATGCCTAATCCTTCGAGTGTTTACGACAGGCTGAGTTGCCTTTCCTTCCCTTAAACTGGATATGGAAATTCCAACCCTCCCCCAACCAGATATTTTCCCTAACCCAGGATTCGGCAGTGCCACTGGATGCCCCTCTCCTTATCAAACAGTGATACTGACAGTGCCATCCTCCCCTGATCGGATACGCCTTTCAACATCAGCCGAAGTCGACCTCCACGCTTCGAGACAAGGATGGTCCACTTCAGAGGCACAGGATAGGCAGGAACTATTGATAAATGGTGCAAGATGGAGGAGAAGGAGTTTCGAATCGCCTGCATTAGTATTTCGTGCATGTTTCATTGCAATAGTAAGGGGATTGGATAAGAAGGATAATTCATTAGTTATTTAGTTGATTGATTGACTCGTTGATGAAAGGTGAAGGTCCAGATACATATATACATATACATACATACATATCTATCTATCTATCTATCTATCTATCTATCTAGAGAAAGAGAGAAAGAAAGAAAGAGACAGAGAAAGAGAAAGAGAAAGAGAGAAAGAGAATGAGAAAGAGAAAG
>NC_091570.1:15629809-15637309 GCF_042767895.1 Penaeus vannamei
CACCCATTACCTATTCACGTGTAATATGACCATTAATAATCACCCCATTTCCCAATTCACTATGTCCATAAACCATTCACCCATTCACCTTGCATTTCCCTCACAGTTCACACATCTCACCCATTACCTATACACGTGTACCCTGACCATTAACAAACACCCCATTTCCCAAATCACTATGTCCATAAACCATTCAATATCCATAAACCATTCACCTTGCATTCCCCTCACAGCACACGTACCTCACCCATTACCTATGCACGTGTACCCTGACCATTAACCAATAACATCAGCCCTCGTCTAAGTACACAAAGTACACAGGCGGATCTCAGAAGCGAAGATGGAGTGTCTAGCTATCTATCTGTATCATCCTGTGATAATCTACTTTGTTCCGTATGCATATAGTGAAGCGAAAGGGTTGAGGTCCTGTGTACTAACGCTGTTTCGCTTACACTGTTGTAGTTGTTGTTATTGTTGTTTTTGTAATTGTCTCCACTACGTAGGTTATATTTTTGGTAGCGTTGGTTAGTTAGCAGGATAAGGCAAAGAGTTATGAGCAGATTTTTTTTTGGTAGCGTTGGTTAGTTAGCGGGATAACTCAAAGAATTATGAACAGATTGTTATGATTTTTTTTTTCGCTAGGGATATCCGGATCAGGGTTCGGATCCAGGATTTTTAAAAAGGATTCATTAACATTGCAAAATAGGAAACCGAGGCCACTGTTGCCTTGACAGAGTTGTCTAAGTGCTTCTATCATTATTGTTATTATTTCTGTTATCATCATCATTATTTTCATCATTATTATTATTGTTATTGTTATTGTTATTATCATTATCATTATTATTATTATCATTATCACTCTCATAATTGTTATTGTTATTATCACTATTATAATAACTATTATTATTTTTGTTATCATCTTTATTATTATCTTTATCATTACTATTATTATCATCATCTTCATTGTCATTAAAATCATTATTTCTGTTATTGTTTTATTATTGTTCCCATCATTATTATCATTATCCTTCTTATTGCTATTATTGTTATTGCTATCATTATCATTATTGTTACCATCAGTATCCTTTTTATCATAGATAGACAAGTAAATAGATAGTTAAGCAGATCGCTAAATAGACAGAGAGACAAATAATTTGATATATATATATATAGATAGATAGATAGTCAGTCATATAAATAAACATATAAACAAACAAGCAGGCAGACAGGTAGATAGTTAGATAGACAGACAGACAGGCAGACAGATAGATAGATAGATAGATAGATAGATAAATAGATAAATAGATAAGTAAATGGCTAGATAGGCAGACAGACAGAAAGATAGATGAATAGATAGATGATAAAGAGATAGAAAGATAAATAGATAGACAGATAGATTGATAGATAGGCAGATGAGGAGATAGGTATATTAATAGATAAGTAGATAGATAGTAGACAGACAGACAGATACATAGATAGATAGACTGACATCAGCCCGCACAATATCAGCACAGGTAGAGTACACTCATTTTTTATCCACTGTTAGTTCATGGAAAGAATTACATATTTTATTCAAAAGTGTTTGTACAGGTGTTGAGAAAGCGACGGGGGGAGGGGGGAGGGGGGTGGGGGGAGGGGTTACAGACAAGGTGTTTTTTTTCGTATACATTTTCATATATACATTTTTTAGGGGGGCTAAGATCTTGATTTATTCATTTACTCATTCTCTACTTTACTCAACATCTCGCTCTTTTATTCATGAATTCTTTCTCTGATTCGTTTGTCCACTTTTCTTCGTTTGTCTCATTTACTTATGTATTTCCTTCTTCCGTTAATTCTCTTTTATTGTATTTCATCTTTTCCCTTTCTCTCTCTCTCTCTCTCTCTCTTTATATAACTCTGTCTGTCTGTCTGTCTGTCTGTCTGTCTCTCTCTTTTCCTCTTTCTTTCCCTCTCTTTCTCTCTCACACACCCCCTCCTTCACTCCCTTGCTCCCTCGCTTCCTCCATCCCCTTCCTCCCTCCCTCTCCCTCCCTCTCTCTTTCTCCCCACTCTCAGCCTCTCTCAACCCCCCCCCCTCTCTCTCTCTCTCCCCGGTGTGTGATAATAGTCACAGTCTTACATCTGTATCGCAAATCTTAATATTCATGTTTCATTCATTAAAAGCGTTCACTTGATTTGTGAATCGAGAAGGCCCTGGAGCAATCGAAGGTCCAGTCGATAGAGTAAAAGTTTGAGTAAATACTCGTGGGCTTAAGTGTTTGTGCGAGGAATCGGTAGCAAGGGTGGGAGGGAGAGGAAGGGAGGGAGAGGGTTGGAGGAAAAAGGGTGGAGGAAGGAGAGGGGGGGAGGGAAGGAGGGTGGAAGGAAGGGTGGAAGGGAAAAGGTGGGAGAGAAAGGGAGGAAAAAAGATTGAGAGGGAAAGAGTGGTGAGGGAGGGGGAGAAGGAAGGACGGAAGGGTGGAAAGAAGGGTGAGAGGGAAAAACGTGGGAGAACAACAAAAAAAGGAGAAAAAGAGATGGAAGATGAATCTGGAGAATAGGAGGGGAACGAGGGAAAAGAAGCTGGGCAGGAAGGAAAGGGAAGGAGGGTTGGAAAGGAAAGGGTGGTGAGAGAGAGAGAGAGAGAGAGAGAGAGAGAGAGAGAGAGAGAGAGAGAGAGAGAGAGAGAGAGAGAGAGAGAGAGAGAGAGAGAGAGAGAAAGAAAGAGAAAGAGAGAGAGGATGTATGGTGGACGAGGAAGGAAGGAGGGTGAGATCGAAAGGGAAAAAAGAGAAAAAAAAAGATGAGAGAGAAGAAAAAGAGAGAGAGAGAAAAAATGAGAAACACAGACAATGAAAATGTTTAAGTCAGTGAATATGCAAATTATTATGAGGGAGAAAAATTGATTAAAAGAAACTTACTAATAAAAAAATAATACTAAGAACAAAGAAAAACAAAAAAACAAGAAAAGAAAAGAAAAGTTGTGAACACAGAACACAACAAATTGCCTAAAATGAAGATCTCATTCTTTACATGCATTCATAATTGCTCAGAAATTTGCTTAATTAGCCAGTAATTAGCTAGACTCACGGATAGGAAATGAGTTTTTCTTTCTCTTAATCGTTATAATATACGGTGCAATTGAAGCTATGCAAGGAGACAGCAACGTGCATATTAAGGAGAATAAAGAATTTGCTTGCTGTTTAAAGTTTATCATATAAATTGTAGTTTAGTTTAGAGATGTTCGCCTTTAAATCGGTTGTATTAAAAGTCTATTGGTTTTGTTATTTCGACATTTATCTAATTCCTTGTATTTCTGTTAGGAAGTTATCTTTATGTATATGTTTATGTTTCTTTTTTTCTTTTCGTTTCGATTTTTTTTTTACTTCTTTTCATTTGGTTTCTTTTCCTCTTTCTATCCTCCCTCTTTCCTTTTGTTTGCCATCCTTTCTTTCTTTCTTTCCAGCCTTCCCTTTTCCACTCTTTCCCTCTCATTCTATCATCTCCCTTCCCCCCACTCTCTCCCCCTCCCCTATATCCACCTATCCTTTGCCCTTCCTTCTACCTTTGCCTCCTTCTCTCTCTCTCTCCTTCTTCCCTCCCCCTTTCCTCTTCCCTTTCCCCTCTCCCCATCGCCTCCCTCTTCAATCCCTTTCTTCTTCTCTCCTTCCCTCTCTTCATCCGCTCTCCCATTTCTCTTCCCCGTTCCTACCCTTTCCCTCCCTCCTTGCCCTCCCCTTTCCCCCCCTCCCCATCACCTCCCTCTACAATCTTCTCTCCTTTCCAGTCCTCTTCCCACTCCTCCTCATCACCTCCATCCACAATCCTCCTCCACCTCCCTCTCTTCATCCCCTCTCCCCCTCCCTACCCCTCCCATCCCTCTATAATATTCTCCCCTTACCCTTACCCTCCCCACCTACCCTATCGCCTCCTTCTGCAACCCCCCTTTACTTTCCTCTCTCCCTCCATCTCCTCTTTCCCATCCTCCTCCCTCTCTCCCTCCTCCTCCCTCCCTCCCTCCCCCTTACCTTCCTCTCTCCCTCTCTCCCTCCACCTCCCTCTCTCCCTCCCCCTCCCCTTTCCCTTCCCTCTCCCCCTCCCCCTCCCCCTCCCTCTCTCCCTCCCCTCTCCCTCCCCCTCCCTCTCTCCCTCCTTCCCTCCCTCCTTCACCAACACAGTCTTATTTAGTTACTTTTCGCCCACTTAAAACAAGTGGGCGAAGGGTCATTAGCCGGCGGGGTGGTGACGGTTTGGCTAATTAGCGCTAATGGAATCGTTGTATGAAGTCGTTAACGGCGGGAGAGAGAAAAAAGGACCGGAGAGTTATACGTAATGATTTTTTTTTTAAGTTTTTTTCTTTCTTAGTTTTGTTTTGTTGTTGAGACTTTTGTTTGTCTGTTGCTGTTTTTTTTTTTTTATTTTTATTTTTTTTATTTTTTTTTTTTTTACTTTTGTTTCAGTGTTGTTTGTTTCTTTGTTGTTTGGGTGTTGAGTATTTACGGATGTTAGAATTCTGTTACTTGTGTAGGCAAATTGAGAATATCTTGTATATATACATATATATACTTGTACACACACACACACACACACACACATACACACACACACACACACACATACACACACACACACACACACACACACACACACACACACACACACACACACACACACACACACACACACACACACACACACACACACACGCACACATACACACATATATATATATGCTTATATCTATGTGCATGTATGTGTGTGTATGTGTGTGTGTGTGTGTATGTTTATAATCAATTTAATTTGGCGGATACTTTGTCTTCGTAATCATTATTAAAAAAGGGTAAGAAATTCCGAAAAATAAACAAACAGGAGACAAAGACTAAATGATATCAGGCGAAAGAAAGGTGTGCAAGAGTAGACGAAGAAAGTGTAGAACTAGAAAGAGAATGCAAAGAAAACAGAGAAAACAGGAGACAAAAAAATAAAAACGGAATATGAAAGAACGAAAAAAAAAAAAAAAATCCACAAAGAACAGAGAAGATGACGAAGAAAAGAAACAGAAATAAAAAACAAAAAGAAAGTAGAAGGACAGAGAAGAGGAAAAAAAAAGAAATCAGAAAATAACAAAAAGAAAAAGAAAAGAAAATCATTCACAAATAATAGAGAAGAAAAAAATACAAAGAAGAAACAAAAAACTGCTCAAAGAAGAAGAAGGAAATGAAGAAGAAAAATAAAAGAATATGAATCCAAGAAAAACAGAGACGAACACGAAGAGAAGAAGAAAAATAAGAATAAAGAAGAGGCAAAGAAAATTACGAAAAGCGCAGACGCCCATTTTCCCCAAGAGGCAAATTATGGAAATGAGAAGAGAAGTAAACAAATTAGAGATGAAAAGGAATGGAAAAGGAGCCGAGGAAAGAGGGAAATGTGAAGAGAGAGAAATAACCAACGAAATTAATTAGATAGAAAGAGATTAGTAAATCAGGAAGAAGGTAAAGAAGAAGAAGAAGAAGAAGAAGAAGAAGAAGAAGAGAGAAAGAGAGAGAGAGAGAGAGAGAGAGAGAGAGAGAGAGAGAGAGAGAGAGAGAGAGAGAGAGAGAGAGAGAGAGAGAGAGAGAGAGAGAGAGAAGGGAGAGAGAAAGAGAGCGAGAGAGTGAGAGAGAGAGGGAGGGAGGGAGAGAGAGAGAGAGAGAGAGAGTGAGAGAGAGAGAGAGAGAGAGAGTGATATAGAGAAAGAGAGAGGGGGAGGGAGAGAGAGAGAGAGAGAGACCGAGAGAGAAAGAGAGAGAGAGAGAGAGAGAGAGAGAGAGAGAGAGAGAGAGAGAAAGAGAAAGAGAAAGAGAAAGAGAAAGAGAGAGAGAAACAGAGAGAGAGAGAGAGAGAGTGAGAGAGATAGATAGATAGATAGATAGAGAAAGAGAGAGAGAGAGTGTGATAGATAGATAGACAGAGAAGGAAAGAGAGAGAGAGAGAGAGAGAGAGAGAATGGGATGAAGAAGAAGAAAAAATAAAAAACAGAACGATAAAGATGAAAATGCGATAAAGATAGAGAGACGAAGAAAGAGAGTAAGAATGAAAGAGAAACCACAAACTCGCAGATGCAATATCAACTCCCCAAAGTTTTCAAATAAAGAAAAGAAAGAAAAGGGAAGAAAAAGAAGAAGAGGAGAAAGGGGTAAGGAAGTTCAGAAGAAAATTCAGAATCCTCCCTCCTTCAAGAGAAAGAAAAAGTTGGACAGAGAGAATATCGAAGAAAAGAAGAATTGCGGAAAACGAATAACAAACAAAGAAGGGAATAAGAAAATGAATCAGAGACCTTCCAAACAAACAAACAAAAAGAAAAAAAAAAGAAAAAAGACAACGAATATTAGTAATAAAACGATAAGAAAAGAAAAGCAAAGAAGGGACCAAAAAATCACCAATTCTCCGAGGTGGCAAAAGGTTTTGTGCCCGCGGTCGTTTCGCCGCCATTGCGCTCGCCTTCCCGATCATTATGTCGCTGGAATTAATGCTTTGATTGGATCCGGAGAGAGCCCTGTGGCTAATCATCGTAATCATGTGTAATATATGGCCAATCATAACCTCTCCGCCCTTGTTCAAAGTGGTCTAAAGTGGCGCAATATGGCCATTGTTTTGATGTCAGGTTTTGGAGGGAAAATTCGCGGTGACGGTTGGCGATGCTCATTTTTTTTTTTTTTTTTTTTTTTTTATAATGGAGGTTAGGGTACGTTCGCTTGTTTCTCTGGTGTTCGGTTTCTGTTGTGTTTGTCTTTGTTTTTTTATTTATGTTGGTTTGCGCATGTTGTTTGTTTGTTGTTAGTTAAATTTGGCGGTGACGGAATGTGATGCTCATTTTTTTTTCTCTCCACGTTATAGGTTAGGATATACGTTCACTTGTTTCTCTCATGTTCGTATAGTTTTTGTTGTGTTTGTGTGTTTGTTTTTGGTCTATGTAGGTCTGTATGTGTTTGTGTTTGTGTTTGTCAGAGCGTATCTATTTGTGTTCGTATGCGTGATGCTGTGTTTGTATATATATATATATATATATATATATATATATATATATATATATATATATATATATGTATATATAGTTATTTATTTATTTATTTATTATTATTTTTTCTTTTTTCTTTCTTTTTCTATTAGTTTACGTCCATTGATATGTATGAATTAGTTTTTGCATAGAGGAGAAAAAATGAAAATCAAAATATACCACGGAGCTTTTTTTTTACGTACAGAGCACACATATCCTCCAGCTTTAACACACACTGACATCCACTTTAAACGTAAACTACAGCTGTAGGCACACAAACCGGACACTGTTTTATTGGCGTGAAACGAATTTCGGATCAAAAACCCTTTTTGCTGTTAAAAAAAAGAAAGAAAGAAAGAAAAGAAAAAAGGGAAACGATATGAAAGCATCATAGATTATAATTACATTCCTAATCATATTGATGTTCCTAATGATAGCTGTAATCATGCTCTAGTTTCGCATTATGATTATGAACATAATCA
>NC_091570.1:15644809-15649809 GCF_042767895.1 Penaeus vannamei
GAGGGAGGGAAGAGAGGGAGAGAGGGAGAGGGGAAAGAGGGATAGGGAGAGGGAGAGAGAGAGAGGGAGAGGGAGTGGGAGAGAGGGAAAGAGGGATAGAGAGAGAGAGAGAGAGAGAAAGAGGGAGAAAGGGAGGGAGGGTGAGGGGGGAGGAGAGAGAGAGAGAGAGTGAGAGAGAGAGAGAGAGAGAGAGAGAGAGAGAGAGAGAGAGAGAGAGAGAGAGAGAGAGAGAGAGAGAGAGAGAGAGAGAGAGAGAGAGTGCGAGAGAGAAAAAAAGGAAGGAAGGAAGGAAGTGAGAGAGGGGAAAAAAAGAGAGAGAGGAAGAGAGAGAAGGGACGAGAGAAAGAGAGAGAGAGAGAAAATGAAAGAGAGACAGAGTGAAAGAGATATACAGATAGAAAAATAGAGACAGACAGACAAGAAAAAGAGCGATAGCGACCAAGAAGAAGAGACGAACGGAAGAAAAAAGGGAAGATGAGAGGAAGAAGTAAGAAGGTGCCACAGTGCCAAACACCCTTCGTGCCATGAAGTATCGGATCCTGAGCCGTCGATATCTGATTGTTCTTTCGCCCAAGGAGGGGGGGGGGGTAACCGGACACCTCCTTTCCCCCCCCCCCACCTACGCCCAGAAGTATTCGGACCGGACCCCCCCCCCCCAAAGTAGCCAGACAGGACTCCCCCCCCAAAGTAGCCAGACCAGACACCCCCCCCCCGAAGTAGCCAGACAGGACCCCCCCCCCCACCCAAGTAGCCATATTGCCCCCCCGAATATCCGGACTGCTTTCACGTCGCTCTTATCGACCTGAAGCGATTACAAAAGGTGTGCAAAGGAAAGAAGTGGAGGAGGGAGGAAGGAGATATGAAGAGGGAGGAGGGAGGGGATAGGTGGAGGGAGGAGGGAGGAGGGAGGAGGGAGGAAAGAGGAAGGAGGGAGGATATAAGAGGGAGGAGAGGAGAAGGAAGAGGGAGAAATGAGGAAGGAGAGAGGAGATAAGAGGGAGGAAGGAGGAGGTAGGAAGGAGGAGGGAGGAGGGAGAAGGAAGGAGAGAGATAAGAGGAGAAGGAGGAAGGAGGATGAGAGGAGGGAGGAAGGACGAGAGGAGATAATTAGATAGATGTATAGATAGATAGATAGATGCATACATATAAACAGGTAGATGGATAGAAAGATGTATATATATACACACAGATAGATGAATAAATAGACAGGTCGATCGATCGATAGATATAGATAGATAGATGGGTAGATAGGTAGATCTATGATGTCAATTCCCTTAACACGAAGATGTCGTCCTCGAGAGCTCTGGCGATGACCTAGCGATTGGCAACAGTGTATAGCGTCATCGATCTCACCTCAATGACGTCACGGAAAGAGACATATATGATTAATATATGCGAACAGATTTTTTTTTTCTCTCTCTATCGATTATCATTATTTTTATTATTTATCTTGATGGCTTTTTTATGGTTCTCTGGAGTTTCGCTTCACCAGAGAAAAAAGCGTCGTTGGGGCTATTTTTTAAAATTTTCGTTATCATTATACTATTGCGAAGAGAGAAGACAAGGCTATGCCACGATCCTCCTTTCGCGCAGGTTGTGACGTAAACGGAGAATACGGGGCTAGAATATTTTATTAGCGATAGGGGCGGGTAGTCTGTATGTACATGGAAGGAATGAATGAATATCTGGTGGTTTGTCTGTCTGTTTGTCTCTGTTTCTGTTTGTCTTTCTTTTTGTCTGTCTGTATGTTTGCCTTCCTTCCTTTCTTTCTGTCTGTCTGTCTGTCTGTCTCTCTGTTTCTCTCTCTTTCTCCCTCCCTCCCTCTCTCTCTCTCTCTCTCTCTCTCTCTCTCTCTCTCTCACTCTCACTCTCACTCTCTCTCTCTCTCTCTCTCTCTCTCTCTCTCTCTCTCTCTCTCTCTCTCTCTCTCTCTCTGTGTATATATATATATATATATATATATATATATATATATATATATATATATATATATATATATATATATATATATATATATATATATATATATATATATATATATATATATATATATATATATATATATATATATATATATATATATATATATATATATATGTATGTATATATCCAAACACACGTATTTATGAATATCCATATGTATTTGTGTGTGTATGTGAGTATATATGTGGGTGTACGTATATTTTTATGTGTGTGTTCAAGCATTTCAAAAATGTTATACTCAAAAAAAAAAAAAAAAAAAAAAAAAAAGAAACTACCTGAAGCCAAAACATCTTGAAGACTTCCTGCTCCGAAGACCTTCCTCGTGACGCTACATTGGGGTTGGTTCGATAACCTTTTATGAAGAAGCTTTTTTTTCTTTTTTTTTCTGGTCTCGCTTTGGATGTGATGTGAAGGGAGGAGGAGAGGGAGAGGGAGTGGGAGAGGGAGAGGGAGAGGGAGAGGGAGAGGGAGAGGGAGAGGGAGAGGGAGAGGGAGAGGGAGAGGGAGGGAGAGGGATTGATGGAGGGAAGGGAGAGAGGGAAGGAAGGAGGGAGGGGGAGAGGGAAGGAGAGGGAGAGCGAGAGGGAGAGGGAGAGGGAGGGAGAGGGAGAGGAGAGGGAGAGGGAGGGAGAGAGGGAGAGGGAGTGAGAGAGGGAGGAGGGAGAGGGAGTGAGAGAGGGAGAAGAAGAGGAGAGTGGGAGGGAGAGAGGGAGAGAGAGTGGGAGAGGGAGAGGGAGAGGGAGAGGGAGAGGGAGAGGGAGAGGGAGAGGGAGAGGGAGAGGAGAGGAGAGGGAGAGGGAGGAGGAGAGGGAGAGAGAGGGAGAGGGAGAGGAGAGGGAGAGGGAGAGGGAGAGGGAGAGGGAGAGGGAGAGGGAGAGGGAGGAGAGGAGGAGAGGGAGAGAGAGAGGGAGAGGAGAGAGGAGAGGGAGAGGGAGGGAGAGAGGAGAGGGAGAGGGAGAGGGAGAGGGAGAGGAGAGGGAGAGGGAGAGGGAGAGGGAGAGGGAGAGCGAGAGGGAGAGGAGAGGAGAGGAGGCGAGCGAGAGGGAGAGGGAGAGGGAGAGGGAGAGGGAGAGGGAGAGGGAGAGGGAGAGGGAGAGGGAGAGGAGAGGAGAGGAGGGAGAGGGAGAGGGAGAGGAGAAGGGAGAGGAAGGAGAAGGAGAGAAGGAGAAGGAGAAGGAGAAGGAGAAGGAGAAGGAGAAGGAGAAGGAGAAGGAGAAGGAGAAGGAGAAGGAGAAGGAGAAGGAGAAGGAGGAAGGAGAAGGAGAAGGAGAAGGAGAAGGAGAAGGAGAAGGAGAAGGAGAAGGGAGAGGGAGAGGGAGAGGAAGAAGGAAAAGGAGAGGGAGAGGGGGAGAGAGGGAGAGGAAGAATGAAAAGGAGAGGGAGAGGGAGAGAGAGAGGTAGAGGGAGAGATAAATATATAGACAAAAATATATAGATAGATAGAGAAAAAGAGATTGATAGGTAGATAGATAGATAGACAGACAGAGATAGTGATAAAAGAGAGAGATAAAGAGAGGGAGGGAGAGGGGGTGAGGGAGTTTTCAAAGAGAGATTTAGAGTGACAAAGAAGATTACAGTGATATATATATATATATATATATATATATATATATATATATATATATATATATATATGTATATAAATACATACATATATATATATATATATATATATATATATATATATATATATATATATATATATATATATATATATGTATATATATATATAAATACATACATATATATATATATATATATATATATATATATATATATATATATATATATATATATATATATATATATATGTGTGTGTGTGTGTGTGTGTGTGTGTGTATATATGTATATATATATATATATATATATATACATATATATATATATATATATATATATATATATATATATATATATATATATATATATATATATATATATATATATACACACATGAAAAGACCTCAAATACACTAAGAAAAGTAGCAAATAATCTGACTTTAACACAGGACACAAAAATGGAAAGCAAAATAACACACACACACAAACAAAACAAAACAAAACAACAACAAACAAACAAAGGGAACAGTCCAAAAATGACATACAGATAAATATCTTTCCACTGCCATTGAATCCCCAGAACAACAGGTTTCTCCCCATTCCTCAACATCTTAAATCCAGTTCACAAGAAAGAAAGAAAGAAAAGGAGAAGAAAAAGGTTACTTTCGACTTTTAACTTTTTTACTTTTACTTTTTTTACTTTTTTTTACTTTTTTTTTTTACTTTTTTTAGTTCCCCAAAAAGAAAGAAAGAAAGAAAGAAAAAAAGGAGAAAAAAGGTTACTTTAGATTTTCAACTTCTTTGAAGTTTCCTGGAATTTCCCCAAAGGAAGGAAATAGAAGTGCTAATGCAGTGTTATTGGTTTTATCATTATCAGTATTATTGTTATTGTTGGTATTATTGATGTTATCATTATTATTTTTATTGTTGTTGTTGTTGTTATTAGCATTGTTATTATTAGTATCACTATGATTATTATCATTATCACTATCATTCTTTTCTTGTTGTTGTTGTTGTTGTGTTTCTTCTTATTATTATGGTTTATTATCATCATTATTATTATTACTATTATCATTATTGTTATTATTATTATTATTATTATTATTATTATTATTATTATTATTATTATTATTATTATTATCATTATTATTATTATTATTATTATTATTATTATTATTATTATTATTATTATTATTATTATTATTATTATTATTATTATTATTATCATTATTATCATTATAGTTATTATTGTTATTATAATAATTATCATAATGATTACTACTACTATTATTATTATCATTATCACTATCATTATTATTATTATTATTATTATTATTATTATTATTATTATTATTATTATTATTATTATTATTATTATTATTATTATTATTATTATTATCATTATTATTATTATTATCATTATTAATATTATCATTATTATTGTTGTTGTTTTTGTT
>NC_091570.1:15697309-15702071 GCF_042767895.1 Penaeus vannamei
AAAAGAAAAAATAGGGGCAGGGAAGAGAAATAAAGAGAAAAAAAACATGCAAAAAAAAAGAATCAACGAAGAAGGGAAATAGAGAGAAAAGAAGAAAGAAAAAGGAGAAAGAAAACCAAAGAGAACAGAGTAAGTCAACGAAAGAAAGAAAGGAGAGAGAGAAGGAAGAGAATCAAGACGAAAGCAAAGAGAGAATCAGAAAAGACGAAGCGGGGGCGGGAGAGGGGAGGGGAGGGTAGGGGGGGAGGGGGTAATGGTGTGACCTGAGGGCTCCTCAAGGATCACGTGATTGATTGACCTGATCCCTCGTGAAGTGACCTTTGATAAATGATGGAGAAACCTGAGGGAAGGGTGTGTGTACGTGCGTGTGTGTGTGTGCGCGTGTGAATTCGTTCATGGAAGTATATATGAGAGTTTATATCTGTGTGGAAGTTTATATGAGTGCCTGTATATGTATGTACATATGTAAGTGTATATGAGAGTATCTGTGTGTGCGTGTGCATTTGTATATGTCTTTATACAAGTGTGTGTGTAAGTGTATATGTGTGTGTGCGTCTGTCCGCTTAGGTGCATATGAGAGTTTATATCTGCAAATGCGTGTGTAGGTGTATATGTGTGTTTGTGTGTGTGTAATCGTTGGTTTATGTATATGTATTTTTATATATATGTCCAAATGGGTTCGTTTCTGTTTGTATAGGTGTCCATACTGTGTGCGTGTATTCGTTCGTGTACGTATATGAGTGTTTATTTCTCGGTATGCTTACGGATCTGTTCTAGTATGTGTATATAACTGTTTATATATGTAAAAGAGATATATATATATATATATATATATATATATATATAAATATATATATATATATATATATATATATATGTATATATATATATATATATATATATATATATATATATATATATATATATATATATATATATATATATATATATATATATATATATGTGTGTGTGTGTGTGTGTGTGTGTGTGTGTGTGTGTGTGTGTGTGTGTGTGTGTGTGTGTGTGTGTCTGTACCTGTGATAGACATTGTACAGTCGTAAGAATATCTGCCCATTTCTTTTAAATTTCCCTATACATTATCTCATCCGTGCATTTCTGAAACATAGTGTACAGCCACGGAGAGTCTTTCAAAAAACTCAATTTGCAGCGCCGTTAAATCTCAACCAATCAACGAACCCCAAACAGGCGCCAGAACATCTCAACCAATCAAACAAGCGCCGAAAAATTCAAACCGACCAACCACAAACAGGCTGCTGAAAATCTCAACCGACCGACCAATGAGAATCAACAGAGAGGAACCGCTGGACCTTAAGGCGTTATGATTGGCTGAACATCCACCAAGCGCACTCTGGCAGTGTTTTCTGAAGCGCCAAAGATTTCGCAGCTGGTCTGGTTCGCAAACTGTAGAAAATTAGCAGACTGGCGCACTCACAGTCTCGTTTCTTCAATTGCTTTGCATCATATATGTCTGTTTGTTTAGTACATATCACATATATATATTTTGTGCATATACGTATTGTATGCACACCGCACATACGCATACATATACGTACACGCACACGCACACATACACACAAACACTAAGACACACATGTACACGTACACACCCGTATACACACACGTACACATACACACCCGCATACACGCGCATACACGTACACACCCGTACACACACACGCACACATACACACCCGAATACACACGTACACATACACACCCGTATACACGCACGTATACATACACACCCGTATACACACACGTACACATACACACCCGTATACACACACGTACACATACACACCCGTACACACACGTACACATACACACCCGTATACACACGTATACATACACACCCGTATACACGCACATACACATACATACCCGTATACACACACGTACAGATACACACCCGTATACACACACGTACAGATACACACCCGTATACACACACGTACACATACACACCCGTACACACACGTACACATACACACCTGTATACACACGTACACATACACACCCGTATACACGCACATACACATACATACCCGTTTACACACACGTACACATACACACCCGTATACACACACGTACACATACACACCCGAATACACACACGTACACATACACACCCGTATACACACACACGTACACATACACACCCGTATACACACATACACATACACACCCGTATACACGCACGTACACATACACACCCGTATACACACACGTACAGATACACACCCGTATGCACACACGTACACATACACACCCGTATACGCACACGTACACATACACACCCGTATACACACACGTACACACACCCGTACACACACACGTACAGATACACACCCGTATGCACACACGTACACATACACACCCGTATACGCACACGTACACATACACACCCGTATACACACACGTACACACACCCGTACACACACACGTACAGATACACACCCATATACACGCACGTACACATACACACCCGTATCACATACACCTCGCCCACACCTTGAGCAGTCGATAACACCAAGAACACATCCCTTTACAGTCGATATTGTCTCTCATGGATGAATATTTGATCTAATTAACTGGATTATCGTTTTAATTGGCTACCGGAAGCGCTGTCACTCAACATCCTCCCCGACAAGATTTGCATAAAATTTGCATATTCTGGATCTGTGTTTAATGAAACTGCGCTTCTTGGATTTTTTTTTGAGGGGGGGGGGGTGTTGAGAATTAAGAAAAAACAGATTTTCTTATTTTTTCGTCGCTGATTTTGTTATTATATTTTCTTCTTGTTGTGCATTCTTATTATTTTTTCTTGTACATATAGCTGTTTGTTATTATTATTATTATTATTATTTTTTTTTTTTTTTGGGGGGGGGGTGTTGAGAATTAAAAAAAAAACATGATTTTCTTATTTTTTTCGTCGCTGATTGTGTTATTATATTTTCTTCTTGTTATGCATTCTTATTTTTTTCTTGTACATATAGCTGTTTGTTATCATATAATAATTTTTATGACTGCAACCATAGCAACATTCGTTTTTATCTATATACTTTTAGCATTGTATTTCTATCAAAACGTATCATTTCTTACCTTTACGATTTGTGGTATTTGCGATAGAAATAGATATAGATTTGCAGTCCATTCCATATCTCTTTCATTTACAGTACAGTTACATCTTCACAAAATTCATAGACTTTTATTTCATAGCCATTATTTCCCCCCCTATATATTGTTAATTAAAGGTACGCGTGCAATGGTTGTGGAATATGCAAATTATCTATCTAAAGTTTTTTATGGCTTTCACATAAGTTATGCAAGAATTAGACTCAACAAAGGATTAATGAGAGACTATTCTATTTTGAATTTTAGATTGCATTCGACTGTATTTTTCAAGAATTCGTGAGTGATCTATAAACATTTATTTTTATTGTTTAAATTGTGTTTCTATTCATCCGTGTATATATTAAGATCTTTGAGGATTTTTAAAATCATTTTGTTATTCTATGCCAGAAAATTAATCGATATCTACTCGAGTTAACAATTCGTTTAAAAGGATTTACCAGACAGTATAGGGAAAAATGGATTAATTGGGTTTTATCTAAATTATCAGGTTTCATCGGAGGTTCACCTCGTTTTGCTCAATTGATTAGCATTTATCTGGTTAAATTGGAATTTCTGTTCCATTCAATTTCCAGCACACCTACACCTACACACGAAAACGCACACGCACACAGACACCCATACACACACACTTACACCAACGCACACACGCATACATACACACGAATACACAGGCACACATCTATATATCTATAGAGAGAAATAGGCAGAGAGAGAGACAGATAAAGAGACAGGGAGAGAAAGAGAGAGAAAGAGAGAGAAAGAGAGAGAAAGAGAGAGAAAGAGAGAAAGAGAGAAAGAGAGAGAGAGAGAGAGAGAGAGAGAGAGAGACAGAGAGAGAGAGAGAGAGAGAGAGAGAAAGAGAGAGAGAGAGAGAGAGAGAGATAAAGAAAAGGCAGTAGAAGAAAAGGAAGAAAGAAGACAGACAAACAGGTAAAGAAAAGAAAGAAAGAAAGAAAGAGAGAGAAAAAAAACAGCAAAAGAAACGCTGTCTTTATTTCCACAATTTTTTTTTCCTTTTTTCCTCAAATCCTCCAGTTCCATCCTGCTTTTTTTTCATCCTTTTCCCCCCATCTCTCTTCATGTTCTTTTGAAGATCTTTGAGTGTCTCCAACATAGCGTCTTTTCCTTTGAAGGTTTTTCTATTCAGTTTTGGATTCAACTTCTTTTAAATCTCTTTTTATTTTCATTTTTTATACATTTCTCTATCTTCAATTTTTGTTACTTTCAGTTCTTTCTACGTTTATTATTTTATTTTCTTTGTCTATATGTATTTTTTTATTTTTATTTCCGGGGGTCTGTATAAATATTTAATCCATAACTATTAGTTTTTATCTATCTATCTATCTCCTAATCAGTCTCGGTGTCTAGTTCATATCATTCGTATTACAGGAGAAAAATAAATGATTCATGTGTGAATATTTCTTTTTTTTTTTTTTAACAAATCTCTCTTCCACCTTTTTCCCCGCGAGTTTCGATCAGCGGTTAGCAGTTTTTTCGCTTTCGTATTTGCGTCATGATGTTATTACTATTTTTGAAGTAACTGTAGTTGTTATTCTGATGATGGCGTTTTTGTTGTTTCTGAAGTACCTGTTGTTATTTTCGCTTT
>NC_091570.1:15710071-15715071 GCF_042767895.1 Penaeus vannamei
GTTAGATAGGGGAAAAGATTTTTGGTTTTTTTTAGATAGATAGTATTGATAGATGGTTTTTATGTGATAGATAAATAGGGTTTAGAAGATTAATAAATGTTTTTTATGTTAGAAGTGTTGAAGATTTTTTTAGTTAATGATGAAGATTGATAGAAATTTAAAATGTTTTGGTTAGAATAGGAAAAGAGGGTTTTTGGGGTTAAAAATTTGATAGATAAAAGGGGGTTGATGGGGGGTTTTTGGGTTTTGTTAGATAGAAAAAGGGGTTGATAGTATTAAAAAAATTTTTTTTTTTATGTTGATAGTTGGGAAAGGGGGTTTTTTGGGTTTTGTTAAAAGATAAATAGTTTTGGGAATAGATTATGAAAAGTTTTTTATTTGTAGTTTTTTATAGATTTTTGGTTAAATTTTAAAAGTATTTAAAATAGATTATAGTTTTTGGGGTTTTGTTAAAAGATAGATTTTTTATAGATAGTATTATTGATGTTTTGGTTTTTTAATAGAATTTAAAATTTTGGGGGTTTTGAAAGCAGTTTATAGATAGTATTAATAGATGTTTTGGTTATGTTAGATAGATAGTACTGATAAATGGTTTTAGTTATGTATAAGAGTATCGAACTATATTGTTTATGCATTCCTTTACGTAGGTTGAAGAGGCAATAGATAAAAATAGATAAACAAGATAGCTTAGATAGAGAACTAGAGTCATTTTATGAACGTATGTATGTGTAAATAGATTGTTAAGATGGTTTTGTCAATGGTAAATTGATAAAATAGTTAATATATAGATGGGTAATCAGGAAAGTTAAGATACAGCTAGTTAAGATAGTAAAGATGAAATTAGATAAGGAGGATAGTTGATATAGATGGATGGTTAAGATACAGATATACGATTAAAATAGAGATTTATCAGATATAGATACTCAAAATATATGTAGATACAGATATAGATATTTAAAATATAGATATAACTATAGATATTTAAGATAAAAATATTGATATAAATATAGATGCTTAATATGAAGATATAGATATAGATATAGATATTTAATATATATATATAATATAATATTTAAATAAAATAAATTTATAAATAAAAAAAATAAAAAATTTTTTAAAAAAAAAAAAAAAAAGGGAAAAAAGAAAAAAAGGTAAATATCGACAGTGAATAGTGATAAATGAAGATAACAACCAAGATATATGATAATGTCAATGAAATCAAATTGCAATCTTACGGGCCATCTTATTCTTGTTTGTCTAAGATATCTCCTCGTAAGCGAAAGAGAGACCTTGCAATATTGACTATAAATGTCCTATCAACAAAGGATTTATACTAGCATGAAAACCCACGTGACCAGAAATATCGACTTACGTGTGTCTCTCTTGCAATTTTGTGCACGAGTGTTCGCCTACAGATTAACATACGACTATACGTACACGTACACCACACACACACATACATACATACACAAGCGCACACACACACATACTCACACGCACACACGCACACACCTACACAAACGCACACACACACACACACACACACACACCCCAAAACAAAATTTGATAATAATAAATATTTGATAAAAACACTTTTTTGTTTATTTAAAAAGATAAAGCATAAAAAAATTTTTTCACACAGAGACGTACAATAGGGTTTTGGACCTCCCCCAAAAAAAATACCCCTACAAATCATTTCTAAATAAAAAAAAAAAAAAAAAAAGAAAAAAAAAAAAAAAATTAAATAAATAAAAAAAAAACAAAGAAAAAAGTCACCCATACACATCCCCTTCAAAAAAAAAGGGGGGGGGGGAAAAAAAAGGGAAAAAATAAAGAATAAAACACAAAGAAACACAGTCATCCATATACATACACGTTCTAAAGAAGAAAAAGAATAAGAATAAGAATAAGAAGAAAACAAGGGGAAAAAATACATGAATGAAATACGCTGCTGTTTTTCCGGCGCGATCCTATTCTAAACGCGTGAATATGGACGAGCCAAAAATAGCACTGAATGGGAAATGCTAAAGTGAATCATAACAAAAGCGCGTGTTTTTTTTTTTTTTTTTTTGAAGTGGGAGCGGGTGGGAACTGGGAAAGCCACTGACCCGAGTGAGAGAGACAAAGAGAAAGAAAGAAAGAGATAGATAGATAGATAGATAGAGAGAATGAGAGAGAATGAGAGAGAATGAGAGAGAATGAGAATGAGAGAGAATGAGAGAGAGAGAGGGAGAGGAGAGAGAGAGAGAGAAGAGGGGGAGAGAGAGAGAGAGAGAGAGAGAGAGAGAGAGAGAGAGAGAGAGAGAGAGAAAAGAGAGAAGAGAGAGAGAGAGAGAGAAAAAGAGAGAGAAAGAGACAGAGAGAGAGAGAGAGAGAGAGAAAAGAGAAAAAAAGAGAGAAAAAGGGAAAGAAAGAAGAGAGAGAGAAAAGAAGAAAAAAAGAAAGAAGAAAAAAGGAAGAAGGAAAAAGAAAAAAAGGGGGGAAAAAAAAGAAAAAAGGGGAAAAAAAAGGTTTTTTTTAAAATTTTAAAAAAAGGGCCCCCCCCTTTTTTTTTTGAAAAAAGGGTGGGGAAAAGTTCCTTTTTTTGTTTTTCCTGAAATTTGAAAAAAATTTATTTTAAATTAACCCCCCTTTAAATTTTTAAAAACCCAATTTTTTTTGGAAAAAAATTTAATTTTTATTCCGGGGGGGGGGGGGGGGGGGGGGGGGGCTTTTTTTAAAAAATTTTTTTTTTAACGGGGGGGTTTTCTCTTTTTTTTTTTTTTAATTTGTTTTTTGTTTTTGGTTTTCGAAAGTTTTTTATCAAAATTTTTTGGAAAAAGCCCTTTTTTTTTTTTAAGGGGAAAAAAACACGCTGGATTGCACGACCCGAGGGCCTGCCCGGCTACGAACCACGGAGGGGGTGCTGTTGTGGCAAGTCAACTGCCAACAAGGGCAAAGTAAATGTTCCAACAGACGCCCCCCCAAAACGCCATCCCCCGGCCTCGGTGAAGACGGTCAGTTCACCTGCACAGAAGTGCAAAAGGTTTTTTAAAACCCTTCATCCCGGACGAAGGTCCCAAGTAATCCTAAAAACGAAAGGGGGAAAGGACGCCCCGGGCCCCGCCATTGAACGGGGGCTTTTCCCGCAGACCCGGGTCTGTTAGAATAACCGAACCAAAAACCGAGCTGGAAAAAAAAACTCGCTTCTAAAATTCCCCGGGACCACCAAGAGGGGGTATTACAAAAAAGCGTTGTAAATATAAACTTTTTTTTTAAACATTGTTGTTTGAAAAACCCCCCCCTCCCCAGGAATCAAAATTTTTTTATGGGGCCCCCAAAATCGACGCCCCCCTTTCGCAGCACCCGGAACAAGCTCAGATCCGTCTGGCCCCAGAAAACAATTTTCCCCCAAAGGGGCTGAGCCTGGGGTTTGGTGGTTTGGCCCCCAAACTGGTACACGAACCTCAGTAAAAGCAGGCACCAAAAAAAAACAGACCAACAATAGACAAAAATCAAAACCAAGCACTCCCCCCCCCTAGATCAAATACACCCCCTTTTTAAAAATGGTGCAGTACCTCCCTGGTGGAAGGGATTTTGTTGCAGAACGAAATCTAGGGGGCACTCAGAGGCTTCCCAAAAGAAGGAAACCTTTTTACTTCTGCCACCCTAGGGGCCCCAGTTCAGGAGGCCGGACAAAACGAATCAGGGGGGAAAAGGGTTTTTTTTTTTTTTAATTTTTTCATCTGAAAGGCACCCCAATAATGCCCCCCGTTCAGACGCTCCAAAAAACCGTCTACTGGTCCCCCTCCCCAGACCCCCCCGCATTTGGTTTGGCCCTGACCACTATCCACCACCTCATCATCCACAAGCCTCATGGCCCTGGTTTTGTCCCCCAGAAAAAGGGGCCCTCTTTCCATCCTCTCAGCTAATGTTGGGGGTTTCCCGACAAATATTGGTGACCCCTTAAAAAAGCCATTAATCACAACCCTGACCCAAAATTTTTACGTGGGGATTTCTAAATCCAACAGTCCCAGAAATTTAAATTCTGGGTTTAAAAAAAAAGGGGGGCCCCTTTCCCCCAAAGGGCCCCCCCCGGGGGCCCAAAAAAAAAAAAAAAAAAGGGGGCCCCAAAATTTTTAAAAACCAAAAAAAAACCCCAAAAAAAAATTTTTTTAAAAATTTTTAAAAAACCCCCCCGGTTTTTTTTTTTAAAAATCACCCCCCCCCCCCGGCCCAAGGGGGAAAAAATTTTTTAAAAAGGGGGGGGGGGCCCCCCAAACGGGGAAAAAAATTTTTTAAACACCAAAAAAAGGGGCCAACGGGGGGAAAACAAAAAAATTCCCCCCTTTTTTTTCCCCCCAAAAACCCCCCCCGGGGGGGGGAAAAATTTTTTAAAAAAAAAAACCCCCCGGGCCCCCCGGAAAAAAAACCCCCCCCGCCCCCCAAAGGGGCCCCGGGGGGCCCCAAAAAAAGGGGGGGGGAAAAAAATTTTTTTTTAAAAAAGGGGGGGCCCAAAAACCCCCCCCCAAAAACCCCCGGGTTTTTCCCCCCAACCCCCCCTTTTTTCCCCTAAAATTAAAAACCCCCCCCCCCGGGGGGGGCCCCCAAAACCCTTTCTTTCCCCCCGGGGGAAGGGGGGTTTTTGGGAAAAAAAGGGCCCCAAAAAAAACCCCCCCCCGAAAATTTCCCCGGGGGTTTTAAAAAATAAAAAAAGGGGAAAAACCCCAAAAAAAATTTTTTTTTGGGTTTTTTTCCCCCCCTTTTTCCCCGGGGAAAATTTGGGGTTTTTTTCCCCCCCAAAAAAATTTTTGGGGTTTTTTTTTAAAAAAAAAAAATTTTTTTTTTTTTTTAAATTAATTTAAAAAAAAATTTTTTTTTGGGGCAAAAAATTTTGGGAAAAAAGGAAAAAAAAAAGGGGGAAAAAAAGGGAAAAAAAAAAAAAAAAAAAGGGGAAAAAAAAAGGAGGGGAGAAAGAAAGGGGGGAAAAAGGGGGGAAAAAGGGGGGAAAAAAAAAAGGG
>NC_091570.1:15732571-15735071 GCF_042767895.1 Penaeus vannamei
CAACTATTACTGCAACCACTGCTACTACTACCACTACTATTGCTACTACTACTACCACTGCTACTACTATTGTTGCTACTGCTACTACTACTATTACTACTACTACTACTTCCACTACATCTACTACTGCTTCTATTGCTACGACTACTACTACTACTAAGACTGCCACTGCTACTACCATTACTGCTGCTGCTACTACTATTACTACTCCTACTATTACTAACACTACCACCAACTGCTACTATTACCACTACTATCAACTACTAATGCCACCACCACCACCACTACTACTGCTGCTACTAATTCTACCACTTCTGCTACTACTTCTACCACTGCTACTACTGCTGCTATTCCTACTGCTACTACCCTTACTAGTTGTCGAGTGCTATCACTATAATCACCATAATAATCTTTTTCATTATCACTATCCTCATCATCACTGTCTTTATACGAATTACCTCACGATCCAGAATACATGACAATTACCAAAGTATCAGAGTTATAACGTTTTGTAACTTTAATAACAGCAAGTTCCCGGCGTGCTGCATGGAAATATTGCGTTTTATAAAGGTCTGGAATATTGATGCATCATCTGTATGTTTCTGCGTATTGACAGGTCATTTGTATGCAAGTGTCAGTGTCGAAAAGCTAGACTAGAAAAACAAGGAAGTGGTATTTATTCATTAGTAATCTTTATGTTATTATTACTGTCTAATATGAATATCATTGATTTATTCTTATTGTTATTTATCGGGCTTTATCTTTCGATTTTTTATATATAAATGTATGCATGTGTCTCTCTATTTGTACATGTATATATATAATAATGGTTATATTCAGTACTATATTTCTCCTTCGATTTTGAGAAGAAAATTGGCCTCCTTCATATGCCTTTCGCCATCAAAAAAGAAAGAAAGAAAGAAAAAAGAAAAAAAAGAAAAAAAAAATTATATATATATAAAGAAAGAAAGAAAGAGAGAAAGAAAGAAAGAAAGAAAGAAAGAAAGAAAGAAAGAAAGAAAGAAAGACAGAAAGAAAAAGAAGAAAAGATTAATAGGCTGCGATATGTCAAAGTAACCAATTAATCAAGCCGCTGAAATGGGTCCAATTAGTGACGGTTGCACAGCCAGAATAGCTGATTTTCTGTCATTAGTCACTGGCAGACGGAATGTATGTCATCTAAACATTTCATTCCAAATATGAAAAAACAAGTGTAAAAAAAAGAAAGAAAAAAAAAGGAATGAATCACTAGGAGACGAAATATGTGTCATCTAAATTATACTTCATTGCAAATGCGAATAAACAAATGTGTGACCCCCCCCCCCAAAAAAAAAAGAAGAAAAAAATAAGAAAAAGAAAAAGATAATCAATACCTATGTCGGGTTTTACAGTAAGTATACTAATGAATTTTCATAAATACAGACTGAAATAAAGGCATATTTGACTATATATCTGATAAACATACATTTAACTGTCTATTTGCCCGGTTGATATGCATATCTAGACTAATAAATATGGATTTATTTCTTCATTTATGCGTGTCAAAAATACGAATATTCTTTGGGTCGGGCCTCGCACAATTCTAACAAACCGGCAGTTATACTAGAAGCACTGGGAGGGCGCATACCTCCGCCTAGGCAATAGGATCACTAATGCAATAAAAAGATATTTGCACTTGAAGGTTTGGTTTAAAATCACCTCTTTCTCAAGCACACTAGTGACGTCCATAAACTTGACCTACTTGGCGGAGGTAATAAGACAATGGTAATAATAATAATAGGGGTAACTGACCCAATAATTAAAAAAAATCCCGGATCCGATCATGAACTGGATCACCAAAATTTAATGGCATTTAAGTTAGGCTAAGACACACTGGTAAAAAACTCATAAAAAATCTGTTCATAACTTTTTGAGCTATCCTGCTAACAATACTACCACTACTGCTGCTACTATTATTACTACCCCTACTATTACTACCACTACCACCAACTGCTACTATTACCAGTACTACCAACTACTAATACCACCACCACCACCACTACTACTGCTGCTTCTATTTCTACCACTTCTGCTACTACTTCTACCACTGCTACTACTGCTGCTATTCCTACTGCTACTACCCTTACTACTTGTCTTTCTATCTCTAGATTATTTCATAACTTTTTTAGCTATCCTGCTAAGAAACAAAATAACTAACTAACGCTACCAAAAACATAACCTTAGCGGAGGTGATAACAGGGAGTGAAATAAGGCACAGCATATCGCAAAAAATCACATCTCATTTATTCATATAAAAATACATGGTAAATGCTTTCATCCAAAATATCAAGACACACCCAATCTGTACAATTTTCATGTTTATTCTCTTAATCTAGGCAAGTGTATAAGGAGGAAGAAACTAAAAATAAAAAGTTTCGCAGGAAAAAATGCCGTTTTCTTTGATTACTTTCGGTGTCTGGATCCATTGGTTCCTGACTTCCCGTGTTGTTTTGATTCCTTT
>NC_091570.1:15737571-15742571 GCF_042767895.1 Penaeus vannamei
ACACACACACACACACACACACACACACACACATACATATGTGTGTGTAAATAGTTTCTCTCTCTCTCTCTTCTCTCTCTCTCTCTCTCTCTCTCTCTCTCTCTCTCTCTCTCTCTCTCTCTCTCTCTCTCTCTCTCTCTCTCTCTCTCTCTCACTCTCTCTCTCTCTCTCTCTCTCTCTCTCTCTCTCACACTCTCTCTCTCTATCTAGCTTGCAAATAATAATTATACGACTGTAAACTAAATTAATTAAACAAATAAACTAGACAAGAAAATGGAATTAAGCTTCGACGATTAAAATCAGAAACGGAAACATGATATAATTAAGCCTATTGAATTAATCCTCCTTCTATTTATCTTCCATTTCACTCTCTTTAATACAGATGAATACAGTGGAATACAATCTAATACGATTTAACACAATCTCGTACAATTTCAATTCATTTCCTTCCTCACTTCATCATCAAAAACATTCTTGCTTTTCCTCGCTTCATCCCATCGAAACATTCTTTCTTGTTTTTCCTCGTTTCAATCCATCAAAAACATTCTTATCTTTCCTCACTTCATTCCACCAGAACATCTTTTTTTCCTCATTTCATTCCATCAAAAACATCTTTGTTTGTTTTTCCTCACCTCATTCCATAAAAAATGTTCTTTGTTTTCTTTCCACGCTTCATTCCACCAGAACATCATTTTATCCTCACTTCATTCCACCAAAAACATCTTTTTATTTTTTTTTCTTCTTCTTCTTCGCTTCATTCCATTAAGATTATCCTCGTCTGTTAATCTTTTCCTTGTTACAGTTATTTATGTTAATACTTCACAGCCATAAATAAGAATAACTGACATCCCATTCCACGAAGCACAGACACCTAAATACAGATAAGAAAATAACTACAATCACTGAGAGACACGACAGAGTATTACACAAAAAGTAAAATTATAATGATAAGAAGAAAAGAAAGAGAGAGAGAGGCAAAATCCAATGACGTGTTTTAACAGAGAAAACACGGAACTAGGAGGTCAAAGGGTCAGGTCAGGTCAGGTCACTTATGTTGAAATGAAATATATTTTTTCTGGGCATTTTGTCATTAAAAATATCAATAAATGTCCTTAGGCTTCAATTTTTCTCGTTCATTAGGTGGTGTTATTAAATGCCTCAGGAACCTCAATGATTAATTACAAGTGTGTGGGAAATTATTATGATACTGATAGTGAAAATAATGATATACTCAGGGTTCCAGTATAACCCTATCTAAAAGAAAGGTTTGTAAAAAGATCGATCTGAGTTAACACGAATTCATTACATTGGAGTAATCTCGTATGATATATTGTATCAGAGAGTATTTTCCATTTTGAATTAAATATTTTTTTCAATCTTTTTTTTTGCCTCTCTCCAAATCGTAAGGGTCGTGTCACGAATATAAACGGCTGCCTATTAAGGTCATCCAACTTTTAACGAAGCTTTGAAAGATTCCGAGGCTGTTTCAGAGTCGATCAAGAGAAAGCCTTTGACCTTTATGTCCCTTCCTCCTCTCTCTCTCTCTCTCTCTCTCTCTCTCTCTGTCTCTCTCTCTCTCTCTCTCTCTCTCTCTCTCTCTCTCTCTCTCTCTCTTATCTATCTCGCTCTACTATCATTTATTGCCCGTAATGATAAGCAGAGGTACAGTACATGGCGATCCATGAGACCGAGAGAGACACTTGAGGGTAACCTGAAGAAAGGTGGGAGGTTCTTGAGATTAAAAGGCTCAGACAGGGGGTATTTTGCTGTTGGATGGGCAACACTGTGGGTGGTGCTGCTGCTGTTGAAGCTGTTGCTGTTGGTGCTGTAATTGCTGCTGTTGCTGTTGTTGTTGAAGCTGCTGTAGTTGCTGTTGGTGGTGCTGGAACTGCTGTAGTTGTTGTTGCTGTTGTAGTTGCTGCTGGTGCTGCTGCAGTTGCTGTTGGTGGCGCTGGTCGAGGACGTCGTCTTTAGTGAAGGAGTACAGGTCGTCCTCAAGGCTGTCGTCCCCGTCGTCGAAACCGTACCTGGAGGAGGAGGGGGAGAAGGGGGAGAGATTAGGATCTTCCTTTCCGGGAAAACGGACTCGGGGTTCTGTCCCCTCACTCTTCGCCTCTCTCTCTTTCTCTCAAACATATATAGGTGATTAAATTAATAGATAGATAATTAGACACTTGAATAGAGAAATCACTACACAAATGAATAAAATAAATGGGGGTGTCTATGCTTGTATTAGATGAAAGATAAAAAATCTTGCCAATTCACGATAAAAATCAACAAATAATCATATAATAACCATTTGCAACAACAACAACAGTAAAAAAGTATGCTTGGCTTAATTGCCTCGGACCATTTTTTTCTTCTTCTTCAAACGCAAAAATGAGATCTATCATTTCCTTAATGGAATAATCTATCAAAAGGAGTCAAGATATTTCACAAGTGAAGAACCTTCGAGAAGTCTTCCCATTTATGTGATCACATCATCCGCTTGGTTAATTTTTTTGTTTTCTTATTTTTTTACTTTCGTGTTGTTTTTTCTTTATTTTTGTATCTATTATTTTGATTGTCAGTTTTTTTCTCTCTCATATTTTTGTTTTGATTCTTTAGTGTGCCCTCCCCTTTCCCTGTCCCTCCCATACCCCCCCCCTTCCCTGCCCCCGAGTACCCACCTCCAGGCGACGAAGCAGGAGCCGAGGACGGTGGCGGCGCCGGCGAGGATGAGGCCTGCGGCGAGCGGCAGCGGGGGCGTGTGCATGGGGTGGGCGCCGCTCATGGGGCGGATCAGGATCACGTGGTAGAACACGGAGCCGGCGGTGAGCATGAGCACGCCCACGAAGAAGCTCAGCAGGATGCAGTAGGCGCGCGACGTGGGCGCCATCTGCGAGGTGAAGAGGCCTGTGTAGCGCAGCTGCCGCGACAGCGCCGGCAGCTTGGCCGACGCCTCCGAGCGCGCCGCCGCCATCGCCGTCGTCGGACCTGAGGGCAAGGGAGGCCGCGGTTAGGGCTGGCGGAACAAGACGATTAATAATTATGGTTAGAGTAACGACAACAATCACGATAAAGACAACAGTAACTTCAACAGCATTATCAATAACACTGGTGATAACGCTCAAACGAGCTTGTCGATACTAGCTAGCGATTTCAATAAACACGAACAAATACAATTGCTAAAATAATAAAAGCGGCAGCGGTACCTGTTCAATATCACTTACGCTATAAACAACAGAGATGGCAATACAGATTATTGTAGAAAAGACTGAAGATTGTTTTTTAAAACACTACCAAGCTATCATTTTTCAACAACAACAAAGAGAGAGAGAGAGAGAGAGAGAGAGATTGGGAGAGTGAGTGAGAGAGTGTGTGAGATAGAGAGAGAGAGAGAGAGAGAGAGAGAGAGAGAGAGAGAGAGAGAGAGAGAGAGAGAGAGAGAGAGAGAGAGAGAGAGAGAGAGAGAGAGAGAGAGAGAGAAGAGAGAGAGAGAGAGAGAGAGAGAGAGAGAGAGAGAGAGAGAGAGAGAGAGAGAGAGAGAGAGAGAGAGAGAGAGAGAGCGAGAGAAAGAGAGAGAGAGAGAGAGAAAGAGACCAAGAGACAGACAGACAGAGAAACTACTCAAAAAAAGTTCACTGGAAACTGAGCCAACAGTTGTGAAATCACACTGGATATAACTGCAGGTATGAAGGTGAGATCAAGAAGGATTTAAAAACTGTCTTCTCATCTTTCAAATGACATTTTCAAGGATGATATTGCTCTGAAAAATATCTATAAAAAGGTAAACCCTCCATATTCGAGCGGTTAATCATAGCTTTGTACATATAAGAACAAAATGAAATACACCTTTATATGCCTGAACAGTGTTCATTGCGACAATAGGAACAGTAAGAATGAGAATGAATATATCCGAGAGGTACATCTGACCTTTTTGACCTTTTGACCTTTTACGATTGTATCTTCGCCAGAAAAACATGTAATCGAAACCGGTCAAAACAGCTGCACTGACGATGTCAAGTTTCATTCATACTTTTTCTGCGTGTGAATGAATATATATAGATATATTCACACACACACACACACACACACACACACACACAGACACACTCACACACGCACACACACACACACAGACACACACACACGCACACACACACACACACACACACACACACACACGCACACGCACACACACATACACACACACAAACACACACACACATACATACAAACACATATAAACAAAAATCACACCGACGGACTCCAAATGATCAACCAAGAGCGCCCAGCCATTACAATTAATCAACCGAGATCACCCGTCCTCAGCCACGACTCTCAGCCACGACTCTCAGCCACGACTCTCAGCCACGACTCTCAGCCACGACTCTCAGCCACGACTCTCAGCCACGACTCTCAGCCACGACTCTCAGCCACGACTCTCAGCCACAACAGCCGTCTCATCACCGCATTCCAAGTGCTTCACAAAGCCCGCGTGACTTATTACGTGTGCCAAGTGGAGGATAAGTGGATTAAAAACTAGGACAAAAGAGACAAATATAACTGAATAAAGGACAAGGTCAAAAAGATTCGAATCGAGAACAAGGACGGAAATAAGTAATTAAAGAACAAGGACGAAGATAATTGAATAAAGTATAAGGGTAAGAAAACAACGAAATACAGAACAAGGACAGAAGGAACTGAGTAAAATAAAACAAAATGAATAAAGAACAAGGACAAGAGGAAATTAATAAAGAACAAGTACAAGAGGAACTAGATGAAGAATGAGGACAAAAAAAAATAAAGAACAAGTACAAAAGGAACTGAATGAAGAACAATGACAAAAAATGAAGAAAGAACAACTACAAAAGGAACGGATTGAAGAAAAAGGACACATGGAAGAAATAGATAAAGGCGATGATTAGTAAACACTGAAAATCCAAATCATGATAATAAATAAATAATAAAAAAATATAAATAGCTAAATAGCGAAAGAGATGAATAATGATGCGAAA
>NC_091570.1:15752571-15757571 GCF_042767895.1 Penaeus vannamei
CTTTCCCTCTTCCACCCTTCTCCACTTCTTCCTTTCTTCCCCCCTTCTCCCTTTCTTTCTCTTCCCTCATTTTCTCCTCCCCTCTCAACCCTTCTTCCCCCCCCCTTTCTCTCTCTCTCTCTCCCGCCCCCCCCTCTCTCTCATCTCTCTCCTCTCTCTCTTCTCTCTCTCTCTCCCTCACTCTCTCCTCCTCACTCTCTCTCTCTCTCTCTCTCTCCCTATTCACCTGATATAATTAGTGTCCTGGACTCGTACTTCAGCCACTCCGCAGGTGTGTTTGCACGGGGACGGCTGCGGCAACCAAACTTTTTCTCTCTCTCTCTGCCTCTCCCTCTTTCTCTCTCTCTCTCTCTCTCTCTCTCTCTCTCTCTCTCTCTCTTTCCTTTTTTTTCCTCTCCGTCAAAAGAGAAAGCTTGAAAAGGAAAGTTTTCACTTCGAGTTCCTGGTGTTGCGGCCGGCTTGGTCTTTGTGGCTGGGAGGTCGCTGTTTGTGCGGCTCTCGTTCATTATGGAGACACTTAGGAGGGAGTTTGTGCCGTGTTTGTTTGGGGTTTTGTGGGGGAGTTTGTGGGCTGCGTGGGTGTTTGTTTGTGGGATGGGAAGGGGGGTGGGTGGGGATGGGGGTGTGTGTGTGTGTAGGATGGGGTGGTGTGTGTGTTGGATGGGGTGGTGTGGGTGTTTGTGTGTGTGTTGGGATGGGGGGGTGTTTGTGTGTGTGTTGGGATGGGGTGGGGTGGTGTGTGTGTGTGTTTGAGTGTGAGATGAGATGTAGTTTGTCTGTTGCGTGTGTGTGTGTGTTCTAGTGTGTATTGAGGTGTAGTTTGTGTGTAGTAATGTATGTTCACTCGAGTGTCTGCGCATGGACGTGTATATACCCGACTTACAAACACATGCACACACGCACCAACTACCCTCCCTCCCTCCCCCCTCTCGAAATTTACCCCTCCCCCCACCTCCTCCTCTCCCCAATCCGTCCCCCACAACTCACCAACAACCCTCCCTCTCCCTCCCCTCCCTCCCCCTCCCTCCCCTCCCTCCCCCTCCCCAACCAAAGTCCCCTAATGCATGTCTTCGGGAGATGATGAAGTTGATCTCAAGTTCCGCCATTAACCTTCGCCCGCCGCCCCAATTGCCTTGTTCGCCGATAATGAGGGGTTGTCGCGGCGACTTCCTCCTGTCCCCGTACGTCGGTGTTGTATGTATATGTGTATATATGTATAAGTGTGTATGTGTGTGTGTGTGAGTGTGTGTGTGTGTGTGTGTGTGTGTGTGTATTTTCTCTCCCTCTCCCTCCCTCCCTCTCTCTCTCTCTCTCTCTCCATGTATTTATCTATCTATCTATCTATCTACCTCTCTATCTACCTCTCTATCCATCTATCCATCTACCTCTCTATCTATCTATCTATGTCTTTCTCTCCCTCTTTCAAACACCGTAAAACCCCAAAACATGAGACTCGATCCCATAGCCTAATAACCCTCGCGTGTGATCGCTTATGTGGAAAGACAGACGGACCTTCGCCGAGCCATCAGAGAGCAGGGACTCGATCCGGAAATGAGGTGGCGGGTCCAGCTTTTGTATTATTTGCCGGTTTATTTGTGTGTGTGTTTATGTTTGTGTGTGTTGTTGTTGTGCGCTCTATTTATCTGTCTGTCTGTCTATCTTTCTTTCTCTCTCTTTCTCTCTTTCTCTATCTCTATCTCTATCTCTACTCTCATTCTCTCTATCTCTCTCTCTCTTTCTCTCTCTCTCTCTCACACACACACACACACACACACACACACACACACACACACACACACACACACACACAACTTATACAGAAAACCAGCAACAATGGAAAGCAATTTGTGACTGAATAAGACTTCTTGGTCCGAAGAGGCAGAGGGGAGGGGAGGGGGGGGAGGGGGGGGTTCTACCTCCACTCTTACCTTCCCCTTCCCCTACGTTGACATTCAGCTTTATATAAACACTGTTCATATATATATATATATATATATATATATATATATATATATATATATATATATATATATATATATAAGTGTGTGTGTGTGTGTGTGTGTGTGTGTGTGTGTGTGTGTGTGTGTGTGTATATATATATATATATATATATATATATATATATATATATATATATATATATATACATATATCATTATATCTACATATACATATATACACATATAGAGGCATTACGTGCGGAACCATATGCGTGCACAGATGTCCCAAATATTTGCACCAAAATTTGCAAGCTTTTACGAGCATGCATATACATGAGTACATTAAAAGCCATGCCGAATCCCCACCTCTCGGGCCACGCACATAAAAAAACAGCTCCCAAACAAAGGCAAAACACAA
Organism: Penaeus vannamei; assembly: GCF_042767895.1. Taxonomy (NCBI): domain Eukaryota; kingdom Metazoa; phylum Arthropoda; class Malacostraca; order Decapoda; family Penaeidae; genus Penaeus; species Penaeus vannamei. The sequence continues at coordinate 15,754,930 of NC_091570.1, forward strand.
AAGCTATCCCAAAGCCCAAACAAACAAAAAACAAACAAACAAACAAACGACAAACAAAACAAAAAATAAACAAATAAACAAAAATCAAACAAGCAAACAACAAACAAACGCAACAAAAACAAACAAACATCTCCAATATGACTGAAATCTCCCCCTCCAAGTACAGACATGAGTCAAGTCACACCAGAGAGTGAAATACAGACGTCCAAATACATAAAACCTATTCCAAAGGCCAAACAACAAACAAACAAGCAACAAACAGACAAACCACACAAACAAAGAAACAAACAAACGCAACAAAAGAAATAATTACAAATATCACCAATATGACCGAAACCTCCCCTCCCAGTACAGACATGAGTCAAGTCACATCAGAGGGTGAAATTCAGACATCCAATCTCCCCTCAACCAGCTGGGCGCCACCTGAGGCTCTCGCTCTTAGACTCTGACCAGCTGCCGTGATATCAAAGCTTTGTGAGTATATCAGGTGGCCGGGAACAGCAGATGGTTGTTGTATCTGGGACGGGGTTGTTGTTGTTGTTGTTGTTGTTAATGGTTTAATTGTTCTGATTTTGTGTAGGTATGGAGGGTATGGTTCATGTTGGTGTTTTTGTTATTAAATTTTTGGTTTATGTTTATTTTTGTTTTTTTTCTGTGTCGTTAGTTTTGTCATCAATGTTGGTATCGTTATATCTTCATACCTTTTTACTGTAATGGCATAAGTCGCAGCATTACTTTCATTGCTATGGCGATTAGATATTAGTGTTCTCATAATGATATTCGTTATGACCATTATCATTACAATCATCGTTATCACTAATACCGCCGTTATAATTATCAGTGTTATACATGGTGATACGATTATAATTAATATCATCCTATTCACGTTGTCATTACCATTATTTCTATAGACATTCGTGTTTCCGTTATATTATTAATCATTATTTCCTAATTTTCTTCCAATTTTCTTCCACATCTTTCCCCTCTTTCCTCTTTTATTCCTTATTTTTTGTCCTCATCATCCTCACTTTTCCCTCTTCTTCATACATTTCGACCACCATCATCATTTTTCCCTCTTCTTCATCTTTATTTTTTTCTCCTCTCCTTCCTAATCTTTCCCTTTTTTTTCCTTCTCAACTTTTCCCCTCTCCTACTTTATCTTTTTCTTCATTCGTAATTTTTTTCATCTCCCTCTTTATCTTTTTCTCTTCATCATCCTCTTTCCCTTTCTTTTTTCATCATCTTTCTTCCACCTCTTCCATCTTTCCCTTTCTCATCTGTTTTCCTCTTCCCTATTTCCCTATTCTCTTTTTACATGTCTACTTCTACCTTTCCCTTTTCCTTCTTCCTTTTCTCCTCTTTTTCCTCTTCCATTTTCTCCCTCTCTCCCTGTCGCTTCCCTCTTCACCACAAGTGTTCCAAAACAATTAACGCGGTATTAGCTTCATTAAACGCTAATCTGTTTAATGCAGTTAATATTGAACTTATTAAATCTAATCAATTTTAATTATGATTAATAAAATCTTGGAGCGCACACACACACATACTAAAACGCACAGTCACTCCCCTCACACACGCGCAGTCACTCTCCATACAAACATACACACACACATACACAATTCATTCCCTCTCTCTCTCTTTCTGTCTGTCTGCTTGTCTGTCTGTCTCCTTCTCTCTCTGTGTCTGTTTCTGTCTGTCTGTCTGTCTGTCTGTCTGTCTGTCTGTCTGTCTGTCTGTCTGTCTGTCTGTCTCTCTCTCTCTCTCTCTCTCTCTCTCTCTCTCTCTCTCTCTCTCTCTCTCTCTCTCTCTCTCTCTCTCTCTCTCCCTCTCTCTCTCTCTCTCTCTCTCTCTTTCTCTCTCAAAAAATGTAATAAAGAAAGCAGGGCAAGTGAGGACCAAACTTAGCTACGTCTTGGTAGAATATTTTGCAAACGGTAAAAAAAAATCGCAACCCTATTAATACGGTAATGATATAGCTAGAAATAATTGTTGATAAAAATGCAAACCTACTTTATTTGCAGTCATACTCTGGACTTCCGAAAATTTGTGCGATTGAAATTAGTCAATGCGCGTAAAAATCAGCGGCCTTGGAATGCACGCTCGTCTTCAGAGATTTGCCTTGGATAAAACCTTGCGTGACTAAGCCTTTACACAGGTACAAGGATGTAAACTCTCTCTCTCTCTCTCTCTCTTTCTCTCTTTCTCTTTCTCTATCTCTCTCTCTATCTATCTCTCTTTTCTTTCTCTCTCTCTCTCTCTCTCTCTCTCTCTCTCTCTCTCTCTCTCTCTCTCTCTCTCTCTCTCTCTCTCTCTCTCTCTCTCTCTCTCTCTCTCTCTCTCTCTCTCTCTCTCTCTTCCTCTCTCTCCCTCTCATACGCGAACGTACACACAAGGAAACACGCACATGCACTCAAATTATAGGCAGAAGCCATCACATACATAAACGCAGCCAACAAAATTCCACTTTGCAAAACCGATAAAATTTGTTCAAATATAACTCTGCAATGCAAACACATAAAGCCCTTCTATTGCACAGGAAATATGCCACTTGCAACAGGCAGTTCACTTAAAATGCAAAGGTCGTAGCGGTAAACAATTAGACGGACTGCAACTTCTGTAAACATCACTGGAAATATGAAATG
>NC_091570.1:15792571-15794140 GCF_042767895.1 Penaeus vannamei
GTGTAGAGAGAGAGAGAGAGAGGGAAGAGGGAAAGAGGGGGGGAGGAGGGAGAGGTGGTGGCGTGGATATGGGGAGAAGGAGGGACGGCTAGGGTTGAGGAAGAAGGGGGGAGGGGGAGGGGATGATGAGGGGGAGGGGCAGGAGGATATAAACACTGAAAACAAAGCACAGAGCCCCCCCCCCCCCAAGAAAAAGTAGAAACGCTCGCGAATGAGAGAGAAAGAAAGAAAAAAACTATATATATTTTACGGGTGAGAAAACACGGCCATTGTTTCACTCGGGCCAGCGGGAGTGCCTAATGGGGAAGGCACCGGCGCCGTCTCCTTGGCACCCCCCCCCCTCTTTCTCCCCAATCCCCTCCCCCCATCTTTCTCCCAGTCCTCTACCTCCCTCTTTCTCCCAACCCCACCCCTCATTTCTCCCAATCCCCTCCCCCCATCTTTCTCCCAATCCCCCCTCTTCTTTCTCCCTAATCCCCACCCCCCTCTACCCTATACCCTTCTCCTACCCTCTTCCCTGATGCCCGTCCCCTCATCACCCTCCCCTGCCTCGTCCCCCTCTACCTTCTACTCCTTCCCTTCCTCCTTCCCCCATCGACCCCTCCTCCCTTCCTTCCCTCCCCCTTCCCCCCACCCACCTCCACCACTTTCTTTCTTCTCCCTCCCCTTCCCTCCCCTTCTTCCTTCCATCTACCCATCCTCCCTTTCCTCCCCTCCAACAGCCTCCACCTTTATTTCTCTCTCCCTCTCCCTCCCCCCCCCCTCCATCTTTCCCCCTCTCTCCCCCCCCACCTCCATCTTTCCTATCCCTCCATCCCTCTCTCCCCTCCTTCGTTTCTCCATCTAACTTCACCTCTCTCTTTTCTCTCCCACTCTACACTTCTTTCTTCTTCTTCTCCCTCCTCCCTCCCAGGACCCTTCCCTCCTTCCACCTCTCCTCTCTTCCTCCCCTCCCCCATTCCCTCCACCTCTTTCTTCCATTCTCCCTTCCTTTACCTCCGCCTTCCCTCCCCCTCCCTCCACCTCTTTCTTTCTTCTCCCTCCCCTTCACCTACCTCCCTTCTCTCCTCCCTTCTCCCTCCCCCTCCCTCCCTCTCTCCACCCACCTCCACCCCTTCCCTTTCTCCCCTCCATCCCTCTCCCCTCCCCCTCCACCCACCTCTTTCTTTCTTCCTCACCCTACCCTTCCCCCTTTGCCTCCCTCTTTCCTCCCTTTCTCCCTCCCTCCACTCCGGCCTCCACCCCTTCCCTTTCCTCCTTCCTCCCTCCCCTTCCCCCTTCCCCCCCTCACCTCCACTCAACCTCTTTCTTTCTTCACCCTCCCCTTCCCTTACCACCTCCCTCTCTCCTCCCTTCCTCCCTCCCTCTTCCCACCTCAAACCCTTCCCTTTCTCCCCTCCCCCTTCCCTCCATCCCTCTCCCTCTTCCCACCTCCACCTCTTTCTTTCTTCTCCCTCCCCTCCCCACCCCCTCCCCACCCCCTCCTCATAGGCGTCGCGGAGGCACTGGCTCTGCTTTTGTTCAACAACAGCAAATGCATCAGGGGGCCATCCAGGAGGTGTAAATACA
>NC_091570.1:15799640-15804640 GCF_042767895.1 Penaeus vannamei
TATCTATACACACACACACACACACACATATATTTATCGTTTCAAAAATATACATACAGAAAATGGCAACAATACAAAATACCAAGAACATGAATAATAGATTATCAGAAACATTATTAACATTCGCAAGAAAAAAAAAGATAGGTAGGTCTGAGTGAATGAAAATGTAACAAGAGACATTCACATTAGAGACACGTAGACTAAAGTAAAGTTACGAATTAAAAAAAAAAGAGAGAGCGAGAAAGATAAACACACGCGCCAGACAAGAAAAACAAAAACAAAAACAAAACAAAAAGAAAACCAAAAAAAGAAAAACGAAAAAAATATATATAAAAAAACAACTAATTCTCTGCTTCCGTGAGTCCTAAAAGCGTTGCAATTTCATCGTAACTTTCATAATTCAAGCTGTTCATTATTCTTTCCCGAGTGTAGCGTCTTTCCGCTACATCTGCTCGAAGGCCGGTCTTCGGAGATTTTTTTTCTTTTTTGTCTTTCGTGTTCTTTGCTTTTGTCTCTGTTTCTTTTTGTGTGTGTGTTTTAGTTTGATTTTCTTTTCATTATTTTTTTTTCTTTTTGTTATGAATCATTTCCAGTGGGATAAGTTAGAGAGAGTTAAGAGGCAGAGAGAGAGAGAGAGAGAGAGAGAGAGAGAGAGAGAGAGAGAGAGAGAGAGAGAGAGAGAGAGAGAGAGAGAGAGAGAGAGAGAGAGAGAGAGAGAGAGAGAGAGAGAGAGAGAGAGAGAGAGAGAGAGAGAGTCATACAGACACACAGAGACAAACAAACAAAGAAAAAAGACGAATCAGCACACAGAAGAAAGAAAAAAGGAAGAGAGAGCAAAGGAGAAATCGACACAAAACTAACATACATAAAAGAGCAAGGACATATGTTGCTCAAAAAAATAAACACGTAAAAAAATAATAAAAAGGTAAATAAATAAATAGATAAAAAATCACTGGCCTAAATCACAAACAAATCCCTGTAAAGAAAATAAAAATAAAAAAAATCACTAACCTAAAACACCAACAAATCCCTGTCAAAGAAAAAAAAAACACGAAAAAAACACGAAAAAAACACTGACATAACTTATATTAACAAGGCATTCGCTTGGACTTTGATAAGATTACCGTTGTTGTCCCGTGGGTTATGGAACGAAGAAATGAAATAAAGAAGATAAAGATGGAGAGAAGGAAGAAGAAGAAGGAGAGAAGATGAGAAAATAAGAAGAAATCGAAGAAGAAAGAAAGAAGAAGGAAAAGGAAATAAGAAAAAGATAAAAAAGCAGAAGAAAAAAAAAGGAAAAAGAAGACGTACAAGAAAATAAGAAAGAAAGAAAAGAAGAAACAGAAGGCAATTTAGAAAGAGAAGACGAAGAGGAAGAAGAAAATAATAAAAAATGAAAAGAAAAAAAAAAAGGAAGAAAATATAGAAAATAAGAAAAAAGAGAAACAAGAAAATAAGAAAAATAAAGAACAAAAGAAAGAAGAGAGAAGAAGAAGAAGGAAAAAAAGACAAAAGAAGAAAAACAAAAGAAAAAAAGAGAAGAATAAGAGGAAGAACAAAACAAAAGAAAAACAGAAGAAGAAGAGAAAAAAAACAAAAGAAAAAGAAAAGAAGAAGAAGAAAAAAATAAAAAGAAAAACACGAAGCCAACTGCAGCGCCTCTGAATCCCCTTCCTTTGAGAACTAAAGTCGGCCGGATGCCACGCGCCAGAATGAATAGCCAGTATTGACATTCTATCACCTGTTTCTATTCTTGGATTTGCTTTTCTACAGAAGACACCGGAGGAAAGGAAAAGAAGAGGAAAAAAATTATCTGAAAAAAATCGGGTTTTGTGTGGGATGTTGTGGCTGGGGTTGCCGGTTAGTTGTTATTTTTTGTTATTATTATTATTATTATCTTTATCTTGGCTTGTTTTGATTTCGTTTTGGGTTTAACTGTTATTGCCGTTCCTATTCTTCTTTTTCTTCTCCTTTTCCTTCTTCTTCTTCTCCTTTTCCTTCTTCTTCTCTCTCTTCTTCTTCTTCTTCTCCTTACCATTATCATTATCATTATCATTATCATCATCATCATTATCATCATCATTATTGCCATCATCATACATATCATTATTATCATTTCTACCATTATTATCACTGTCATCATTATCATCATTATCGTTATTATCACCATCATCACCATCATCATTATTGATATTACAACTACCACCGTCCTTATCATATCATCATCACTGTCATTACAGTTGCAATCATCATCTTCATCCCGTCTCATCATTATGGACGTTATCTTTAATAGCATCTATCATCCTCATTATTGCTATTGACATTATCAGCATCACTATTCATATTATCATTATCATTATTACCGCCATCTTTATTCTTATCATCATTATGACCAACAATCATTTTGTTGTTATGACCGTGTGTGTGTGTGTGTGTGTGTGTGTGTGTGTGTGTGTGTGTGTGTGTGTGTGTGTGTGTGTGTGTATGCTTGCGTGAATGTGGGTGTTTGTATGTTTTTGTGTGGATTATTCTAGAGAAAGATGAGATATAGATTGATAGATTAGGTTCTGGTTAAATAGATAAATAGATGGATAGACAGAGAGAGAGAGACAGAGAGAGAGAGTAGATGAGAGAGATATGAAGATAGAGAGAAATAATAAACAGAGCGCTAGTAGATAGAGATTATTATAGAGAGATATTTATGTTGCTGTTAAAGAGAGAGAGAGAGAGAGATATATATATATATATATATATATACCATGACACACAAGGCAACCCTGCATATCAATAACATTTCAACAAACGCTAAAATCCCATCAAGCAGACAATAATAAGTTAAAAGACCATTTTTAAATAGAAATCTTACCCTTCCTTTGTTCACATACTTTTTAAATCCCTTTTTTGAACGTTTCCCTTTAACATTCTTTAATGCGGAAGGGTAAAATATATTCTACCCCCCCCTCCTCCACAGACACAACCCCCCCCCCCCCCCGGCAGCCAAGGGTTGCACCGACTCTCTAAGGCTTCCTGGCACGTTAGGTCTGCATATTAAAGCTATATTCTCATTCTACAAGTTCTCACTCTCTCTCTCTCTCTCTTCTCTCTCTCTCTCTGTCTCTCTCTCTCTCTCTCTCTCTCTCTCTCTCTCTCTGCTCTCTCTCTCTCTCTCTCTCTGTTTCTCTGTCTCTCTCTCTCTCTCCCCCTCTCTCTCTCTCTCTCTCTCTCTCTCTCTCTCTCTCTCTCTCTCTCTCTCTGCTCTCTCTCTCCCTCTCTCTCTTTCTCCCTTTCAATCCCTCTACTTTCAATCCCTCTCTCTCTCTCTCTCTCCCTCTCTTTCTCTTTTCAATCCCTCTCTCTCTCCCTATCTACCTCATCTATCTATCTATTTCTTTCTCTTTTTCTCTCCCTCTCTCTATCTATCTTTCTCCCTTTTTCTTTCTCTATCTATCTATCTATCTATCTGTCCATCTATCTATCGCTTTCTATTCTCATTCTCTATCTATCTATCCTTTTGTTCTCCTTCTCTTTCTCTCTATTTTTCTCTCTCTCTCTTTCTCTCTGTCTGTTTGTCTGGTTCGGATCTACCCATCTGTCTTTCTCCATTTTTTTCTCTCTCTTTCTCTTTCAAGTCCCTCTCTCTATCTGTTATCTGTCCTTTCTCTTCTCTCCCTCTCTCTCTCTCTCTCTCTCTCTCTCTCTCTCTCTCTCTCTCTCTCTCTCTCTCTCTTCTATCCCTTCTCTCTCTCTGCTCTCTCTCTCTCTCTCTCTCTCTCTCTCTCTCTCTCTCTCTCTCTCTCTCTCTCTCTCTCTCTCTCTCTCTCTCTCTCTCTCTCTCTCTCTCTCTCTAACTCCCCACAGCGTTTCCAACAATCTCCTATACCAAACCATCTCATTCCTTATCATACTACCACACCCCCTTCACCACCTATCAATTATTCCTTTTTCTGTCCCTAGCGTCTATGTCCTATTCTCAGTCGCCTCCCACACTGTATTATCGAAACCCACGCGATACCGTCCCGTGGCATTACGCCTTTGTAGCTATTATGTATAAGAGTTCTTTTTGTATACATCCTTTTCGATCGATAAGATTAATGTGCCAGCTGTATGTTTTTTTTATTTTTTTATTTTTTTTATTTTTTATTTATTTTTTAGTTGTTTGATTATTATTACTGTATTTTCTTTCTTTGACGGATTTACACTTTTTATAATCTGTTACGCTATCATATACAGGATACAATACGCGTCCAATATCACGTTTATCAAGCAGACGCTAATAATACACACAATGAAATGGATCTTTCATATACCTGGCTCTTACGTGTGTGTTTTCCGCGAACACGTAAGCCACGCCCACGCACTCCTTATTCGGCGAATGTAAGAGCGCACTCGTAACACACGCGCGATGCAGCCTGAAAGCGAGCCATATATACGACACACATTCATGCCTAATATTCACGGACTTAACTCTCCTTTTTACGCACTTGACTCTCCTTCTCTGATGATTTCACGGTGGTGATGCATTTTTTGGGGGGAATTACACGTACGTTTAGAGAGGTGTGTACGCATGCGCTCTCTCTCTCTTTCTGTCTGTCTGTCTGTTTGTCTGTCTGTCTCTGTCTCTCTGTCTGTCTGTCTGTCTGTCTCTCTCTCTCTCTCTCTCTCTCTCTCTCTCTCTCTCTCTCTCTCTCTCTCTCTGTCTCTCTCTCTCTCTCTCTCTCTCTCTCTCTCTCTCTCTCCCTCTCTCTCTCCCTCTCTCATTCTCTCTCTCTCTCTCTCTCTCTCTCTCCCTCTCCCTCTTTTTCCTTTCTCTCCCTTTTAGCTCTCCGTCCCATCCCTTCAGGCGCTGCTATTGCCATTTGTCATTGCGTAATACAGCTTTCTGCGTATAGTAGCTCGCTCTGCAGTGCGTTGAGAACGCCCTCGCCGCCCACAACACGAAAGGGAAGGAGAGAGGAAGAGGGAAGGGAGGGATGGAGGTGGAGAGGAGGGGAAGAGGGGGA
>NC_091570.1:15814640-15819640 GCF_042767895.1 Penaeus vannamei
CTTGTAGATATCCCCAAAAATAAAAGAAAAAAGAAAGGTAAAAAAAAAATCTTGTACCTTCTGGCAATCACTCCCTCGCCGAGCATAAGCCTCCGTCATCACAGCTGATCTTCCTTCCCTGGTTATCAGCTGTTGGATTTCCCTTGATATGGCATCATTTGTCGCGTGATTCAACCTCTGTCTCCCCCTCCCCCCTCGCTCTCTCTCCTTTCTCTCTCTCTCTCTCTCTGCGTTCTATCCTCCTCTTTTTCTCCCCTTAAATTATCCCATCCTCTCTCTCATTCTATCTCTCCCTCTCTCTCTCTCTCTCTCTCTCTCTCTCTCTCTCTCTCTCTCTCTCTCTCTCTCTCTCTCTCTCTCTCTCTCTCTCTCTCTCTCTATCTCTCTCTCTTTCTCTCTCTCTTTCTCTTTATCTCTCTCTCTCTCTTTCTCTCTCTCTTCGAAATACCCCCGCTCCCCCTGCCTCTTTCTCTCCCCTCGAATTACCTCCTCCCTCTCTCTCTCTCCCCTCCCCTCCTCTCTTCCTCCCCTTGAATTACCCCCTCCCTCCCTCCCCCCGAATTTCCCGCCCCCGCCCCACTTCCCCCCTCCATCCCTCTCCTGCCAAGGAAGTCTCTCCTCTGCTCGAGATGTTCCACCATTTCCTTCTTCAAAACAATCTGTCCTTGGGTCTGTCGGTTTTCATGTATACATGTACGTATGTACGTAATACATGCATATATAGATACATGTGTACATACTTATATGCATACATATATAGATAGATGTGTACATACTTATATGCATACATACATACATACATATATACATACATATATACATACACACAAATATAGAAACACACATACACGAATAAATGCATATATATACATGCACACAAATATACATACATATGTACATAAATACTGTACATCCGTACAGACATAGACAAAAACACACAAACACACAGACACGTAATATGCACAGACGTGTGTACATATAATAGTTTGTATGCACGCGCACACATACAGTATGTGCACATACATATTCTGTACGTGTACTCGTATGTATGCGCACACACACTGTGTACATAATTTCACGTTTTTTTCTTACAAAATTCTGTCTCTTCGAATAAAACTTTTCCTGTGATATTAAATAAAGGCAAAATAAAAAGAAAAGAAGAAAAAAACAAAAACTATTTTTCAATTGTGTTGGTTGTGCTTCCATTATAACTTTGTTCGTTGTTTTTACGGTGTAGCGTGCATTGTATAACGAAAGGAAAAGTGGCTGCGTGTTTGGGCGTGTAAAGTGATAAAAGACTGGAAAACATCTATTGAAAAGAGAATATATAAATCTTGATAATAAAGTGAAATGAAACATTTTTTCCCTTGTTTGCTGTTTTTCCGCTTCTGTTCTCATTTTTTTTTATAATGTAATATTATTTTCGTAAACGTATGTTCATATTTTGATGAAATATGCTGTAATGAAAGATTACAAAGATATATATGTTTTTTTTCAAAACAATGACTGGCCAATTAATGTGATTTTGATGAAAAAAAAAAAACGATTTATTTTTCTTACATTTCCTGACTGAGAATGCATTGAATCTGCTTTAATATAGGATAATGATATCAGCTTGATTGGATAAACACATTAAAAGAAAAAAGAAATGAAAATACAAACAACACAGACACAGTATATGTATGAAATAAAAATGATTTTATCTTATCACCAAATGTGTGCATGATACTTAAACAGACGAACATGTATATGTGGATATATATACACATTCTCGCTGAAACATTCACAGACACACACATATACAAACAAACATCCATTCAGGCTAATACACGCACACACACACACACACACACACACACACACACACACACACACACACACACACACACACACACACACACACACACACACACACACACACACACACACGCACACACACACTCGTCCCCCCCCCCCACACACATACAAACACGCACGGACACACAAACACACATACTCATATGTCCATACTCACACACGCACATCCCTCGCCCACACACTCAGACACAAGCTCCTCGCCCACACACTCAGACACAAGCTCCTCGCCCACACACTTACGCACACACGCACACACACCCCTCGCCCACACACTCAAACACAAGCTCCTCGCCCACACACGCACACACGCCCCTCGCCCACACACTTACACACACACTTACACACACACACACCCGTCGCCCACACACTTACACACACACGCACACACACACACCCTTCGCCCACACGCTTACACACACACGCACGTACACACACACACACCCCTCGCCCACACACTTACGCACACACACACACACGCCCCTCGCCCACACACACACACACATAAACCCACACAAGGCAACGCTCTCTATCAAGCTCACATGCCTCAGTAAATTAATATATTATTTTTCCAAAACGCATTTCCTTCTGATAAGAGCTTCAACTTCCTGCAAATGTCATGAAGTCAAAGGTGACAAAATGCCACTGACAGACGCGCATGACAGGGAGGTTCTGCATGGCAACGGCGAAGCGAAAGAATAAGGAGAGCCGAAACAGGAGAGAGAAAAAAAGAATGAAAAGAAAAGAAGAGAAAAGAAAGAAAGAAAAAAAGAAAAAACATGGAAACGGAGAGAATAGTTATGTTGGCTTGTCTCCTTCGTCAGTTTCTTGTTATTTCGTCTTGTTCTTGAGTTTTCTTTAACTCTTTTTGCATTTCTTTCTCTCGTCTTGTGTTATTTCTTTTAAGAAGTTTCTGTCTTTCATTTCGCTGTATAATTGATGTTTGTATATAGATATTTTTAAGGTCTGTCTGTGCGTCTGTGTGTGTGTGTGTGTGTGTGTGTGTGTGTGTGTGTGTGTGTGTGTGTGTGTGTGTGTGTGTGTGTGTGTGTGTGTGTGTGTGTGTGTGTGTGTGTGTGTGTCTGTCTGTGTGTGTGTGTGTGTGTGTGTGTGTGTGTGTGTGTGTGTGTGTGTGTGTGTGTGTGTGTGTGTGTGTGTGTGTGTGTGTGTGTGTGCTTTCTCTCTCTCTCTCTCTCTCTCTCTCTCTCTCTCTCTCTCTCTCTCCCTCCCTCCCTCTCTCTCTCTCTCTATCTATCTATCTCTCTCTCTCTCTTTCTCTTTCTCTTTCTCTTTCTCTTTCTATCTTTCTCTCTCTCTCTCTTTCTCTCTTTCTCTCTCTCTCCATCCCTCCCTCCCCCTCTCCGTCTCCCTCTCTCTCTCTCTTCCCAACCCCTACCAAACCGCCTCCTCCTTCATCTTCATCTTCTCCCTCTCCTCCTCCCTTCCCTTCACCCCCGCCCCCCCTCCCCAACCATCCCTTAAAAGCGCGTAAATTCCCCGACCTTCCTCCCTTCTCCACCCTTCCTATTCTGCCGTTCTTCTCATTATCTCCCCTCCTTCCCCCCTCCCCTCCCCCTCCTCCCCGCACTCGAGCCTTCATCCGGGTGTTTGCCAAAGGTATTTTTTGACCTCGTTTTAGTGGACTTACTCGACCCCCATCTCATGACGCGGGAACGTTCAGTGCAAAACAAACATTTCAATCAAAGATGGCGCTTTCCTTCCTTTGATGTCTCTTTCTTCCTCCTCCTCCTCCTCCTCCTTCTTTCTCTTTCTCTTCCTTTTTCGTTTTCGTTTTTTTTTTTTTTCTTCTTGTTGCTCTTCATTTCTTTTTCTTTTCCTTGTACTCGTTCGTTCTTTGTGTCTTTCTTTCTTGGTCTTTTCTTTTTCTTCTTTTTCTTCTTCTACTTCTTCCTCCTGTTCCACTTCCTCCTCCTCTTTCTCGATGTTTCCCTTTCCACCTCATCTGTTTTTTTCTTTTCTCACATCCCCCTACTTCCCCTCCTTTCCCTTCTTTTTATCTTTGTCGCGTTTTCCTTCTCATTTTCTTTCTCCTCCCCCCCCCCCCTACTCGTCTCTATCTCATTGTTTCCTATTCCTCACCCTTTCATTGCTTCCTTTTTCCTACTCCTTCTTTCCTCTTTCTCCTTTATTCTCTTTCTACTTCTTCCCCTCATATTTCTCTTTCTATCTTTACCATCCTCCCCTTCTCCTTTTCTTCTCTTTATTTTCTCATTATTGCCTTTTTCTTGCTCCTATCGTCCTCTTTTTCCTTACTTCTACTTCTTCCCTCCTATTTCTCTTTTTATCTTTACCCTCCTCCCCTTCTCCTTTTCTTCCCCCTATTTCATCTTTCATCATTATTGCCTTCCCTTTTCTGCTCCTCGTCATCCTCTCATCTTTTCCTTACCTTTACTTCTTCTCCTCCCATTTCTTCCTTCCCCTTACTCCTTCTTCTCCCATTTCTCCTTTCATCTCTTCCTTCCCTCTACTTCTTCTCCTCCCATTTCTTCCTTCCCCTTACTTCTTCTCGTCCCATTTCTTCCTTCCCCTTACTCCTTCTCCTCCCATTTCTTCCTTCCCCTTACTTCTTCTCCTCCTATTTCTTCCTTCCCCTTACTCCTTCTACTCCCATTTCTCCTTTCATCTTTTCCTTCCCTTTACTTCTCCTCCTCCCATTTCTTCCTTCATCTTTCGCCTTTGCAACAGGAAGCGGAGTGATGCTGCTGCAAACCCTCATTGACAGGCGTGACGTCGGCCTTTCACATTACCCAGGCAGAGTAAACAAGCACTTTGAATCTGTTTTCAGCGTGACAGCTCCGTGCCATGGAGAAAATCCATTTGTTTTGCCCTGTTTCTCTTGTCCTCTCTTTTAACTCTTTTTTTGGGGGGTCTGAATCGTCTTTGTTTTTTGTTTTTCTCTTCTCCTTGACTGTGTTTCTGTTTCGTTTCTCTCTCTCGTTGTCTCTCTCGCTCTCTCTTTTCTCTCTCTTATCTCGCGGTGTCTCTGTGTCTGTCTGTCTCGTCTTTCTTTCTCTTTCTTCTCTCTCGCCCTGTCTCCTCTCTCTCTCTCTCTCTCTCGCTCTCTTTCTCATCCCACCCCCGTCCTTCCGTCCATTTGTCTGCCTTTAAGATATTTCTTTCTTTCT
>NC_091570.1:15824640-15832140 GCF_042767895.1 Penaeus vannamei
TGATGATGATGATGATTACGACGACGATGTGATGGTGGTGATGATAATAATGGTGATGGTGATTCCGATGATAATGGTGATGGTGATAGTAATACTAAGTCACCTCTTAAATCTTACACATATCCCATATTAACTTATTAACATTTCATCTCATCCTTTCAACCTCATTTTCGCTTCTTTTCCTCCTTTTCAATTCCAAAATGCAATATAAAAAGGCTCCTCATCAACTATCGCGTCATTATTCAAATAATTTCCCCCAAACTGAGCATAAATTAGAAATAAAAGTGTCCCCCCATAAACCTCACGCTCTACGCCATGACTGTAATAGTGATAAAGAAAACGCAATTTTTCTCTCACATACATAATGAGGTAGAAAATGGGAACCTATTTTCCTGTTATTACACTGAAGTATAACTGAACTAAAAGAGAGTAGACAGGTATATATATATAATTTTCTTTCGTTTTCAGTACAATTCTTTTATCTTATTTTTGTCTTTTGCGTAAGAAAATAGTAAAGTTAGTGATATTAATAACTATAATGAATATGATGGTAAATAACGGATAAAAACTAACCTTAAATAACTACTTTTTCGAAAAAGATTTGCTTTCATTTTCATAATTCAGAAATCACACATTTAAGTCACAAAGGAATGTAATTAACCGAACGTGTATTAATATATTTTTTTTCTAATTCAAATTAACGTATCTCGTTTTGGAAACTTCTCGAATGTAATCTCACAATCCAAAAATATCTCTGATTTCAATAATGCAGGCGCTCATTACCATAAACTGGAATAGATGACCAATATTTGAAATGGTGATGGTGTTGGCGCTGATGCTGTTGATGGTGATAGTGTTGATGGTGTTGATTTTGATGGTGATGATGATGATGGTGTTGATGTTGATTTTGATGGTGATAGTGATGGTGTTGATTTTGAAGGTGATGATAGTGATGGTGGTGTTGATTTTGATGGTGATGATGGTGTTGATAGTGATGATGATGGTGTTGATGTTTATTTTGGTGATGATGGTGTTGATAGTGATGATGGTGGTGTTGATTTTGATGGTGATGATGTTGATTTTGATGGTGATGATGATGGTGTTGATGTTGATTTTGATGGTGATGGTGTTAGTGTTGATGGTGTTGATAGTGATGATGGCGATGATGATGAGTGTGTTGATAGTGATAGTGTTGATGATAACGTTGGTGATGGCGTTGACAGTGATGATGTGGGTGTTGATGTTGATTTTGGGATGGTGATGGTGTTGATGGTGATGATCTTGATTGTGATGGCGTTGATGGTGTTAGTGTTGATTTTGATGCTGATAGGTGTTGATGGTGTCTATTTTGATGTTTGTTGATAGTGATGGAGTTGAGGGTGATGGTGATGTGATGATGATTATGGTGGGTGATGAGTGTGAAGCCAGGAGTGGTGGTGTAATGGTATCAGTGGTAGTATGATGATGGTGGTGGATATTGGGGTGGTGTGGTGGTGAAGTTGGTGGTGGATACTGGTAGTGGCGATGATGAAGATGATGATAATGTGGTGGTTACAATGATTGTGGTGGTTAGAAAGAAACAAAGAGGGAAGAGAAAGAGAGAGAGAGAGAGCGAGAGCGAGAGCGAGAGAGAGAGATTGAGAGAGAGAGATTGAGAGAGAGAGAGAGTGAGAGAGAGAGAGAGAAGGAGGAAGAGAGGGAGAGAGAGAGAGAGAGAGAGAGAGAGAGAGAGAGAGAGAGAGATGGATAGACAGATAGATAGATAGAAAGAGAGAGAGATAAACAGTCATATGAAAGGATTAAATCAAACTTAAGCCTAACTTAGTCAACTTCAAACCGATCTGTTATCAGCACAGTAAAGAAGAAGAAAGAAAATAAACAAACACACGATTATGCAAAACACGCACACACATAAACACAAAGAAAGATAGAAAGACAAAAAAGGTCTAGCTATAATTTTCTGCCATTATTTATTCGAAAAATTTGATGTGCATATGAAGTGACCCACCGTAACTCTCCTTACGAAAGAGAGAGAGAGAGAGAGAGAGAGAGAGAGAGAGAGAGAGAGAGAGAGAGAGAGAGAGAGAGAGAGAGAGAGAGAGAGAGAGAGAGAAACACTGAATCTGTCTAATATGATGAAAGTCAGGGATTTAATCGTTTTATGATATGACGAATTATCCGAAACTATTGATGGTTCCAAAATGGCCGACGTAAAATACCAATGATTTGTAAAAATTAGAATAAAGTTTTGGCTGTATTTTGCGGGACATGATGGCTTGTGATCGCTGTTGGTCGATGGACTTTTAATGTGACTGAGTGCTCCCTCTCTCTCTCTCTCTCTCTGTGTTTGGCTCTCCCTCTCTCTCTCTCTCTCTCTCTCTGTGTTTGGCTCTCCCTCTGTGTGTGTGTGTGTGTGGCTTTCTCTCTCTGTATGTGTGTGTGGCTTTCTCTCTCTCTCTCTGTATGTTTGTGTGTGGCTTTCTCTCTCCCTCTCTCTCTCTCTCTCTCTCTGTATGTGTGTGTGTGGCTTTCTCTCTCTCTCTCTCTCTCTCTCTCTCTCTCTCTCTCTCTCTCTCTCTCTCTCTGTCTGTCTGTCTGTCTCTCTTCCTCTCTCTCTCTCTCATGCCACTCTCTCTGTCTGGCTGTCTGTCTATTTATCTAATACTGCCACAACTATTCTCCCCCAAAACAGACACACGCAATGAAACGGGGATAAAATCTTGCAGGGTTAACCGACATCATAATGTGCTAAAAATGAGAGAAAAAAATATACGAACCCCCGTCGCCTCGCATCCTACACCCTCATAACCCCAAGGAGAAAACTTCTTTGTCCTACGCGAAGTTCCCATCCACGCAGATAATCCCCAGCGCATCCTTCTTCGACGCCCGTGTTCGTCTGATCCTCCACCTGACAACAGCGCTTAGTTTTTGCAGGCGAAGACTCCGAGATAACGCAAGTTTGATACCCCGTTTGGCAAATATTTTCGTACCCGGTGTCACTCGCAGCGCATAGAAAACGGGCTTTATGCGAAGGAGCCATAACTCGGGAAGGGAGGTTCTGACTTTTATTTCTAAACACATTTTTATCCGTATTTTGAAATAGACTAGACTCTCTCTTTTATCGTTTTCTTTTTAGAATATCTCTTTTGCTTTCATAGGTTTTCAAAGATATTAAAGTAGCTCTCCACGTGTTTGCTATTCATGAATATAATACCGTAGTAATCGTTTTCTTTAAAAATCACATGTAAAAAGAACCCAGCTTACGTACACCGTAGGACTAAAAAAATCCAGGTTACATACTAGAGCTCCTTCCCTTTAAAATGCATATCCGATGTAAAATACACTACCTCTCCCCCCTCCTCCCCTCCCCCCCATCAATATCCAAGGGGGCTTTCTCATGTTCTGTATCAAGATGCTCGTATTTTCTACTCGAAGAATATTCAATCCCAATATCTCGTTTACTTAACCCGGAGTTATTTACAGGGCAGGCGCGCATCGGGAATATCTTGCAAACACTCTCCGCTGCCTCTTTTACGCACCTTTAAGGGGACCTTCTGCTGATTTTTCGGCGATTTTCGCCCCTCTTGCCGAAATTGACTTTAATGCAGTTGCAAGTAGTTTCTAGTCCCCCGCTTCTCCCCTGAAAATGTCAAGGCTCGACCGTTATTTTTTAGGTGGTAGCAGCGATTTTTGATGTCGACCGAAATATTATTTTTTTGATGGTACCTTTGAAAATCGGCAATTGTGACGCAATGATTAGAGATAATAAAAATATGAGGTTATTTTCTGAAAGCTTATCAAATTTCACATAAGATGAGACCAACCTTCTTTTTTTCGGAATAATTTCAAAAATCCGGCAAGCGTCCAAAAAACGGCAATGAAGAAATTTTCCATAGAAATAACTAAACATGATATTTTTTTCATATGGTATATTTTCTTATCTTTATGTTTTCATCATACATAGTTACTTTGATCTATGAGCAAAAAATTTCGAAAATGCAACCTCCCCCACCCATGGGGGGCGTTTTGCCAAATATTCAGGATCACCACCAAAATTATATGGAATATTAATTAGGCTAAGACAAACCTCAGGTTAAAATTTTATTCAAATCTATTCATAACTTTTCGAGTTAGAAAAAAAAATCCTGGATCCAAACCATAGTCCGCATCACCACCAAACTGCAATAAGCTCTAAGTTAGGTTAAACCACTTTTGGTTAAAATCTCGTTAAAATGTGTTCATAACTTTTAGAAATATTAGAAAACACAAACTAATAATCAAAAAAATAACAAATAAACAATCAATAAACAAACAAAGAAACAAACGGTAGTAACAATATAAATAAACAAAAGGTCATGAGGTACACGAAAATTATCTATATGTGCTCATATACCTTATATACATAGTTTCACATCGCCATGTAATTGTTTTTCGACTTTCCACGGGGTCTGAGAGTGAAATTTGGCTACGTGACCCCGTAGAGTTATTCCGCAGATTTAAAAGACGATTTTCACGGTCCAGGACGGCCCCGTCGCGTGGGAAAAGTATGTGTTTGGTACCCGTCCGACTGGAGAAAGTTATTCTTTCGACAAATATTATACGTCGTAAAACCTCATTAGAATCAATAATAG
The DNA here is from genome assembly GCF_042767895.1 of Penaeus vannamei. Lineage (NCBI taxonomy): Eukaryota > Metazoa > Arthropoda > Malacostraca > Decapoda > Penaeidae > Penaeus > Penaeus vannamei. The sequence continues at coordinate 15,829,272 of NC_091570.1, forward strand.
GTGTATATGATAGATAATTATATCAAATACAAGTATTCTGTACATGATTTGTCATGTAAAATGTAAACATAATAAAAAGGAATAAGATCGCATTTTTTAGGTCCTTCATATTTTTACGCATAGCACACGTATAATCGGTCCGATTTTAAAGTATTATGGCTCATTTTGTAGCTGAATAATAGTTCTATTACATACTGCCATGAGGATTTGCAATATTTTCACGGGTTCTTGTAAAAGTGACATATGTTTCCAAAATCTCCTATTAGGGTGTTAAAATAGTCACCTTCGGAAAATATTCAACCAAAAAAGTAAGGTCAACTTTCAAAAATGGCTTCTGCATATAATAGTAGAAAGATAGTTCTATTCAAACATGAAATCAGAATGGCTGTATGATTTTCTTTGGATTTTTGAGAAATTTTAAAAATGGTCAATGTAGGCCTATAGACCCCCATGCCACCACTCCGCACTATACGTAAGATTTTTGAAACCGTTACGTGCTGGCAATGTCCGCAAGACTTCGAATGCAGGTAGATGATAGAGGATTATGGTGTAGGAAGACTAATCTTATGCCTTGTTTTCTTGATATCAAGATAGCCTTGGAAAGATGAAGAAACGCAAAATGCCGATATCTCGGAACTCCACCATTAGGGGTGGGTCAAAGGATTCCGGGCACACCATATGTCCAAAATTAACATATTATGGCTCATTTTGTAGAAAAATAAAATATCTACAACGTGATCGAGAGCGTTTTCGCAGTTTTTGCCTGTACTTCTTGTAAAAGTGGTCAATGTAAGAAAATTTTTACCTTTTTTTTTCTTGAAGTACCCAACTTCAAAAATTCACAAAAAAAATTGAAGTCGAAATCGAAAAAACGCTCTCGATCAAGTTGTAGATATAAGGTAGTTCTGTGCAAAAATCAAATAAAATTGAATGTCTTGCCGTTTCTGAAGTCTGAATCCTTTGACCCAGGTGCTGCATTTTCAAAATGGCGAATTTCGCATTTTTCGTTTTTTTGACAATAATTCAAAAACTGTTCGGGCGATTTCGAAAAAAATCGACCACAGGCAATGGGAAGGGGCCCAAATAAAAGGGTGTGAGTTTCATCAAAATCGGCAAGATAAATCGAAAAATCGAAAAAAAAAGCAGACGGTCCCCTTAAGTCAGCATTTTGGGGATGGTGTTGATGATGGTGATATTGGTGATGACGATAATGATGGTCATGACTTCCTTACGAACAACAGTAATATTTTTAGTATTAGTAGTAAAAGTATCAACAATAGGCATGGTATTTTCAACGTATTTAAGGAACAGTGATGGTATAAATGATAATGGTATAATGGTAATGATGGTATAAATGATAATGGTATAATGGTAATGATGGTATAAATGATAATGGTATAATGGTAATGATGGTATAAATGATAATGGTATAATGATAATGATAGTATCAATGATAATGGTGTAATGGTAATGATGGTATAAATGATAATGCTAACCAAAATATTAGTCAGAGCGAGGGGGAGAGAAAGAGAGAGAAAAACAGAAAGAGAGAGGGAGAGAGAGAGAGAGAAATAAATAGAATTTCTCTTTTTGACTCATTCAAAGAGTGTAGCCTCTATTCCTACCTTTTTCCACTTTTCTTTTTCATTGCATACCCTCCTTCGCCTTCATTTCATTTTAATCTTTTATTCTCTTTTTTTCTCTCTTCCCTTGTACCTTTCTTCCCTTTCCTTCTCCGTTCTTCTCTACCTACACATCCACCTCAGCGCCGCCTTGCAGCATCGTCAGACTGCCTTCAAGAACACGCAAGGAATCCCATGAATATGTATTGACATCACCCACACCTGTTTGTCAGTCTGTCAGTCCGTCTGCCATCGCGGTGCCAATTAAGAGATAGTAATTAACCAATCTGTTCCATCGGCTATCAGTTACGTCCATCAAGGCGAATTATGTGGGTCTTTCCGTCAGTAAGGGAGCTGCTGTATATATGTATCTGTTATGTCTGTTGTCGTATATGTTTTGGAAAATGTATTTTTGGGGGGGAAGTTGCTCGTTTGTTTTTCTTTTTATATTCTGGAGAGAAAGAGAGAGAATGAGAGTAGGAGTAGGAGTGAGAGTCTGAGAATGAAAATAAGAAAGAGATAGGTCGATAGAGAGAGAGGGTGGGGAGTAAGAGTAAGTGAGAAAGAAATAAGAAAGAGAGAGTGAGCGAGTGAGAGAGAGAGAGAGAGAGAGAGAGAGAGAGAGAGAGAGAGAGAGAGAGAGAGAGAGAGAGAGAGAGAGAGAAAGACGGAACAGAAGGAAGGTGGAGGGTCGGGGGAATATGGTCCTTGAAAAAGCTAATAAAGACGAGAAGAGATTAAGCTCCCATTTTTATTTCCACCAAAAAGCTTAAAGAGACAGATATTTCCTCTTTTTTGTTGATATATTCGTACGTTTTTTTTACGCAAGAAGAAAGCGGACTTAGGAATAAAATCTGAAAGAGACAGCGATGTTTATGTGAAACACACACACACACACACACACATACACACACACACACACATACACACACACACACACACACACACACACACACACACACACACACACACACACACACACACACACACAGAGAGAGAGAGAGAAAGTGAGAGAGGGGGGGGGAGGGAGAGAGAGAGAGAGAGAGAGAGAGAGAGAGAGAGAGAGAGAGAGAGAGAGAGAGAGAGAGAGAGAGAGAGAGAGAGAGAGAGAGAGAGACAGACAGACAGACAGACAGACAGACAGACAGAAGCAGAGAGTCAGATAGAGAAACAGACAGAGACAGAGAGACAAACAAAGAGACAGAAACAGAAACAGCTGATAAAAGATGGCGTAGGCACCGAACAAA
>NC_091570.1:15839640-15847140 GCF_042767895.1 Penaeus vannamei
GTTCAAAAACTTCCTTTTCATACGGCAAAACGTCGACACAATCTCGTCTGATTTAGAGTCCCATCATCTCTGGCTTGCAACATTTCCCGGTGAACACGAGTTGCAAATTCCTGTACTGCAAAGGAAATGAGATCCATGCGTTTTATTTTTTTTCTATATTTATGTATTCTCATCCTTATTGTTGTTATTCTGTCATAATTTCTTATTCTATATTTTTGCAAGATTATCCTTATTGTTGTTATTCTGTCATAATTTCTTATTCTATATTTGTGTAAGATTCATATCCTTATTGTTTGTTATTCTATCACATTTTCCCTGTTCTCTGTTGGGGTTGTTACCTTTGTCTAATAATGTTCTTCCTGTACCATAAAGTTGCATGATTGCTGTAATTATCGGTGTGATAAGAAGCAAGGTCAACATTTATCTTTTATTTGCCTTCTTCCCGTAGTTATGTTTATTACTTGTTTGTCTTATCTTTTTTTTTTTTTTTTTTCTTCCCCACATTATTGCCTGATTTTATTTTTTTCTTCCTTAACACTTAAAATTCACATGCTTTACATCCTTGCAATGTACTAAAGAATCTCTCTATCTCACCCTTTCTATGTGTGTGTGTGTGTGTGTCCGTGTGCGCATGTGTATGTGTATATATATACATCTCTCTCTCTCTCTCTCTCTCTCTCTCTCTCTCTCTCTCTCTATATATATATATATATATATATATATATATATATATATATATATATATATATATATATATATATATATATATATATTGCGTGTGTATGTGTGTATATGTGTGTGTGTGCGCGCACGTGCACGTGTGTACAGAATATCCACATTCTTCTCCATTCCACCAAACCACCATCCCCCTTCCCGCTTCATTTTCACATCATCAAAGCGACTTCGTAAATTACAACGATTTTATGCCTCGATTTTTTTCCTTCTCCTCCGCAATCAACGTCCACCGGGGAAGGAATCTCGTGCGACCGGAACTTGCGGTTATTTTTCGCGTTTTATGATCTTGCGTTTGCGGGAAGAGGTCTCGTCGGCGCGGTTGTGCGTCGCGTTAATGCTCAGCTTTTTTAAACAGTTAATGGGCGGACGACTAGATGTATGTCTGCGTGTTGCGTGAATGTGCACAGGGCATGTATGCTAAAATCGATTTCGTCGTGGGTGTTTCCGTGTGTACATGTATGTGGATGTGTTTAACATGTGTGTATTTCTTTATATAAGTATTTATATGTAGCATTCGTTACATTGTCAGCTCTAGTGTGTGTGTGTGTGTGTGTGTGTGTGTGTGTGTGTGTGTGTGTGTGTGTGTGTGTGTGTGTGTGTGTGTGTGCGTGTGTGTGTGTGTGTGTGTGTGTGCGTGTGTGTGTGTGTGTGAAGGCACCCACACATTTCTGTCCTCATATCCGTACAGACTGTGCGACAGACATAGCTACACGAGAAAATAAAATATAGTTAATTCCGATAGCTTACCTACAAAAAATACCTTCCCCCTTCCCGTCAAAAAAAAAGAAAAAAAAAAGATGGAGAGAGAGAGAGAAGAAAAAATCTTAGGCCTAAACAAAGAAAACCCTCCAAAACTTCTTCGCAAACTTTTGAAAAGAGCATCTCCAATTCAGACATAACCGAGCGAAATAGACACAAAAAAAAAGAAGAAAAAAAAAAAAACTCATCTCTGTTCACACTCTCTCCGTTCTTCAGGGACTGTGATGAGGACGTACTGCGCGCTCGTTCCCATGCTTCGATTTCACGTTCCGTTGGGAAAAGGTTCCTTGCGAGGCGGCGGTTGCAAAGATACTGGAAATGTTGCATTTTCAATCTCATTTTTTTCTGATTATTTCTCTCTCTCTCTCTCTCTCTTTTCTCTCTCTCACTCCCTCTCTTTCTCCCTCTCATTCTCTCTCTCTCTCTCTCTTGTAATTCAATATTTCATATCATATTTTACGGTGTCTTTGGAGAGGTCATTACCGGCGTTCATTAATTAATGCGTCAACGTGCAAATTATTTTTTTTTATTCTTGTTCCTTCTTTATTTTTTCCTTTTCATTTTTTTTCTTGAATTTCCTTTTTAAAGCCTCTAAAACAGCATTAAACAAAGAATATATGTATAATACACCCATACGTGCGGAGGAGGGAGGGAGAGAGAGAGAGAGAGAGAGAGAGAGAGAGAGAGAGAGAGAGAGAGAGAGAGAGAGAGAGAGAGAGAGAGAGACGGGGAAACAAAATAAGACAAATATTGAAAAAATCAATCACTATCCAAAATCAAAACGAAAACCCCAAAAGTTCGAAAAGTACCCCATCCACCCCCTCCACCCCCAACCTCCCCTCCCCCACCCCCTCTCAAAAAAAAAAAAAAAAAAAAAAAAAAATCCTCGAATTCACCCCAAGCACCAAAGAGGAACCACAAGAGAAAATACGACGAAACGGGAGACGAGGAAAATCGCCACAGAAAGGGACACCCAGAGCCTTTAAGAGCAAGAGTAAGAGTTCCTGTCTTTGAAGAGCGCTTTGGAAAGGAGGAAGAGCCATGTCCTCTGTGCGAAAAAGGGGGAAAGGGATTCATTAGTTGCGAATTATAGAGAAGGCGGAGGAGAGAGAGATATTAATGCATTACAAGTGGGAGTCCGAGAATGAGGGGCATTGCGCGGTTGCAGAAGAATTTCGTTAGAGGAATGTGTAAGTACATGAAATAGATGTTGGAATCTCTCTAATATCTGTTTTTTCCCATTCTTATTAGATATTTATTCTTATTTCATGATTTATTTCACTTTCTTTTTCTTCGTATGCTTATTTGATCCTCCTCTTTTCGAGTTTCGTTTGCGTGTTTCTTGTTTCCTGCGAGTGTGTGTGTGTGTGTGTTTATATTTATAATCATGTGCACACCCAGGGCTTTGGGGCAAAGAACAGGGCCGGGCCCTCAGGGCCACATCCTTTTTGGGTGGGAAATGCCTTTTTCAAATAGGAAACGCCCATTTTTAAGTTAAATTTGTTAACGTTAACAACTGTAACGTTGTTTTAGTATAAATACACCCTATAAATTTGCTACGTTAGTCGTTATGGGACTCAAATAAGCGACTACTGAGAGAGTGAGTGAGAGGGAGGGAGAGGGAGAGGGAGAGGGAGAGGGAGAGGGAGACGGAGAGGGAGAGGGAGAGGGAGAGGGAGAGGGAGAGGGAGAGGGAGAGGAGAGAGAGAGAGAGAGAGAGAGAGAGAGAGAGAGAGAGAGAGAGAGAGAGAGAGAGAGAGAGAGAGAGAGAGAGGGACAGACAGAAATAGAAGAGATTTCGTATGATCAAGTGAAAATTAAAACAGACCCTTTGAAGTCTCCAACAAAGTTTGTAATCCATCTTAAAGTCCTTATCAAGAAGTCAAGATGGAGTGAAGACAGAGTCATTTTTTATATATACATTTCTCATGTATTTATATATCCCTTTAGCAACACACACACACACAAATATATCTATCTATCACATGTATGTACGTGTGGTGTGTGTTTGTGTATGAGTGAGTGAATGAGTGTACATGTGTGTGTGCGTGTGAGAGTGAGTGAGTGAATGAGCGTGTATGCGTGTGTGAGAGTGCGTGTGCGAGTGAGTGAGTATGTGTGTGTGCCCGTGTGTGCATGTGTACGTTATACTATTACGCACTATAGTTACAGACACAAGCACATGCGCACACAAACTCGCACAAACTGGTATTCGGGCAATAAAAAAGATACTGAGGAAATAACGCCATTTTTATCGTATTATGAACCCCCGTTAAGTAGACTAACACCGCCTTGAAAGAAATCGTTATCAATCTGATGAAAAGCTTTATTGTTGGTGATTTGATAAGCAGTGCAGCAGCCGCGGTTACCTAGTGGTGATTAATATCACGTATGGATGGAGGAAATAAGAGGGTTTTGGTGTACCGATAAAAAAAAAAAAAAAGTTGTACACGATAATGAATTTCCTGCTAAACTTTTTCCCCCTTTTTTTTTCTCTCTCTGTCTCTCTGTCTCTCTCTCACTCTGTATCTCTGTCTGTCTGCCTCTCTCTCTCTCTCTCTTTTTATTTTCACGAGAGACCAATCGGTAAATAATTTATCAACTCAACATTGATAACGAAGTTGTCACTGTGAAAAAGAAAAGAAAAAAAAAAAAAAATCCAGTCTCAGAATACATAAGTCTACCACAAAACTGATAGATTGATTGTTTATGATGTATTACCCCGGCGGTGAAACTGGACTCTAGAATTGTATGTGGATCCGATGATTATGGTGATGATGATGATTATGATGGTGATGATGATGGTGATCGTAATGGTGGTGATGATGATGATAATGTGGATGTGATGATGAGGGGGAGAATAATGATAATGGTGACAATGATAATGAGGATGATGATGATGAGGCAAATGGTGATGATGAAAATAACGATAATGATGAAACCAATGATACCCAAGTAATAATCAAAACAATAAAAATAATAACAACAATAATAACAATCATAACAACCTTAAACATAACAGCAACAGTAACATCAAAATTAATTACAATGATACCAATAACGCCTCAAAAATTAGCTTTCTCATACCGCCAATTTACGAATCACATCCGAACAAAATCATTTCAGTTTTTTTTTTTTGTTTCCCAGACACGCCGACGGCTATAAAACTGTTTGAAGTTTAATCATATCATTTATAAATGGTCAATCGAACCAATAACAAGTCTGTTCTATTTTTATATCCGTTGCTTCATTGGGTCGGGGAGAGAAAATTTTCCATTAATTGTTTTTTACGGTGATGAACTGTGAGTGGGTGAGGGAGAGGGAATGAGAGGGTGAGGGAGAAAGAGGGAGAGGGCGAGGGAAATAGAGAGAAGGCAAGAGAAAGAGAAACAGACTCCGGGATACAGACAGACACACACACACACACACACACACACACACACACACACACACACACACACACACACACTCAAATACACACACAAACACACACACACTCAAATACACACACAAACACACACACACACATACACCCACACAGCCACCCACCCCCACACACACTCACCCCCCACACACACCCATCAACGCACACACCTACAAAACCACGCCCCCCCCCAAAAAAAAAACAAAAAAAAAAAACAACATCACAAGCGAACACAAACCCAGAGAACAAAGATAACACAACAACCCACAAGAGCGCACGAGACAAGCACCGACGGACTCACAGACGTGCAAAAAAGAACTGCGTCTTTCGGCCTGAAATTCCATCATAAAACACCGTCGTTTGGAAAATGTCGTGAGCGCTCCCACGCCAGCCCTTGCAGATGCGGGATGGAGGAAGAGAAAGGGAGAGGAAAGGGTGGGAGAGAAGGATGGTGATAATGAATGAGAGGAAGAGAGAGAGAAAAGTGATAGGGAGAGGAAGAGGGAGAGAGGAGGGAGAAAGAGAGAGAGGAGGGGAGGAAAGGGAGAGGAAGAGGGAGGGAAAGGGAGAGGAAGAGGGAGGGAAAGAGAGAGAGAGAGAGGGAGAGAGAGAAAGAGAGAGAGAGAGAGAGAGAGAGAGAGAGAGAGAGAGAGAGAGAGAGAGAGACAGACAGACAGACAGAGAGAGAGGACAAAAACGAAAAAACGAGAGCGAGAACGAAAACGAAAAAGAGAGGGAGAGAAAGAGAATAAGTGAAAAAAAAAACACACGAGAAAAAAGAGAAAAGGAGAATGAAAAAAAAGAGAAAGAAAAAGACCAAATGACACATGAAATAACACGATACACTAAATACAGAAAACCGAGAACTTTCCAGCCTCTTACTTCTTCCCCTTTTCTTTGCAACATCGAAACCTAAGAATGCGAATAAGGAAGGTAAAGTGACATTAATTTGCATATTACCCGCGTGTTCCATTAATTGATTCGTTTAATGTCTTCTTCGTCATATCAGTTTCTACTTGATCATTGCTATCATCGTTTAAATTTTCATACAATAATAAGGATGATAATTGAGGAGGAGGAGGAGGATGATAACCATAATATTAGCGATAGTGATAATGATAATGGTTATATTAGTAATGATATTTATGATGATAATGATGATGATGATGATGATAATGGTAATGATGATATCAAGAACAATAACAACAGTAATAATTATAGTACTGATAATGATAATACCAATAACAATAACAGTAATGGTATTACTAACAATCATTGCCATTATCGTCCTTTTTATCGTCATCCTTATCATCATCATCACTATCATCATAAATACTATTATCCTTATTATTTTTGTTATCATCATCATCATTATATTAACATTAAGATCATCATATTTATATCAACATTATTAATATATCATTATATTAACATTATCCTCATCATATTTCTATCATCCTTATTACTACATCATTACCATTATCAACATTACCATCACCACCTAAACTGACATCCTCCTTTCCGTCTATATTAACCTAAAATTCATCACAACTTTTGCAACATTTAACGCCAAGAATACTGATCGACCGACCCAAGCATCATGCGCCTTCACCTGCATGACAAGACACTGTGGAATAGATCATGCGAGGCGTCGTGCATGAGCAACATAGCTGAGATATACAGTGCCGATGCAGTCGAGAGCTGTGACGTGATGTTGAAAGCATGTTCGTCAACATCGTCTTTGTTGTTATTATTGGTGTTGTCATTATCGTAACTGTTAAGTGTTATCATTATCATAACTGTTATTATCGTTAGCGTTATTACCGTTATCTTTATCGTGATTATCAGTATTATCATTATCATAACTGTTATTATCGTTAGCGTTATTACCGTTATCTTTATCGTGATTATCAGTATTATCATTATCATAACTGCTATTATCGTTATCGTCATCAGCGTTATCATTATTGTAATCACCATTATCATTACCGTTATTATCATTATCATCGTCATCAGGGTTATCATTATTATGATCATTGTCATTATCAGCAGCATTATCATTATCATTACCGTTATTATCATTATCATCGTCATCAGCGTTATCATTATTGTAATCATCATTATCATTACCGTTATTATCATTATCATCGTCATCAGGGTTATCATTATTATGATCATTGTCATTATCAGCAGCATTATCATTATCATTACCGTTATTATCATTATCATCGTCATCAGCGTTATCATTATTGTAATCATCATTATCATTACCGTTATTATCATTATCATCGTCATCAGGGTTATCATTATTATGATCATTGTCATTATCAGCAGCATTATCATTATCATTACTGTGATTATCGTTATCGTCATCAGCGTTATCATTACGGTAATCATCATTATCATTACCGTTATTATCATTATCATCGTCATCAGCGTTATCATTATTATGATCATTATCAGCAGCATTATCATTATCATGATCATTATCATCTTAATAAATAAGATAAAATAATTACAAATAAATGAAAATAAATCCTTTTATGTTTGTGATCAGAAAACACACCTCTTTGACCTTACTC
>NC_091570.1:15854640-15857140 GCF_042767895.1 Penaeus vannamei
TATGTAGGGAGTGTGTGTGTGTGTGTGTGTGTGTGTGTGTGTGTAGTGTGTGTGTGTGTATAATAATGTGTGTGTGTGTAATAATGATAATGTACATATGTGTGTGTGTGTGGAAATTCATGATGAACAGATTGCAACAGGAACAATGAAGGGGGGAAAGGACAAGAAAACACACAGAATATGCTTGAAGGCTACTCTTTCTCGCTAATGTTTCCTGTCAGGGCAGTGCAGTGTGTGTGTGTAGTATATACATATACATACATACATACATACATATATATATATATATATATATATATATATATATATATATATATAAATAGTGAGAAAGAGAGAGAGAGAGACACGCAGACAGAGAGAGAGAGAGAGAGATTGAGAGAGAGAGAGAGAGAGAGAGAGATACGGCAGAGATAGAAAGAGAGACAGAGACAGAGAGAGAGAGAGAGAGAGAGAGAGAGAGAAAGAGAGAGAGAGAGAGAGAGAGAGAGAGAGACAGACGAACAGAGAGACAGATAGATAGATAGACAGAGAGAGAGAGGGGGACAGAGAGAGAGAGAGAGAGAGAGAGAGAGAGAGAGAGAGGAGAGAGAGAGAGAGAGAGATGGAAAGAAGAAGAAAGAAAGAAAAGAAAGAAGAGAGAGAGACAGAGATAGAGAGACAGACAGACAGACAGAGACAGACAGAGACAGCGACAGAGACAGAAACAGAGACAGACAGACAGAGACGAGAGAGAGAGAGAGAGAGAGAGAGAGAGAGAGAGAGAGAGAGAGAGAGAGACAGAAGACAGATAGAGAGAGAGACAGACAGACAGACACACCGACAAGCAGACAGACAGAGATGAACAGTCATATCATATACGAACATACACATCGACAGGTTGTCATGGGCTCTTTATACTAATTGCTTATGAATTATTCCACTTATTCAATATTCATTCTCCATTTTTTGTTATTTCATGGTCATCAATCTGACTTATCTCGGCTTTACAGTCTGGACGAAGAGAGCTGGACTCTCTCTCTGAAAGAAAGCTGGATGAATCATTGAAGGCTACTGAATAAATAGCTAGAGTTCATTGTTTCCATCCCTCATACAATTAGATTTCTAAAATGCTAGAAGGCACCCCCTCGATAAACCGATTCCGTTTTCTTCGGACTCAATTTTTTTGTGATCGGTTTGATTATTATTTTGTTTGTTTATTTCACCGGGGAGACTGTAGGGTCTTTAATAACTTACGATCAATGTAATGCGTGGAACGAAATTTTAGCAATAACTTTCTTAGCAAAAAATATACTCTGTCAAATGAAATATATTCATTTATTACTATTATTTTGAGGAATTGTGATTTTAACGGAAAATACCGTCACAAGTACAACAATGCGATTGATCAATATCTTTGTAACATTTATCATTTTGATATATTCGTTCTTACTATCAATAGCCCAAATATGCGAATAGCCACCTTAAGTACAATTATCAAGGAAGGTCCTACCGAATCGGTGGATATAGAATGATAGGCCTATGCTTTTTCGTTACCTCTCTTACGCATACTGGTGGGAGTGAAGTATCTTTTCTTCCTCTCGTGAAACCATTCTATTTCTGCTGAAAGTGAATCCGCTCACAATCAAAGGAATTAACTATGAACTCATTTCCTTATTATACTAACAGGTGGATAAGAACTGTCGTTATGAACAATTCTCGTTGCAAATGAGGGACAATTTTTTTTCTTCTAAACTTTCGTGATCATTAAAAATCAACCTCATAAGGCCGTTCGCATGAAAATTCTCTCACAATTAAGGTAATTACCTTTGAACATATTGCCATACACTAACAAGTGGATCATACCTTTCGTTATGAACAAGTCTCGTTCCAAATGCGATTTTTTTCTAAACCTCTGTGATCATCACAAGTCTGAAGGCCGTTCATAATTCGTATGGCATTCAATTTTTCTTTTAACGAAACTAAATTATCTAAATAGCATATGCGTTTCTCAAATCATTAACCATTATACCGTAATGTTATGTGCATTTTATTGCCTGACGACAAGCGGCAATTCTCGCCAGGGTCTATCCATACCTGTCGGTGTTTTAACAGTTCTTTCTTTAACATCAAACAAGAGAGCGTTTGTCTCGAAATAAGTATGAACATATTCTCTAATCCTAGCTATATAATTACTCAAAATAAAACCTAATTTCCCTAGAATAGCAAATTTACTCGCCTATTGAGGTGTATGGCTCGGTGTCGGGAAGAAAATACGTGTTCGAATCACTGAGGCTTCACTGGTTCTCCTCGAAAATAAGATTCATAATTACTATCAACAGAATCTGTTGTTTCTTTCAGTAATTCACAAGTGCTTTTTTTTTTAAGGTACAATTATGTTTAAACGCGATGAGAAATTTCTGATAGGGAGAATTTCTAAGATAATATCGGGAGCCTTATCCGCACAGCATTTTTTGTGTTTTACCAATTCACACATCTGACCGCGAACCATGTAAATGAATTT
>NC_091570.1:15864640-15867140 GCF_042767895.1 Penaeus vannamei
CCCCACTTCTCCCCAACCCTCCCTCCCCCTCCTACCCCTCCTCTCTTCTCCCCAATTCTCCCCCCCTCTTCCCTATTCTTCCTGCCCCCTCCCCTCATCTTCCCTATCCTCCCTCATCCCCCCTCACCCCCACCTCACCCAGTAAGTACACAGTCAGCGCAAGGAACGGTCAGACACAGCCTCAGTTGCCGGAGGTCGCTAGACGGGAAATTGCAATGCGTCATCAGCGTTAAGGCGAGTCTGGATTGCAAGAGTATGTTCTTCGTTTTTTTTTTAACATTTCCAGACGATAAAATCAAAAGAAAATGTAAATGAAATTTCCCTCGTGTATATATATATATATATATATATATATATATATATATATATATATATATATATATATACATATGTACATATATATTTATATATATATATATATATATATATATATATATATATATATATATATATATATATATATGTATATATATATATATATATATATAATATATATATATATATATATATATATATATATATATATATATATATTATATATATGTAAATATATATATATATATACATATATATATATATATATATATATATATATTTATATATATTCATATATTTATATATATATATTTATATATACATACATATGCATATATATATGTATATATATATATATATATATATATATATATATATATATATATATATATATATATATATATGTATAAATATATATATATATATATATATATATATATATATATATATATATATATATATATATATGTATATATATATGTGTGTGTGTGTGTGTGTGTGTGTGTACGTATGTGTGTATTGGTGTTGGTTATTTTATTTTATCTGATTCGTATTGACTGTTATATCTTTATCCTTGCTAAAAGTGTATTTTTATTCCATCTATCTTATTCCCTTTTACGAAAGGCAGAAGAAGAAAATGAAAAAGAAAGTGAAATCCCAACTCTCTCCTTTCTTTCTATGCGATATGGACTCCTTGCTCAACTTTTAGCGATATTGGAAAAGTTCATGAATTCTTCAATCCAAATTCAGATAGAGATAGATGAAGAAAAGAAAGAGGGAGGGAGAGAGAGAGAGAGAGAGAGAGAGAGAGAGAGAGAGAGAGAGAGAGAGAGAGAGAGAGAGAGAGAGAGAGAGAGAGAGAGAGACAGGGAGACAGAGAGACAGAAACAGAGAAATACAGAGAAAGAGAAAGAGAGAGAAAGAAACACAGAAAGACAGAAAGAAAGAGATTGAGAGAAAGACGGAGAAAGAGAAAGACAGAAAAACGAGAGAACTGGGAGACAAAGAGCACGAGAGAGGGCTTGGTTCCGCTGACCCGTGTGGGCTGACAGGCTCCCTCTCTATGGCTGACAGACCCCAAACCTGTTGCCTTAACCTACTTCTAGGGTATGGACGAAGGAAGTGAGAAAATGGCTTTTGTCAAGTTTATTTCTAAGTTTCTGGAATATTCTTGCTGTGCCACTGAATCTTATACTCTTTCTTTCGTTATATTCTTCTTTCCCACTTATTTATTTATCGTTTTTATTTTTGTATTAATATTTGGACACCCTCTGGTATGAATAGCATCTATTCACGATCTTATTATGCTAAGTTTTATCACAGAATCATATAATCTTTCTTTCGTTCTGTCTTTTTTTCCTTCTTTTTATTTATCTATCTTTTCTAACTTTTTATTCATATTTCTACACCCTCTGGTATGAATAGCATCTATTCATGATGTTAATATGCTAAGTATTATCACACAATCATATAACCTTTATTTCGTTCGATCTTTTTTTCCTTCTTTTTATTCATTTATCTTTTCTAACTTTTTATTCATATTTCTATACCCTCTGGTATGAATAGCATCCATTCATGATCTTAATATGCTAAGTTTCGTCACAAAATCATATAGTCTTTATCTTTTTTTTCCTTCTTTTTATTTATTTATCTTTTCTAATTTTTCATTAATATTTCTACACCCTCTGGTATGAATAGCATCTATTCACGATCTTATTATGCTAAGTATTATCACAGACTCATATAATCTTTCTTTCGTTCTTTTTTCCTTCTTTTTATTTATTTATCTTTCCTATTTTTTATTAATATTTTTACACCCTCTGGTATGAATAGCATCTATTCACGATCTTATTATGCTAAGTATTATCACAAAATCATATAATCTTTCTTTCGTTCTGTCTTTTTTTCCTTCTTTTTATTTATTTATCTTTTCTAACTTTTTATTAATATTTCTACACCCTCTGGTATGAGTAGTATATTTTCATGATCTTATTATGCTAAGTAAACACATAAACGCGCCAAGACATAAACTTTAGTGCAAAAAGACTCTTTGTAAATATGTGGTTTCTGAAAACGTGTTTACCCTCATCACTAACTGTTGCTCTTGGCATGCTTCTTGCACATTTCAACTCACCACGTGGCTTTCTTAACGAAATATTAATGGTATTAAATAATGAACGTTGAA
>NC_091570.1:15869640-15872140 GCF_042767895.1 Penaeus vannamei
TTGCGAAAGAGGGAAACGTTTTATAAAATTACCATATAACATCCTTGTAGGGAAAATTTTCCTAATCTCTGATATCCTTTTTACTCTTATTATTATTATAATCATTATCGGTAAAATTATTATTATCACTACTATTAACAATATCATCATTATCATTTCCATATTTTTACTTATTCATATTATTGTTATTATTATAATTGTTATCATTATTAATATTATTACTATCATTATCATCATTACTATTATCATTGTTATCATCATTATTAATGTTATTGTTATTATTATCATTATTATCATTATTATTGTTATTATTATTATTATTATCATTATTATCATTATTATCATCATCATCATTATTATTATTATCATTATCATCTCCATCATCATCATCACTGTTATCATTATTTATCTAATTATCATTCCTTTAATACAATTTTTACCAGAAGTCTATGTTAATCCAATCGAGACGCCATTAAATCTGGGTGGCAATCTGGATCATGACCCGGATTCAGGATAGTTAACAGGATAACGCAAAAAGTTATGAACAGATTTCTTTGCAAAAAGTTATGAACAGATTTTTTTTGCAAAAAGTTATGAACAGATTTCTTTGCAAAAAGTTATGAACAGATTTTTTTTGCAAAAAGTTATGAACAGATTTCTTTGCAAAAAGTTATGAACAGATTTTTTTGCAAAAAGTTACAAACAGATTTCTTGGCAAAAACTTATGAACATATCTTTTTTATGATTATTTTTTTTCAGTTTGTGTGTCTTAGGCCGACTCATATGCAAATTTGGTGGTGATCGGGATAATGGTCTGGATCTAGGATTTCTTTTAAATTTAGGATTCATTCCTGTTGTTATTATCGATATCACTATTGTTATCATTATCATCGATATCATTATCATCATTATTATTGCTGTTGTGATAATCATCATTGTAGTAAAAAGAAATGGTAATAATGATAATAATAAAAATAATCATAATGATGATATAAGTAATAATGATAATAACAATATTGATAACAATAACAATACAGATAGTGATAATAATGACGACAATAATAATAATAATAATTCAATATTGATAATAAAAATAATGATTATGATAACATTGATGATGATGAAGAAGATAACGATGATAGTGACAACGATAATAATAATAGTAATGATGATAATGATGATGATGATGATGATGATGATGATGATGATGATGATGATGATGATGATGATGATGATGATGATGATGATGATGATGATGATAATGATAATGATAATGATAATGATAATGATAATGATAATGATAATGATAATGATAATGATAATGATAATGATAATGATAATGATAATGATAATGATAATGATAATGATAATGATGGTGATGGTGATGGTGATGGTGATGGTGATGGTGATGGTGATAATGATAATGATAATGATAATTAGAAGAGCTATTATCATTATCATTAATTATTATCATTATTACTATTAAAATATTGCAGAAGGGAATACGTGACGAAACACTGCAGAAGGAAGATGCAGATTCCATGCACATATTTACGTGATCCGGGAAAGACGGCCCAGAATTGCGTGTTGGCGATGTCCTTCAGTCTGTCGTAAGTGACGTCAAGGTGTGTCAACCTCGTGTATGTTTTTTTTTTCTTTTATTTTATTATTTTTCTTTCTTTCTTTTCTTTTTTATTTTTATTTTTTTGTTTTTTCTTTTTTTTCTTTTTTTTTCTTTTCTCTCACTTCTTTCTTTTCTTTTCTTTTTACTATTTTTCTTTTCTTTTTTTTCTTCTTCTTTCTTTATTTTCTTTCCTTTTTTATTTTTTCTTCTCTTTAATTTTTGTTCTTTTCAAGATGGCGACAGACTAGACAAGAAAGAAAATCTGCAAAAAGCATTTAGCATCAAGTCTTTTATATCGTTTCTTTAAATTTATCTAAATATATTGATTTCTTTTATTATTTTCGATATTTTGTGTGTATTTTTTCTTTAATAAATCCTCCATTTAACTTCATGAAAAATGGTAAGCGTATATCTTCAGAGAATCATCTTAATTGGCAGACGGCAATGATTTTAAGTGCGCGAAAAAGTGTGACGCACGATTTCGCTTGCTTAAATAAGGCACGAGTTTTGCACATGCTTTGGTTCGTTAAATTATTGTTAGTTTATCCTTTATGTAAACGATTTTTTTTCTTAATAGTATTTATTTAATATAGATTATCATTTCTTTTTTTCTGTGACTTTACACTTATATGGAGCCTATAGTTTATAAGAGGTATTGTCTTACCGTTTATTTTATTATTAAGATTGCCCTATTTGTCCATTTATGTTTATCATAATTTTTATTTATTTGGATTTATTTCCCTTAGGTGTAAACAATTTTGGTTCTAATAATATAAATAGATTACATGTAAATAAAAGCAGTGACGCATCGTGAATAAGTAATGATTTAGATGATGATCGTACATTATCATATATATATATATATATATATATATA
>NC_091570.1:15887140-15892140 GCF_042767895.1 Penaeus vannamei
TTAATCTTATTTATGCTCTCGATCTTATATTCATTATAATTATATCATTTGGATTATTAGCAACACTGTCATTAA
This sequence comes from Penaeus vannamei, assembly GCF_042767895.1. Lineage (NCBI taxonomy): Eukaryota > Metazoa > Arthropoda > Malacostraca > Decapoda > Penaeidae > Penaeus > Penaeus vannamei. The sequence continues at coordinate 15,887,216 of NC_091570.1, forward strand.
TATATTTCTTTGTTATCAAATATTGTTTGCAATCTTTTGATAATCATTATCAAATCATCTTCACATTTATGGTTACCAGAGGTGTTCTCTTTAATATATTAAACTATATTCAATCACTATTTCCCTTCATCCATAACAGTATATTTCAGATTCATGTATTACTTTCTCTACCTTTACGAATCTCAAGAAACATATTAGAACGATTAATATGTCAGTCTATGACCATTCACCTGTAAACGTTAATAAATATCTACCCAAGCCTACAAATGTATTATAAATGAATAGTAACTTCATTCATATACGAAATAACAACAATTCTCATAAACACTTTCATTCATCAGTGTCGAGGTTCAAATAACAAACAAAAATCTTACGGTCAGGTTTATTATTACATGATAGCAATAAAATATCAAATCCTTTTTTACAGGTCGAGATACCATTAATTTGAGATAAATCTTTATAATCTGTATACCCACATAACACGTGTCATTATCGTACAATGTCATATACATAAATCATATAGGTTATGGCAGAGCGGGAAAGATCATAGGAGGTGCGGGGTTAAATTTTCATTCAAGACAGGGGATGCTGGGCCAAAATTTCCATACAGGAAATGGTTGATATTAGAGGTTTCATTCTAAGTATAATTTTAACTACTACTTAAAGAATAAAAATGGAAGAATTGGAAATTGAATGAAATTAGCGATAATAATTATGATAACAATAATGATATTAATAATAACAATGATAATAACGATAAAAATAGTCATATTACTACTGATAATAAAAATGGTGATAGAACAGCAATATTAATCTTATAAACAAAAATAATGATAATGATATTAATACTAATACTGATGATAATAATATTTATGATAACGATAGTAATAATTACATGAATGATAATAAAACGACATCATGATAATGACTATAAATAGATCAACAAAATAAAGAAAATAAACAAATGTTCATAGACAATGAGGACAAAGCGTACAGACACAGCCAGACCAGCCGTAAGAACGACGCTCTTGCCCTTCTCTTTACTAGGTCACCAAAGGTCAACAGGGAACCAGGTCAGGGTCACGCGTTCGTTCCCCGCGACCCCCTCGGTCTTTCCGTCTCTGACACACATCTTCAAGAACAGCAGTAAGCGTATGGTGTGAGGCGACATATGTGTCAAAATCTATAGCATACTGTACCCACACGTCGACCTTATGGTTAGAATTCATTAAAAAAAACAGATGAATAAAGATAACTGCAAACACAACAACTTCTTATTCATCTTTATGGAAATGATGATTATTCTTCAGAAGAGGTTCCACACGTCCAGTCTCCGATCAGTATCAAAAATGCTATTAAATCCTTTATATATATAATATAGCTTTGCTGTAGTATTAAAAATAGCTTTGTCAGAGTACTATCAGCTACGCTCTAATGGGAGAGAAAGAGGAAAACAAACAATGATTCATGAAGATATATTCATCAATATGTAATAACTGATAAAGGTATTTAGTTATAATATCAATAAAAATCATGACAATGAAAACAATATTAAATTAACTTTCTTATTAATAACAATAAGAGTTACGTCAAAATCAACTTTTTTCCCCATTCTTTTACAGTTTATGCTACAGATTCAAGCACATAGGCAAAGACTGTCTGTCCCCATCAGACTGACTGGCTGTTTGGTCAGTTAATCGCCCGGACACAGTTACATATCTTCACAATACTTTATTATATATACTGTAACAAATATCTCTTTCAGGATATGAATCGACACCGAACATCTGGGTAATACTGTCTGTAAAATCGGCACACTGTACACGTGTTACTGCCAGTCTATGGGAAAGAACTCGCCACTGCGCTACTTCTTTATCTAACTAACATCAGCTTCAAACACACGGGAATATCCTGGTCAAAGCAGCCTGGAAATGGCAACGCGACTCGCTGACCAACAGAAAACGGGGCACAGCCAGTCTTGTCTTGAGGGGAAACGATTATAAGTTAAAATAGAATCACACACAAGATCAGTCATCGGAGTACATAAAATATTCTGCTAGGAAAATGGAAGATACAACGATCATACATACATAAGGGGTACACGACTGTGGCATGACGGGGGATTTTCGACCTTTCGTGGTTGTAGCACTCGTCTTGGCACAGATATATATTTATATTTTTATAGACGTTCGAGTTACGTGGCTCCTTCATAAAATATGATATATAATTTATAATAAAACTTTTATTGATCAACTTAATAATACCTGAATCACCCAGGATGTGCATAGTCCGCTTTTAACAATACACATATAAATCTCTTTTCAACTCACACGAATACTACAACAGATGTAACGATTATATTGCATTCCTTTTATCGTGTCTTCTTTAAATATTAAAATATAACACGTTTCTGTGACTCGAATAATAAATCATATTATGAACAATCATGCTACAGTCAAACAAATCATGATTGAAAACGGCCATGTAACATTGGACATCAGGAGGGGAAACTCTAATAATTTCTGACTAGCCAATCCCTAAATGGAGACATCTAATACAACATTTATAAAAGGATATTTGAAACCGAAGACAGAATCTGATAAAAGCAGTTGAGGCAAAGGCAGAAGTGTTTCATGTTCATATCTTTGATCAGTCATCTGAGACAGAAATTTCATCGTAAACTTCTTGTTGCTTTGTTCTACTTACCAAACGATTGAACAACACTCAAAAAGGAAACAATTTCTCTACGTATCTACTTCTACGAATGAACTGCCTACAAATCAGCCGGGCTAAGATAAACAAAGAACGGATGTCTCTCCCTACTTTTTACAGCCAAATGAAACGAATAAAAAGGAGTGTCCCTTCGATTGCCTTTCGTCAGATGAATGATCAAACGAGAGTTAGTTCAACAATTGGTGTTTCGAATCTAATCTTGGACGTGACCAGACAGAAACTAGTAGAGATCGGTTACACGTTTACCACAAACACACACATCTAAGGCGCACCAGCGTCATCTGTCTCATGGCTCCTTCATTGGCATGTGTTGGAGGACTCTGTTTGGAATGAATGAATCAGTTTTTTTCCTTCTAACAAGAGGCTTCGTGAACGGAAACGGAATCGGGGGTTTCATCATTGCCAAATACACGAAGACTAAGTGGATTGGAAACCGTACTGTAGTCCTGTGCGTTTCCTACTTGTATCATGTCCAAGAGGTTGTGTATCATGCAATTCCTATTTAGGCCCACTTGTATCTTTAATCATTAGATGAATAGCGTTCATCTGCAATAATACTGTTTCCTTACTATTTTATTTGACTGTGGCATTTATTTATTTTTTCTTACCATTAGGATATATGAACTGATAACAGCCTATCTCTCTGAAAGGGAAAATTACAGTATACCCATTGTTTATATATGATTTCCATGTCAAAACAAAAAGATATCAAACCTATAAAGAACAAAATAGAGGTAAAGATTGGTGAGATGTATAAATAATCATCTAATACTTCCGATGACATTTTTTTAGTTGGAATTCACCATCAGTTTCCAGTCCTCAGACATTCTTTGTCCTTTTCAGCATCCATTCACATCCGCTGCAAAACTCTTTCCTCCATGAACACCCTTTGTTATAATCTACCTTCTACAATAAACTTGGAAACATTTAGATTGTCATGTCACAATGGCTTCTTGTTTTTTTTATATATTTTTATTATTTAAAGGGTTTCTTACTCAATGCCTCTACAACATCTAAATACTCATATCTACGCAATACTGACTGATTTATTGTTATAATAAAATGTATTTTCTCAAATATAGACTTACAAAAATTAATAATATCACATTCTGGTTGTGTTTTAGTCGAGTAAACGGTAAAACAGCACACCTACAGCAAACCATGGCTCAAGGGTTGGTGGTTCTCTAATCTAATCTGATTTACGACACGAAATTCATTCAACTATCACATTAGCTATGGTATTTAGGTTCCTCTTAGAGTAGCAGGGTCTTCCATAAACGCTGAATGACACACTGACAATATACAAACAGCAAATGGATAGAACAGCTTATACTGCAGTATAGATTGACGATCATGAACACTCAAGATATTTAAGATAGTTTACCAGCTAACGACGTTTTCTATGATAGAAGTCTTGGTTCATAGGGTAACTACGATAAACTTGTTTCTTGCGTCCGTACGAGTATTTGGAAGATTTCCTGGTATACTTTATCTAAAAGAGAAAGCATAATTGAAGTATAATTGAACTTCACCTTTTCAATTATGCATTTTGAATTGCATTTCAAAAATAGTTACTTTACTTCACAACAGTGTGATGGTTTAATCAAATAAATTGTCAATGCACTAGAATGCACTGACACTCGTCATCATTTTTATCCAGGACATTTTGAGTGTCTTCCAAGTCAGGTAAAGATGAACGTCTTAAGAATTAGTGACCTTGAAGACCTGGAAATTATGTATAACTATAACACGTTGTTCATATCCATTATAACTGCCTTGTAACCATCATACTCTCTCACATTATGGTGCTGCTACATCGGCTATGGTAGTTGACTAGATTCTATCCAGAAGGGAAGGAGGAATTGGTGATCACATGCATGTTATTCTTTCTGTTTCTTCCATTACCTACACAGCGAATGCATCCAGTGGTTCAAGTCTGGGAGGGAACTGGCTACGGGGAAGGGGCCTCCGGTGTGGGGCGCGATACGTCTTGCGCCAATAGCTGATGCTTCAGACGTAAAATCATACGCAGGAAAGAATAGAGAATAAAAAATGATAGTGATTTGACTATGACTTACTACATGTATGTACACATACATTATATATACATATATATATATATATATATATATATATATATGTATATATGTATATATGTATATATGTATATATATATATATATATATATATAT
>NC_091570.1:15894640-15909640 GCF_042767895.1 Penaeus vannamei
ATGATATGACAATGAAAAAGAAAATTTCAAGTAAATCTCTCAGTTAAAAAATGATAATAGGTTTCAAATAGTCTTTCAATGACATACATGAAAGGAACGATTCGACACATACCTAGACTGCATATATAAAGCAAAAAGATTCCTTAAGTGTGTAGATAAAGAAAATAACAACAAAAGCATTACCCTTAAATCATAAGCTGGTGTGGCCGATGCAAGAATTATATCTAAAATCTTTTTTTTTCAGCAAATAATTATTTTTCTCTCTCACGCAAAAGAGGAAACACAGGGTACAGTCTGGGGGTACAGGAAACATGCTTCTGATATAAAGGACGCTAATAATCGTATGATGTGGATGTGTGTTCTTTGGCGGTACAAGTAACAGGTGTCTTGTGCTGGTAGCTAGTGTGGGTTTGGGGCTTGAATCATTTTTAAAAAAGCGGGGTTTTTAAGAGTTCAATCTAAATCATAAAGGTATAAACATTACGAAAAAATTGAAGGTAGTGCGGGTTTGGGCTTCAATTATTTTTAAAAGCGGGTTTTTTAAGTTAAAGCTAAACATTAAGGGACGACGAAAGGATTTTAAGGACAATAGAGGATTTTTTAAAAGTAACTAAGAGAAAGATTACTATTTATGTATCACATATGATGAAAAGACTGCTCGGTTGTCCTCAACAGCCATGAAACAAAAAGAAAAATAAAGAAAAACAAGGGGAATTTGAGGATATATTATTTAAGGAATATCAAAAAAGAGATAATTATTTTTCTTCTCCAAAATACCTCGTTATTTAAGGGGATTTATTCCACTGCTGCCGGACGGGTGGTTGAAAGTTATCCTTTTTTTCTGTTTTTTTTTTTCTTTTTTTGAAGATTAATTTTCTTTTTTACATGGTAGGGACGGTCTTTTTTGAAAAGGTATGGAGGTCTTAGGTGCGTGTGGGGGCGGGGGGGGGGGGAGTAGGGGGGTTATAGGATTTTGAGAAAGTTTTTTTTTTTATTAGATAAGACCTTGAATGTGTAATACTATCGCGTGAGTCCTTTGAATGCGGGGGGGGGGGGGCGTGACCTTACATCGTGATTGGCTTGAGGGTTAAATAACATTTATGAACGAATATATTTGCGTAAGTGCTTTTTTTTAAGGGGAAATTACTATTTACATCTAGGAAGTTTATTTATTTTTGTGCTGTTTCTTTTCTTTTAAAGGAAAACAAATGACACTATTATTTATTTCTGTAAATCATAGATAAGGCATAAATTAAAGAGGGACTTTTTTATAATCAAACTTACCCAAAATTATCAATATTTAGAAAAAAAGAAAGAATTGCATAGCGTCAAGGCAATAGCATATAAGCAATGCAGCAAATTATATAAACTTGTATTAAGTAGATGAAGCAAGCGCGTTCTTGTTATCTGGGACTGATAACACATGGAATAATCGTGAATAAATTGCATTATACAGTATGCAAGGATGTCATTGTAATCGCCGGTATGTGAAGAAATACAGTCAGTCAGTAATAACGCATACACGAAAACAGTGGAATAGGAAACAGAATATATATATATATATATATATATATATATATATATATATATATATATATATATATATATATATATATATATATATATATATATATATATATATATATATATATATATATATATATATATATATGTATATATATATATACATATATATTCTCTGCACAAGGATCTCTGGGTGTGTCGTAGATATCATGATAAGTACTTAAACGTTGGACATGTAGGCGTCTTAAACAAGCAAAAGGAATCCATTGCCATATTATCATTTATAGAAAATAAAGAGGAATCAAATTAGTGTGCTTTAAAGGGGGAAAGGGGGGGGGGCGCAAAGACAGGTACATAACTGGAATTTATAATTTTGTTGTTAATCATTCATGGCTACTGATAAGGGATAAAAAACTTGCTTAGATCAAGATGCAGCGTGGCATCGCACCCAAGCTGATTCTACTACTTATACATGTATGAATTATATGGTAAGAGTTGGTACTATGACATTAGACATATTTTGTGCAGATGTTTGTGCTCAGATATCTTTTTAAAAATGTTCCTCTATAGCCACGTGTGTTCTAGGAATATATCCATAAACGGGGAAAAGCAAAAATCAAAATACTTGAATCTATAAACTCAAACCAATCAAAAAAGAATCAAAACCAAGTGCAGAGTAAGAATAGGGACTTACTCGAATATGGTGGTGGGGAATAATGAATATATATTCTGCTTATATCTAAGGTTATGATATTGTATAATACAGCACTTGAAACAATTACTATTACTGGATGATGTACCTTTATGGATAATCATCGTATTTAATGTGGCATTTTAGCGTGGCTTCTCTTCTCTGTTCTTAGTGAATGTGTATTCCTGTTATCTGCATCCTCTCTTTAATTTTTCGTGTATCGCCTGTTTTTGATATCAATTAGTCTGTCGTTGATGGTGTGATATGTGATATAGTGTGGCATATTGTTGGGCGTTTGGTGAATCACATCTGTTGGATGGGATGAGAAAGATATCCAGCTGTGAAGGTCGAGATGGAATCCTGTCCAGCTTTGGGAGTGATGTGTGAAGGAGGTGTTCCGTGTGTGTCTGCGGTCTCGGGTGTAGGTGTGGCTTCGTGGTCCCGGTCTCGATCGTCATGTCTCTGTCCCTTGAAGACACGGAGGAATTGGGTTGTCTCACCGTCGGCAGTAGCGGAGGCGGCGCTACGGCGGTTTTCACTTGACGGGGGAGTGGTGGTGGTGGTGGTGGTGATGGTGGTGGTGGGGGTGGTGGTGGAGCGGGGGCCGTCCCTGGTGGAGGAGGAGGCTGCTCCCGGCGTCGACGGTGAGGGAGTTGGTGCGGTCCCTCTGCTTCTGGTAGGTGGGCAGGTGCGAGGGGGAGCCCTTGGACGAGCTCACGGGGGGGGAGCCCGAGGGAGGGGGGCAGCCCGGGAAGGCCTGCGAGGGGGAGGGGTGGTGGGTGGGCGACGCCGTGCAGGACCTGCTGGCGTAGCGCTGGTCCGAGACCCTCAGGTGCATCCCCGTCCTCCCGCTGCAGACGTCGGCGCCCGCGGCCCCCCCCGACCCCGGCGCGTCCTCCCCGTCGCCCAGCACCGGCGGGTGGAGGGGCGCGGAGGGCGTGGGGCAGCGCCGCTCGCAGGTGGTCGCCCCCGTCAGGCAGCGGAAGGGAATGCGGTAGATGCGGAACGGCTTCACTGCGTCGCGGTCCAGCACTGCAAGGGAGGTGAGTGCTCAGGGGCCAGGCCCAGAAGGGAATGCTTGGTCATATTCTCTAAAAATATCATACTAAATAAAAAACTGTAAATGTACTGTATTAATAAGATAATAAGCATGAAAAAATGCACCTCCATCCAAAATGGAACATCTCAAAAAGCAACAAGATATTAAATTAACATGAAAAAGGTAAATCAGAAAAAATGCCATTACTCTTGTCGATCACATCTGCCCTGTTAGATTTTCGCATTAATTTAGCATCTTCATCCCTTTCACAGTCGCTTTGAATGTTTAAAATCAATTCCTTCCGTCTCGCTCAAAGACCATAGAAATTAAACTACAAAAAAGTTATTCTCCTAACTCCTAATAAAAATCATGTGAAGTCAAGAGAATTCTAACTCACGAATATGGCCACAAGAGAACAGGTAGGAGGACGTGGTTGGAGCTCTCCCTGTTCCCTGCCTCTGACTGCCAATATTCCATGACATGGGCCACTGTTTTTACATATAGAAGCACAAAAACAGAAACACACACACTCTCTCTCTCACACACACACATCCATACATATACCCCACGTAAACACACACACACACACACACACATGCTGCCCACCCCACGCCCACAACCCCTCACACAAATCCAACCTCCTCCCACACTCATACACATCTCCTTCCCCCTTCCCCACACATGCCCACTCATCCCCCAACACAAATCCTCCCTCCCCCTCTTCCCTCCAGTTCCACACATCCCCTCACATACCCTAACACAAATCCTCCCTTTCCCCTCACTCCCACTCTCCAACACACATCCCCCTCCCGTCCTCCACATCCCCCACCACAAATCCCCCTCCCCCCTTCCACTCTCCCAACACACATCCCACCTCGTCCCCACACATCCCCCCCTCCTGTCCCCCCACATCCCCACACATCCCCCAACACTAATCCTCCCTTCCCCCATCCCATTCTCCGAACATCCCCACACATCCCCCACCACAAAACCTCCCCCCCCCCACTCTCCCAACAAATCCTCCCTCTCTCTCCCCCTATCCCAGTCTCCCAACCCCCCCTCCCTCAAATCCCCACACATCCCCCAACACAAATCTACCCTCCCTACCCCCCCCCACCACCACTCCCCCACTCTCCCAACACACCCATCCCAACCTCCCTACCTGTGAGTTCCTTGCCGTGGGGAGATGGCGGAGGTGAGAGGCTGGGGTCCCTCTCCAATCTATCTACTCTGACTCTCTCTCTCCGAAGGGTGAAGAATTCTGGAGCAGTCGTGGCGAAGAAGATGTCACTCTGGAAGGAAGATGTCAGATGTCACTGATGTCTGGGTGTTTGACATCGCTAAGAACATTGTGGTAATGTTTGGAGGAGTCGCTGTGTCTGAATTCTACAGGGGGTTAGGGGGGGGGGGGTTATAAGACGTGAAAATGAGGAGTAGATTATTTCTGAATTTTCATATGCAGTGGTAAGCCGCTATTCTATTCTTTTTATTAGTGAATAATATGTATAATAATTATATTATTATTATGTAAATGAAGTGGAAGTTTTCCGTTTAATATCCTGTGCTCAAACTTCATGGTGTAATATTCAAGTACATAAAAAAGCTTCTAAAAAGTAGAAGGGAAACAAAAACACACAGCAGAGTAAGAACCACAGAATATATAAGTATTCTTCCCTATCTATTCTCTTTTCCTCCCTTTACTATTATGGAAGCACTCTCTCTCTCTCTCTCTGCTTCTCTCACTACTCCCTTCCGTTTCCCTTTATTTCTCTTTTTGTCTCCCTCTCCCTCTCTCTCTCTCTCCCACCGTCCCCCTCTCTGTCTCCCTCCCTCCCTCTCTCCTTGTTCTCCCTTCCCTCCCTCCCTCTCTCCCTTCCTTCCCCCTCTCCCCCCTCTCCCTTCCTCCCCCCTCTCCCTCCCACCTTCCCTCTCCCTCCCTCCTTCCCTCTCTCTCCCTCCTGTCCCCCTCCCTTCTCCCATCTCCTTACCTTAGACGTGATGAAGGCTAACCGAGGCATAACCATAGTCTGTACGAGATTACCGTTAATAATAAGTCGAATCTCTATGCTATCCTGAGTGAAGGCTAGGATGTAGGGGAAGGCACACACTGCAAGGGAAAAGGTTGCGAGTTAGATGGAAATCCTTGCTTTTTTTTGTCTTATTTCTTAGAAAGGATGTTTTTTTTTTTTTTTCTTTTTTTCTTAGAAGGGACTTTTAGATCACTTGAATTCAGTACTTTGAGGCAAAGAGAGATTATATTGTTGTATTGTAAGATGGTTGGCAGCGTATGAATACATGTGTTGTGTTATTGATGTCCGTCACAGAATCTAAATACATTTATATATATATATATATATATATATATATATATATATATATATATATATATATATATATATATATATATATATATATATATATATACATATACATAGACGTGTGTGTTTATATGCACATACACATACAGATATGTATATGTATGCGTGTGTGTGTCTATGTGCACGTGTGTGGTTACATGCTTGCGTGCATATATGTAGGATTGTGCGTGTCTGCAGGTAAACCAAATCTTTGCAAATCCCGACGTGGAAACTCACCAATGGCTTCTGGGACAGAGTTCCACTGGAAGTCAAACTCATTGGAACACTCCTCCGTCAGCTTCTGGAAGTGGCATGTGTCTGGAAGAGATACGAGAATGAAGTGCTCGTTGAATGTCACTTTCGGGGATGATGGAACAGCGACAGATATTACTTAATTCTGATTATTAATTTCCAAATTGATTCTTCTGATGGGATTTCTACGTGATGTTTTTTCTCCAATGGTAAGGTAAAAATAAGTTTTTAGATTATATGATTAAGTTAACGGAGATCAAAAATGTTGATATGAATGTATGCAACATACTGGACACCTTTACGTCAAAGTGTTCGAATACGATGATAGAGCCCAGGCTTCGGATTAATATATCTATAGCTTCTTCATTGACTAGAACCTTATTTGAAATTCGGGCAGATTTTACAAAACTAATACCCAACTGGAAATATTTCAAGCAATTTTTTTATATAACAATACAAAGGTAAACATTAATTTCTAGCTCAAATCAACACCGAAATATTGGCCTTAGCGTCTTATCCGCGTCGTTTGCCGTGAAGGAAAAACACAATATAAACATCCATAATCTCTATATACCTACAAACCCACACACAATGCTCTCTCTCTCTCTCTCTCTCTCTCTCTCTCTCTCTCTCTCTCTCTCTCTCTCTCTCTCTCTCTCTCTCTCTCTCTCTCTCTCTCTCTCTCTCTCTCTCTCTCTCTCTCTCTCAAAGGAACAAAAAGAGAACAGAAATATCCCTAATATACGCATAATAACTCCCTAAACTTAAAGAAAAAGAAGAAGTAGAAGAAGAAAAAGAAATAGAAAAAATAGATAACCAGCCCGTCCTTCCCCACGTTGTACCATTCCTCATTCACAACACCGATCATAAACACCGTCATTCACAAGCTTACTGTTATGACAAAGGAGCAACTCGGCCTCGTCGTCCTCGTAGATGTCGAGAGCGGCGACGAGGTTGACCTTCGACGCGTCAATGTGGTGTAGCTTTATGATCTCGCCGGTTCGTTCACTCACGAGGTCCCACTGGTGTTTGTAACCTTCGGCGGAGGAGAGGAATATGTCAGTGAAGTCATTTTGTGTGTTGGTTCTTACGGTCGTGTGCTCGAAGATATTGTCTAACGTAAATCATCATTGCGTAATTTTAGGACTGTCCGTTTTAAGAATATATATATATATATATATATATATATATATATATATATATATATATATATATATATATATATAATATAAATATAAATATATATATATATATTATATATATATATATATATATATATATATATATATATATATATATATATATATATATATATATATATATATATATATATATATATATATATATGCGTAACTTTAGGACTGTCCGTTTTAAGAATATAATGTTCATATTTTCCTGCCTTATTTTGGTGTACCAGTGTATTTTTTGCGGTATTTTTCCCTAGTAAAAGATTTTGCGTTTTGAATACTGGATTCTACAATTTCTTTAAGCATGTTAGATTTGATATTAACGCTAATAATGCAGATAATACTAACCTCACTGATATACTTGCCTTCAAACTTATGGTATATCAATAATGTAGATAAAACTAACTTTACTGATATGCTTGCCTTCTATCACGTGGTATATTCAGTTATAAATAAACATCTAGTTGTATGACAGATTCAAAACTCACCCTATTGTTATATCCACACTAATAATACGAAAAACAACAACAACACACTGACACAAACTCGCCAGAATGTAAACACATCCACCCTTTTAAAACATATTATTCTCAAGGTAAACCGCAAAGGACAAACCATAAGCTACAGGTAAAAAAAAAAAAAAAAAAAAAAAAAAAAAAAAAAAAAAAAAAAAAAAAAACCTGCTTTAAACTGCATGCCGCATTCCAAGGGGCGGGGGGAGGGGGGAGGGGGAAGGGGGGAGGGGGGGAGGGGAGCAAATACGAGACTTTACCGATGCAAATCTTGTTGTCGCTGAGTCCTCCTGCCGACGAGACCAGAGGGGAGTCCACCAGCGTTATGAGGGACGGCGACTCGGCCACGGAAATCTCCTGTCGAGGTTGAGCGAATTATTTTTGACTTTGGTGGGGTTTCGCTGTTGGTCTGTCTGTCTGTGTCTGTCTGTTTGTTTGTATGTTTGTCTGTCTGTCTGTCTCTGTCTTTCTATGTGTCTGTCTGTCTCAGCCTCTCTGTTTGTCTGTCTGTCTGTCTCTGTCTCTGTTTGTTTGTATGTTTGTCTGTCTGTCTGGCACTGTCTCTCTGTGTGTCTGTCTGTCTCTGCCTCTCTGTTTGTTTGTTTGTTTGTGTGTCTGTCTGTCTGTATGTCTGTCTGTCTGTCTTTCTCTATACACACACACACACACACACACACACACACACATATAGATAGATATATGAATATGTATACATATATACATATATAATTTTGGTCCCTCATTCATTTGAACATATAATATCATTGAAACCCAAATTCTTGCACCATGATTTTAAAATTATCCTTTCACAGTTGTAGCATTCACAGTTCAATTAAATTCGCTGATCATTAAACAGCAAATTACCTGTAATACTATCAAATATACTTCTTATTTGAATATATCTCTATCAGAAAAACAAAACAAAACATACATAAACTATGCCAGATGATAATATTAACAATGTTAATGACGATGATAATAATAAGGATGATAATGATACTACTACTAATAATAATTATAATAATAATAATAATAATAACAATAATAATAATAATAATAATAATAATAATAATAATAATAATAATAATTATCATAATAATAATAATAATGATAATAATATTAATAATAATAATAATAATAATAATAATAATAATAATAATAATAATAATGATAATAATGATCATAATAACAGTAACGTTAACAGTAATAACTCAAATCACTCAGAGTGCTTATCTCTGCCAAGGCAACAGGTTATGGATACAATAAAAAAATCACACAATTTCTAAAGAACACTGGCGACGTCCGTGTTTCCTTATCTCGGTCTGATAATTAATCCTTTAAAAAATCCTGGATCCGGATTACCACCAAGATTTAATGGTATCTCAGCTGGGACAAGACACGCCTTTGGTAAAAAATTAATAAAAATCTGTTCATAACAAACTAATCGCTACCAAAAACAACGTCTTTGGTGGTTATTAAATAGAAAGAGAAGAAGAAGAAAAAAAGAAGAATATGAAGGAAAAGAAAGAAGATGAAAGAGTTATTAATTAGAAGAAGTAGAAGAAGAAGAAGAAGAAGAAGAAAAAGAAGATGAAAGAAAAGAAAAACAAGAAGAAAAAGAAGATGAAGGAAAAGAGAAAGAATACGAAGAAAAAGAAGAAAAAGAAGAAGAAACAGAACAATAATACCGATACTACCACTACTACTACTACTACTACCACTAATCCTCCCAATGATAATACAACAGAGCTTCATTACCCTAATGAACTGGAATCCATCAACGGTGTCGGTGTCAGAGGCCGGACACCAGGCAGTCCAGGCAGCCGAGTGTCGCCACTGGAGGACCAGGAGCTTCTTGTTCACAGCTACGACCTAGAAAATGGGGAAAAAAGGTCAGTGTTTGTTGCTTTTTTCTTCTTATTTTAGAGGTACCGGGTAGTTGTGCTGTCGTTGGTCTATTGTCTGTTCCTTTTCTTTTTTTTTGTCTCTTTCATTCTGCCTCTTTCTCTTCCTTCTTTTTTACTCTCCTACTCCATTTCGGTCTCTTCCTCTCTCTCTCTCTCTCTCTATTTATCTACCTTTCTAAATACTTATCTGTTTATTCATCAAACTATCTATCTATGTATCTGCCTATATGTGTCTATATCAATCTACATTTCTTACTATCTCCCTCTCTATCTCTTTTTGTTTGTCTCTATGCCTCTTCCATTGTTTCTGTTTCTGTCTCTCGTTCTCATTTTAACCATATTTTGTCTATCCATTTCTCTCCCCTCCTCTCATTCTTCCTCTTTCTCTCTTCCTATCCCTCTCCCTCACCCTCACTCTCACCTTTACTCTTACCTCTCACCTTCACCCTCGCCCTCTCCTTCCTTCCTTCTCTCCCCTCCCCTCTCCCCCTTTACCCTCTCCCTCTCTCCCCCACCCTCACCCCACCCCTCCCACCCACCCGCCCACCCTCCCTCAGACACACACAATCTAACCGCGTTAAGGGCTGCAAAAAATCCGGATATTACCCCAGGATTAGTCATGGGTGAAATGCAATGAGCGAGGGACGAGAGGAGAGGCGGAAGCGCATTAGCGGCGAAGCAGGAGGGCGTCAGGGACACTGGAGAGGCGAGGACGAGGCGAACCCAGGCAGGGAAGCAGGGATTATCTGGCGGAGGTTGACCTAACTGCAGCTGAGACACGGCCCTGTGTGTGCGTGGGGATGTGGACGTGCGTTCGTGTGAGGACGCGCACATGGATACACGGAGGTACTTACATGTGAGTGGATGATTGCGCAGATCATCAATTGTGCAAGAATGCAAAACTACACACACACACACACATGCACGAGCGTGTACATACACACGCTCGTGTATGTGCTCACAAACTTAAAAGAGACAAGACACAGATGAATAGAAACGGAAAGACAAAAACAGAAAGAAACCGACAGACAGGACAGCCGGTCTTACAGACAGGCAACCGAACAGAACAAACACACAGACAACCAGACAAACACACACACAACTGAACACAGACATAAGCAACAGAACAAACACACAGACAACCGAAAATATACACAAACAAACACACAGACAGCCGAAAATATACACAAACAAACACACACACAACTGAACACAAACATAAACAACAGAACGAACACACACAACCGAAAATATACACAAACAAACAAAGAGACAAACACACACACAACTGAACAAAGAGACAAACAACAGAACAAACACACAAACAACCGAACAAACACACACACAGCCGCACAAGCAAGCAAACCCACAGGCCCCAAGACGTGCGGCCGAGTCCTACCATCCTGAGGTGCGATCCTCCCGGCCTCGAGATGGCGTACAGGTGGCATCCTTTGGTCCTCTCGAGGCGGTGGTCCTTGAGGTCGGCCTTCGTCTTCACGCGCTCGTCCTCGCACTCGAAGTCTGAGAGTCTGAACACGTGGATCTTGCTGTCGCGGCCTGGAGGGGGAGACGGGGGGGGGGTTGCTTTCTTATTATTTGGTTTGGGTGGTTAAGGAGTTTTGAGTGCACACACACGCATATATATATAAATATAAATACCTATAAATATGAATATGTATGTATATATGTGTATATATATATATATATATATATATATATATATATATATATATATATATATATATATATATATATATATATATATGTATACACAGACACACACACACACACATATAAATATACCTATCTGTACATGTATAGATAGATAAATAAATATATAAATAAATAGATAAATAAATAAATAAATATATATATATATATATATATATATATATATATATTTATATGTATGTATATATATAGACAGATATATATATATATATATATATATATATATATATATATATATATATATATATATATGTCTATACATATATGCATATATATATATATATATATATTTATATATATATGTATATGTATATATATATATATATATATATATGCATATATATATATGTATATATATATATATATATATATATATATATATGTACTTACATACATTAATATATATAGACAGATATATATATATATATATATATATATATATATATATATATATATATATATATATATATATATATATATGTATACATATATGTATATATATACATATATATATATATATATATATATATATATATATATATATATATATATATATATATGTATATACATATATATATGTATATATATATATATATATATATATATATTTATATATATATATATATATATATATATATATATATATATATATATATATATATATATATATATATATATATCTACACAGACACATATATCTTCCATATTGTATTTGTATTCTCTCAGCCTTTCAAAATCCACTGTTGGACATAGGCCTTCCCGACTTTTCCGCGTCGTTCTGTCTCCAGCTTTTCTGTACCAATGCTTTTAGAACTTGTCGAGGTCATATATCCACACACACACACACACACACACATATGTATATATATATACATATATATATATATGTGTGTGTGTGTGTGTGTGTGTGTGTGTGTGTGTAATAAAGTGAACGAATGCAGATCTAATTTGAGATAAATAAAATAATTGACGCCGCTTCCAGCATTCACATACGCACACAGGCAGACAAACATACACACGCATGTACTTCCCGCATGCGCAAAGCGACCCCCAGCCATCTAGTGAGAAGAGAGCGAACTAAAAAATTCGCGAAAGGAACTCTCTATAAAATCCTTAAGAACTCTCGTACTGACAAGGAAATAAATCTACGAAGCGGCCTGAAGACTTTTTTTTTCTTCTTTTTTCTTTCCTCTTCTTTTTCATCTCCTTTCCAAAAAAGTTTGAACTGATCAACTGAACATTTTATATGCTAATGCTTCCGAAGTCTTGGATGAAAATGGCAGGGTCTTTGGTCTCGTCCGGGAGGCGGGGATTCGGACGCGTTGTTGATGAAAATGGAGGCGGGGATTCGGACGCGTTGTTGATGAAAATGGAAGCGGGGATTCGGACGCGTTGTCGATGAAAAAGGAGGCAGGAATTCGGACGCGTTGTCGATGAAAAGGGAGGCGGGGATTCGGACGCGTTGTTGATGTAAAAATGAGAGGGGATTCGGACGCGTTGTTGATGAAAATGGAGGAGGAAAAAAAATCAATAAAAAACCGCTTTATACATATATACATCGCATACATGCATGCATATACATACATATCTTTCAATATATGTGTGCGTATGTGTTTGTATATGTATGTGTGTATGTATGTATGCGAGTATGTATGTGTGTGCATATATGTGTGTGTATGTGTGTGTGTATGTGTGTGTATATATGTGCGTACGTGTGTGTGTGCATTTATGTGTGTGCATATGTTTGTGTATGTGTGAATGTGTGTCTAGGTGTGTGTATGTGTGTGTGTGTGTATGTGTGTGTATGTGTGAATGTGTGTGTATGTGTGTGTATGTGTATGTGTGTGTGTGTGCTTGTGTGAATGTGTGTGCATTAGTATGTGTATGCGTGTATGTGTGTGTGTGTGTGAGCGTGTGTGTGTGCATGTGTGAATGTGTGTGCATTAGTATGTGTATGTGTGTATGTGTGAGCGTGCGTGTGTGCGTGCATTGAGAGTGAGGGAAGAGCCGGTGCAGCAGATTTTTTTGACAGGCAGATATATCGTGTCTGAGTTGCCGGATGGTAAAATATGATAATTCAGTTTCCAGCCTATTTTTCCTTTTAGAAAATAAAGATCAAATAATTTTTATATTTTTATTCTTATCACTGTTAATATTTTATGTAAAAAAATGTATCGTTAAAAAAATTATATTAGATTGGCCATGATGATGCAGACACACATACACACGCACACATACACATACACGCACACACACACATACACAAACAAACAAATACACATACACAAACACGCACATACACACGCACACGCATCCTCCCACCCCAAAATCACAATTACACATATAAACCACACATATACGCACACCTTGAAATAATAATAATAAAAAAAAACACCATAAACATTTTTACTCCCGTTTTTTCAAGTCTGGGGGGGGGAGTAGAAGCAAAGGCAGGGGAGGGGGAGAGGGGGAAGGGGGGGGGGGTCAGGATTCTGTTTTTAAAGCAAGGTGAAAAAATATATATACATATATAAGTTACTGAGCATGTAGATGCATCATCATTAAAATTCATTTTCGACCAACAATTCTGGCTGGAAAATGGCGCTGTCGGTCCATTAAATCAGAAGGGTTAAAAATTTGGTGTGATCGCGAGAGGAGGCGCCGCGCTTTTGGGGAAAGGGGAAGGTGGGGAAGGTGGGGAGGGGAGGGAGGGGGGAAAGGGGGGCGGGGGAAGGGGAGAAAGGGGGGCTGGGGGAGGGGAGGAGGGGAGAAAGGGGGGCTGGGGGGAAGGGGAGAAAGGGGGGAGGGAAGGTGGGGAGGGGAGGAAGGGGGAAAAGGGGGCTGGGGAAAGGGGAAGGTGGGGAGGGGAAGGTGGGGAGGGGAAGGTGGGGAGGGGAGGAAGGGGGGAAAGGGGGCGGGGGAGGGAGAAAGGGGGCTGGGGGAGGGGATGAGGAGGGGGAAGGGGGAAGGCGATGAGGAGGAGGGGGAGAGGGGAGGGAGGAGAGAAAGGGGGCAGGGGGAGGGGGAAAGGGGGGCTGGGGGGAGGGAGAAAGGGGAGGCTGGGGGAAGGGGATGAGGAGGAGGGGAAGGGGAGGGAGGAGAGAAAGGGGGGCTGGGGGAGGGGAGAAAGGGGATGATGAGGAGAAAGGGGATGAGGAGGAGGGGGAAGGGAGGGAGGAGAAAAAGGGGGGGCTAGAGGGAGGGGAGAAAGGAGGGGTTGGGGGAAGGGGATGAGGAGGAGGGGGAGGGGAGGGAGGAGAGAAAGGGGGCTGGGGGAGGGGAGAAGGAGGGGTTGGAGGGAGGGAGAGAGGGGAAAAGGGGGCTGGGGGAGGGGGAGAAAGGGGGCTGGGGGAAGGGGGATGAGGAGGAGGGGGAAGGGGAGGAAGAGAGAAAGGGGGCTGGGGGGAGGGAGAAAGGGGGATGAGGAGGAGGGGAAGAAAGGAGAGGGGTGGAAAAGATTCTGAGGAGGGGAGAGGAGAGGGGAGGAGAGGAGAGGGAAGAGGGGGGAGGGGAGGAGAGGGGTGGAAAGGATGAGGAGGAGTGGAGAGGGTGGATAATGTGCATATACTAAATATTTGTTGTTATCGCTGTAGATGGAACATAGAGGATCACCTTTTTATATCTCTATATCTACAGGTGTATTTATGTCTATCGACTTATGTGGCTATCGACCTGTATGTACGTTTACAGTCATATCTATATCTATTGCTATAAATCTATCGGTCTATCTATTTATGTATCATTCTATCTATCTATCCCTATACACACACACATACTCACACACACACACACACACACAC
>NC_091570.1:15917140-15924640 GCF_042767895.1 Penaeus vannamei
CCCGTTTCCCCTCACCTTCGCCCTCGTTTCCCCTCACCCTCTTCCCCCGTTTCTCCTCATCTCTTCTGCGTCCCCTCACCTTCTCCACATTTCCTCCCTCCATCTTATCCATTTCCCCTCACCTTCTCTCTCGTTTACCCTCACCCTCTCCCTCGTTTCATCTCCCCCTCCTACCCCTTTCCCCTCACCCTCTCCCCCTTTCCTCCCACCCTCTTCCTCGATACACCTTCTCCGTTTCCCCTCACCCCCATTTCCTCCCACCCTCTTCCCATTTCCCCTCCCCCTCCCACCCGTTTCCCCTCCCCCTCCCACCCGATTCCCCTCCCCTTCCCATCCTTCCCACCCATTTCCCCTCACCCTCTCCCTCGTCTCCCCTCACCCTCTCCCTCGTCTCCCCTCGCCCTCTCCCCTTTCGCAGCCGCGTCCCGTGTGTAACAGGAGCTTAACCGACTCAGAAGAAAAACAGGCAGCGGTGCGTAAAATTGGCATCATAAAATAACTCTTTCGAGAGTGTGTGAAGGAGACATGAGAGAGAGAGAGAGAGAGAGGGAGAGGGAGGGAGGAAGGGAGGGAAGAAGGGAGGGAGGGAGAATAAGGGAGAGGGAGAGGGAAAGGGAGAGAGGAGAGGAGAGGGAGAGAGGGAGAGAGAGAGAGAGAGAGGAGAGAGAGAGAGAGAGAGAGAGAGAGAGAGAGAGAGAGAGAGAGAGAGAGAGAGAGAGAGAGAGAGCGACAGAGAAAGAGAAAGAGAGAGAGAGAGAGAGACAGAGACAGAGACAGAGATAGACAGACAGACAGAGAGAGAGACAAAAACAGAGAGACAGAGACAGAGAAAGAAAGAGAAAGTGAGAGAGAGAGAGAGACGGTGAAGCAAAATCACAACAGATAAACAACAACGACAATGAATTGAGAAGAATGAAAATTAAACAAACGAACTAACTTTATTGCTGATTTCGTTCGTCCTATTTACCAATTATCTCTAACGACCAAACACATATATAAAACACTGTATGAAATAACAAACAACAGTCCTAACGACGCGCTGGATGTGTCTGTGTCTGTGTGTGCGTGTCTGTGCGTATTTGTGTGTATGTATGTATGTATGTATGTATGGATGGATGGATGTATGTAAGTGTATGTATGTGTATGTGTGTGTGAGTGTGTGTTTGTGTGTGTGTGTGAAAGAGAACTTGTGTGTATGTGTATGTGTAAGTTTATGTGTAAGTATATATATATACATATATATATATATATATATATATATATATATATATATATATATATACATATATATGTGTGTGTGTGTGTATGTGTGAGTGTGTGTGTGTGTGTGTGTGTGTGTGTGTGTGTGTGTGTGTGTGTGTGTGTGTATGTGTGTGTGTGTGTGTGTGTGTGTGTGTGTGTGTGTACTTGTGTGAGTGTGTCTATGTGAGTTTATTTGTGCGCGTGTGTACTTGCGTGTGTATACGAGTACTTACGTGTGTATGTGTATCCAAGCACATGTATATGTGTGCATGTGTATGCGTATACGTACGTGTATATAAGTGTACATGTACGTGTGTGTGTGTACGTAAGCGTGAGTGATATAGCAGAAGGGGATTCAGTCTGAGGTAATATTTCCTCCTGTATCACCCCCCTCCTTCCCCCCCCCACCCCCTCCCCCCCGTTCCCAGGCGGACAAATCGCGTTATGAAATTATGTCGCAATTATTTTGCGGGGGTTTAAGATTAGAGAAAGGGGGGGGGGGAGGGGATGGGAGGGGTGGGAGGGAAAAGGGATGGGAGGATGGGGGGAAGGGGGATGGAGGGTGGGATGGGATGGGATGGGAGGGGATGGGTGGGGGAAGGGATGGAGGACTGGTTGGGGTGGGGGGAAAGGGATGGGAGGGGGAGGAGGGGGGATAGATGGGAGGGATGGGAGGGGGAGGGAGGGTGGGGAAAGGAGTGGCTGGGAAAGGGAAGGGGAATGGGATGTGAGGAAAGGGGAGGAGGGATAGGGGAGGAGAAGGAGGGGGAGGGAAAGGGTTGGGAACGGAGGGATGGATGGGGAGGAGGAGGAGGGGGATGGGGAAAGGGGAGCAGAAGGGATAGGGTGAAGGGGGAGGGGGAGGAGGGAAGGAGGTGGTCAAAAGAAGAAGAGATGAGGTAAAGGGGAGGAAGGAGGGAGGAGGGATAGGGGGGAAGGGAGGATAAGGGGGAAGAGTATTACTGCTTAAATCGTGTTAACTTTCTTTATATTCAAATCATTATTCCTTTCCTTCTTTATCTCTGACCCACACGTTTATCGATCATCCTCTCTCTTTTTGTTTTTTTTGCTTCTTCCTCCTCTTCTAACTTTCGTTCCTTCAATAATCGCTTCTCTTTCCTTCATTGTCGCCCATTCCCTTCCTACTTTTCCCGTGTCTTCATCTTTTTTTTCTCTCTCTCTTCCCTCCTTTCTCAACACTTCATCAATTTCACAAGAATCCAATCATTCACTTCTCTCTTCTCCCTTTCTTTCTGTTGTCTGTATTTCTTTTATTTTCCCTTATCCTCCTCTTTTTTCTTCCCTCCTCCCCGTACTTATTTTTCTTTTTTCTGTCTCCTGTTTCTTTTTTTTATTTTTTCTTGTCTTCCTCTCCCCTTTCCTTTCCTCCTTCTCTCTCCCTTTCTCATTCCTTCATTTCACTTATCTTACCTCTTTCTCTCGCATTCCACCTCCTTCCCTTTTTCCCCTCCCCTCTTTTAATCCACCTTCCTCCTTCAAACCACTTCCCTCCTTCTCCCTCCTTGATTTCATCTTCCTCCTCCCTCCCTCCCTCCTCCCCTTATTCACATACTTCCTTCCCTTCTACCTCCACCCACCTCACTCCCTCTCTCCTCCCTCCCTACCTACACCCCTCTCCTTCCCTCATTCCACCCTTAATCCACTCTCCCCCCCTCCCTCCCTATCTCCACCCCACCTCCTTCCTTCCCTCTCCCTCACTCCACTTCCCCCTTCCACCCTCCCCCTCCCCCCTCTCTCATTCCACCCTCAATCCACCTCCCTCCCCCCCTCCCTCCCTCATTCCACCTTCCACCCAAAACGCATCCACACGACCTGAAGCATCTCCCTCCCCAACAGCTCCCCGGGGAATGATAAAATTACGAAAGAGGCAATAAATTCAAATCATTAATAAATTGATCGGTTGGCATCGGGTTGGCGGGGACACCGATCACTTCATGGCGGCGTCGTTATGAGGTATTTGTTTTCCGGGACTGAAAGATGGTGATGATGGTGATGATATTGAGGGTTTGGGGGTAATGAGTGATGGTATTGATGATGGTGGTTGTGGGTGTGGTGGTGGAGGTAGTGGTGGTTGTGGTGGTGGTGGAGGTAGTGGTAGTGTGGTGGTGTTTGTGGTGATGGGGGAGGTGGTAGTGGTAGTAGTGGTGGGTGTGGTAGCAGTGGTGGTGGGGGGATACTTGTGGTGGTGGGGGAGGTGGTACTTATGGTGGTTGTGGTAGTAGATGCGGTGGTGGTAGAGATTATAGTGGTGGTGGTTGTGCTGTTTGTGATGGTGGTGGTGGATGTAGTGGTGATGGTTGTGGTGGTGGCGGTGTTTGTGGTTGTGGAGGTGGTGTTTGTCGTGGTGGGTATGGTGGAGGTTGCAGTACTGGTGTTTGTAGTGGTGGTGATAGTTGTGCTAATAGTGTTTGTGGTGGTGGTGGAGGTGGTTGCGGTGCTGCAGATGATGGTCGTGGCTGTGTTAATGTAGCACCGGTTATGGTAGTAGTAATGATGGTGGTTGTGGTGGTGACAGCAATGATGAAGAGGATGAGGATGGTTATGGTGGTGATGACAGTGATGGTGATGATAATGATGACGTGACAATTATAGAAACAACATCCCCTTTTCCTCTTTCTTTATCCGTCGCCCTTCCTCTTACTGTCTTCCGCCTCCTCTTCCTCCTCCTTTCTCACCTCTCCTCTCATTCTCCTCCTCTTTCCCTTCTTCTCCCCCCTCCACCTCCTCCCTCTTTACTCTCCTCTTTCCCTTCTTCTCCCATCCCCTCCATCTCCCCAATCTCCTCCTCTCCCCCACCTCCCCGTCTATCGTCTCCATCTTATCCGTTCCCTCTCTACTTCCTCCTCCCCCTGTACCATTCCCCATTCCATTTCCTTCTCCTCCACCTCCCCCTCCCCCTCCCTCCACCTTCCCTTCCTCCCTCCTCTTCGTATCATTTTCATTACCACCTTCTCCACCTCCTCCTCCCAACCTCCCGTCTTCCGCTTCCCTTCCCTCCACCTCCCACCTCCTCCACCTTCCGCCCCTCCTCCTCCTCCTCCTATCACTCCCATTTCCACATCTGCCTCCCACCTTCTCCTCCTCCTCCCCACCTCTACCTCCTCCCCTCATCTACCTCACCCCTCTCCCCCTCCTCCTCCTCCTCCCCCTCCCACCTCCTCTTCCTCCTCCTATCACTCCCATTTCCACCTCCACCTCCCTCCCACCACCTCTACCTCACCTCCTCCTACCTCCTCCCATCACTCCCATTTCCTCCTCCCCCTCCCCCTCCTCCACATCCTCCTCCCATCACTCCCATTTCCACCTCCCCCTCCCACCTCCTCACCCCCTCATCCCCCTCTCACCTCCTCCCCCTCCCACCTTCTCCTCCCTCCTCCCCCACCCCCCCTCCTCCTCCCTCCCACCTCCTCCCAGCTCCCCCTCTTACCTCCTCCATCTCCTCTCCCCCTCTCCCTCCCACCTTCCTCCCCCTCTCCCTCCCACCTCCTCCTCCTCCCACCTCCCCCTCTCCCTCCCCCTCCACCTCTCCCTCCCCCCATCACTCCCATTTCCCCCCTTCCTCTCCTCCACCTCCATCTCCCACCCACCCTCCCCCCTCCCACTTCAACCTCCCCCTCCCACCTCCACCTCCCTCCACCTCCCACCTTTTCCTCCTCCACCTCCCACCTCCTCCTCCTTCCCTCCCCCTCCCCCTCCTCCCCCTCCCCCTCCCTCCCCCTCCCCCCTCCTCCCCTCCCCCTCCCCCCTCCTCCACCTCCTCAGAAGTGTGCGCACGAAGTTGCCAGGTTTTTTCGGGGCATCATTTAGCCGTTTACCGGACTTTATGCCTGAACTTGGGGGAAAGACATGAACATTAGCTATTTTTGTGTTTCCTTCGTTTCCCCTCCCCTTTTTATATTTTATTTTCTTTCCTTGTGTCTATCCTATTTTGTTTTGTTTTGTTTTGTTTTCTCTTCGTATTATTTTTTTCCTATTTTGATTTTTTCTTTAACCCTCATTATAAATATATTTTTTATGCCTTTGTTTGTGTGATAATGTTTGATTATTATCATTTAGTCACTTCTTTCTTTTTTTAATTTTTTTTTTCATATTTTACAATTTCCCATTTCCCATTATTACTTATCCCGTTAAGTGGGTTCGATTTTTTCTTGTCTAAAAAAGTAAAGAATAAATAAAGAAATATAAATGAAGACGATACATGCAACAAAAAAGAAGATGAAAGAGAGAGAGAGAGAGAGAGCGAGAGAGAGAGAGAGAGAGAGAGAGAGAGAGAGAGAGAGAGAGAGAGAGAGAGAGAGAGAGAGAGAGAGAGAGAGAGAGAGAGAGAGAGAGAGAGAGAGAGAGAGAGAGAGAGAGAGAGAGAGAGAGAGAGAGAGAGAGAGAGAGAGAGAGAGAGAGAGAGAGAGAGAGAGAGAGAGAGAGAGAGAAAGAGAGAGAGAGAGAGAGAGGGAGGAGGAGGGAGGGAGGAAGAGAGAGAGAGAGAGAGAGAGAGAGAGAGAGAGAGAGAGAGAGAGAGAGAGAGAGAGAGAGAGAGAGAGAGAGAGAGAGAGAGAGAGAGAGAGAGAGAGAGAGAGAGAGAGAGAGAGAGAGAGAGAGAGAGAGAAGAGAGAGAGAGAGAGAGAGAGAGAGAGAGAGAGAGAGAGAGAGAGAGAGAGAGGGAGAGAGAGAGAGAAGAGAGGAAGAGGAGAGAGAGAGAAGGGAGAGGGGAAGGGAGAGAGAGAGAGAGAGGAGAGAGAGAGAGAGAGAGAGAGAGAGAGAGGGAGAGAGAGAGAGAGAGAGAGAGAGAGAGAGAGAGAGAGAGAGAGAGAGAGAGAGAGAGAGAGAGAGAGAGAGAGAGAGAGAGAGAGGGAGAGAGAGAGAGAGAGAGAGAGAGAGAGAGAGAGAGAGAGAGAGAGAGAGAGAGAGAGAGAGAGCGAGAGAGAGAGCGGGAGAAAGAGCAAGAGAGAGATAGAGAGAGAGAGGGAGAGGGAGAGGGAGAGAGGAGAGAGAGAGAGAGAGAGAGAG
The DNA here is from genome assembly GCF_042767895.1 of Penaeus vannamei. NCBI lineage: Eukaryota > Metazoa > Arthropoda > Malacostraca > Decapoda > Penaeidae > Penaeus > Penaeus vannamei. Next base: position 15,923,408 of record NC_091570.1, read on the forward strand.
AGAGAGAGAGAGAGAGAGAGAGAGAGAGAGAGAGAGAGAGAGAGAGAGAGAAGAGAGGGAGGGAGGGAGGGAGTGAGGGAGAGAGAGAGAAAGAGAGAAAGAGAGAAAGAGAGAAAGGGAGAAAGAAAGAAAGAGAGAGAAATAGAGATAGATAGATAGATAGATAGATAGATAGATAGATAGATAGATAGATAGATAGATAGATAGAGATAGATAGATAGATAGAGAGAGAGAGAGAGAGAGAGTTTCCTTGTAAAAAGAAAAACTTTTACACAAAGTCTTTCCATAACCCTTGTCCAAGAAAAGTGTAAGAAAAGACAAAAGCTTTTTTATAGACCATAAAAACACATTGAAGAAAATTGCTTACGAAGTGTCAATTAAATGCCAACCCATTAAGGTAAGATTAAGGAAAGTAATTACAGGATTGCGCAATTCCAAATAACATAAACCAGAAATAGATGAAATCATTATGGTAATTTTCATGCCCTTTCGTAACAATATAATTCTGATTGGTTATAATAACGCAACGATAACGACACACACACACACACACAATATATATATATATATATATATATATATATATATATATATATATATATATATATATATATATATATATATATAACAAATTAACCAAAACAAAGTAGAAGGCTTTCTTAAGAAAGAAAACGAATCAACCACAAGAAGGAAAACGAGAAAAAAGCAAGATACAAGATAAAAAAACAACAACAAAAAAACAAAAAAACAGAAAGCCCCCAAAAGTGAAAACAAGACAAAAGAAAGAAAACGAGAAAGCCAGAATATAGAAAACGAAACAGCCAGAAGAAAGAAAACGCGATAGCCGATAAAAGAAACGAGGCAGAAGAAAAAAAATGGGACAGCCAGGAGATAGAAAATGCGATAGTCGGAAAAAAAGAAAAAGGAAACAGAAGAAATAAAACCAGACAGCCAGGATAAAGAAAACGAAACAACTAAAAGAAAGAAAACGCGACAGACGAAAAAAAGAAAACGGGACAGCCAGAAGAAAGAAAACGAGACAGCCAAGATAAAGAAAACGAAACAACTAAAAGAAAGAAAACGCGACAGACGAAAAAAAGAAAACGGGACAGCCAGAAGAAAGAAAACGAGACAGAAGGAAAAAAAAAGAAAACGGGACAGCCAGAAGAAAGAAAACGAGACAGAAGGAAAAAAAAGAAAACGGGACAGCCAGAAGAAAGAAAACGAGACAGC
>NC_091570.1:15937140-15947140 GCF_042767895.1 Penaeus vannamei
AAGAAAAATTACGATGGAAGGAAGGGAGGAAGGGAGTGAAGAGGACAATAGTGGAAGGAGGGGATGAGGAAGGCTGCAGAGAAAGGAAGGGGGAGGGGGAAGGGGCAAGAAGAGAGAGATACGGGAAATAGAATAAAAGGAAGAAGGAGGAGGGTCAAGACAAAGGAGGCATGGAAGGAAAGAGGAGAGGGTCCAAAGGAGGAAGGAAGAGACGGGAGGGAATGAAGAGATGGACGAATGAAGCAGAAGAGAAGAATGGAGAGGGGAGATAGGAAAAGAGACAGAGGGAGACGGATAGTGGGTGTACAGTGAGGGAAGGAGAGAGGCAAAAGAAAATTCACCTCATGGACAATAAAAGAGGGGAAAAAGAGACAAAGGCCAATTAAGGGGGGGGTGGGGGGGAGGGGAGGAAAAGTGTGAAAAAGATGGCTATCGATAAACACGGGAATCGAGAGCAAGATCGTTAAATGAAACGCCATTCTAATCACACAGAGAATAATCCTAAATATCCACAGAGACAAGGGATAATTTAATAAAAAACACGAGCTAAACAGTAATAAAACTGGATTCATATGTGGTAACAAAGAGCTCAAAACACTTCCAGGAGGAGCTGAAGTGAAGGAATCTCGTCTTAGAAAGGTCTTGAGATAAAGGGTTATAAAAGGGTTTTGACAATCACATCAGAAAGGGCTTATGGGAATGGGTCAGACACGAAATGCAATCTGAGCCGGAACAGGTAGAGGCAAATTCACCTTCGTAACGGGAAACGAAGCCCGAAACGGAATGGAGAAAAAAAGGAGGAGAAAGAAACGGGAAATTAAGACAGAGAAATGAAGAATTAAAAAAAAAAATATGTCTTCCTCATTCCTGGTGGAAATACATTACCGCAAGACGTATACATTTGATTCTATTTCTTTGGTTAAAAGGCACCACAAACCCTCTCATGTTATTCTTAATGTCATCACCCTATTTATACAACGCTTTCCACAATGGCAGAGGCAGCGTGACATTAATAATCACACGCTGAAAATAAATACTTATGAACAAATGCATATCAATATCCAATGTACATATTGCATAATTTTTGGCTGCAGCGGAAACAAGCCAGAGTATTTAACCTTTTGTTGTTCCACGAGGGGGGGTAATTATCATAAATTCGGCCCAAATTCCAATAAACGAAAAGAAGGAAAAAGAAAGCTCGATGGCGACCGATAAAAAGAACGAATGTAATTTGAATACGCTCGTTTCCCTCTTGCATGTTGTCGCAAAACTCTAATGGAAAAGCATTTAATTATTCCACAACCTTTCTCTTCTCTTGCTTCGCATTCTTTCTTCTTTATTCTCCTAAGAGTAATATACGAAGAGAAAATATCCTCATTCTTTAAAAATTTCCTCTGAGGGGATATATATTGAGATAAGGGATAAATAGTTCCACGAATAAATAAACAAAAACAAAATAGTTACCCTTTTCCGGAACCGAGAGAAAACGCAACATCAAAGCCGAGGAAAAAGGGGGCATCATAATAACATTCCTCTCAAGGAATTCTTTGTCCGTACAGATGAAGGAGATGAAGGATATCTGATGGAAGCTGCAGGACCTCCCCCCCTCTCCCCCCCTTCCTCCCTCCCCCACCCACCCTTAGCGCTGCAGGACGCTTAAGGAAAGAGAAGGAAGCTCTCAGGACAGCGCTAGGACGTCACTTCCAGATGGTCAATATACAACTACGGGTCCCGCGCGAGAACCTCATTGGCTATGGAGGTCTCGGGAAAGCCAGAGGGCGCTCCGAGACGCTGGAAAATCGCTCTTAAGACGCTTCGAGGGGTTGAGACACGCTGGGAAATCGCTCTTAAGACGCTTCGAGGGGTTGAGACACGCTGGGAAACCTTCCCTAAGACGCTTCGAGGGGTTGAGACACGCTGGGAAACCGCTCTTAAGACGCTTCGAGGGGTTGAGACACGCTGGGAAACCTCTCTTAAGACGCTTCGAGGGGTTGAGACACGCTGGGAAATCGCTCTTAAGACGCTTCGAGGGGTTGAGACACGCTGGGAAACCTCTCTTAAGACGCTTCGAGGGGTTGAGACACGCTGGGAAACCTCTCTTAATTAAGACGCTTCGAGGGGTTGAGACACGCTGGGAAACCTCTCTTAAGACGCTTCGAGGGGTTGAGACACGCTCGGAAACCTTCCTTAAGACGCTTCGAGGGGTTGAGACACGCTGGGAAACCTCTCTTAAGACGCTTCGAGGGGTTGAGACACGCTCGGAAACCTTCCTTAAGACGCTTCGAGGGGTTGAGACACGCTGGGAAACCTCTCTTAAGACGCTTCGAGGGGTTGAGACACGCTGGGAAACCTCTCTTAAGACGCTTCGAGGGGTTGAGACACGCTGGGAAACCTCTCTTAAGACGCTTCGAGGGGTTGAGACACGCTGGGAAACCTCTCTTAAGACGCTTCGAGAGGTTGAGACACGCTGGGAAACCTCCCTTAAGACGCTTCGAGGGGTTGAGACACGCTGGGAAACCTTCCTTAAGACGCTTCAAGGGGTTGAGACACGCTGGAAAATCGCTCTTAAGACGCTTCGAGGGGTTGAGACACGCTGGGAAACCTTCCTTCGCTTCGAGGGGTTGAGACACGCTGGAAAATCGCTCTTAAGACGCTTCGAGGGGTTGAGACACGCTGGGAAACCTCTCTTAAGACGCTTCGAGGGGTTGAGACACGCTGGGAAACCTCTCTCAAGACGCTTCGAGGGGTTGAGACACGCTGGGAAACCTCTCTTAAGACGCTTCGAGGGGTTGAGACACGCTGGGAAACCTCTCTCAAGACGCTTCGAGGGGTTGAGACACGCTGGGAAACCTCTCTTAAGACGCTTCGAGGGGTTGAGACACGCTGGGAAACCTCTCTTAAGACGCTTCGAGGGGTTGAGACACGCTGGGAAACCTCTCTCAAGACGCTTCGAGGGGTTGAGACACGCTGGGAAACCTCTCTTAAGACGCTTCGAGGGGTTGAGACACGCTGGGAAACCTTAAGACGCTTCGAGGGGTTGAGACACGCTGGGAAACCTTCCTTAAGACGCTTCGAGGGGTTGAGACACGCTGGGAAACCTCTCTTAAGACGCCTCGAGGGGTTGAGAGACGCTGGGAAACCTCTCTCAAGACGCTTCGAGGGGTTGAGACACGCTGGGAAACCTCTCTCAAGACGCTTCGAGGGGTTGAGATACGCTGGGAAACCTCTCTCAAGACGCTTCGAGGGGTTGAGACACGCTGGGAAACCTCTCTCAAGACGCTTCGAGGGGTTTAGACACGCTGGGAAACCTCTCTCAAGACGCTTCGAGGGGTTGAGACACGCTGGGAAACCTCTCTCAAGACGCTTCGAGGGGTTAAGACACGCTGGGAAACCTCTCTTAAGACGCTTCGAGGGGTTGAGACACGCTGGGAAACCTCTCTCAAGACGCTTCGAGGGGTTGAGACACGCTGGGAAACCTCTCTCAAGACGCTTCGAGGGGTTGAGACACGCTGGGAAACCTCTCTCAAGACGCTTCGAGGGGTTGAGACACGCTGGGAAACCTCTCTTAAGACGCTTCGAGGGGTTGAGACACGCTGGGAAACCTTCCCTAAGACGCTTCGAGGGGTTGAGACACGCTGGGAAACCGCTCTTAAGACGCTTCGAGGGGTTGAGACACGCTGGGAAACCTCTCTTAAGACGCTTCGAGGGGTTGAGACACGCTGGGAAACCTCTCTTAAGACGCTTCGAGGGGTTGAGACACGCTGGGAAACCTCTCTTAAGACGCTTCGAGGGGTTGAGACACGCTGGGAAACCTCTCTTAAGACGCTTCGAGGGGTTGAGACACGCTGGGAACCCTTCCTTAAGACGCTTCGAGGGGTTGAGACACGCTGGGAAACCTTCCTTCGCTTCGAGGGGTTGAGACACGCTGGAAAATCGCTCTTAAGACGCTTCGAGGGGTTGAGACACGCTGGGAGACCTCTCTTAAGACGCTTCGAGGGGTTGAGACACGCTGGGAAACCTCTCTTAAGACGCTTCGAGGGGTTGAGACACGCTGGGAAACCTCTCTTAAGACGCTTCGAGGGGTTGAGACACGCTGGGAAACCTCCCTTAAGACACTTCGAGGGGTTGAGACACGCTGGAAAATCGCTCTTAAGACGCTTCGAGGGGTTGAGACACGCTGGGAAACCTCTCTTAAGACGCTTCGAGGGGTTGAGACACGCTGGGAAACCTCTCTTAAGACGCTTCGAGGGGTTGAGACACGCTGGGAAACCTCTCTTAAGACGCTTCGAGGGGTTGAGACACGCTCGGAAACCTTCCTTAAGACGCTTCGAGGGGTTGAGACACGCTGGGAAACCTCTCTTAAGACGCTTCGAGGGGTTGAGACACGCTGGGAGACCTTTCTCAAGACGCTTCGAGGGGTTGAGACACGCTGGGAAACCTCTCTCAAGACGCTTCGAGGGGTTGAGACACGCTGGGAAACCTCTCTTAAGACGCTTCGAGGGGTTGAGACACGCTGGGAAACCTCTCTTAAGACGCTTCGAGGGGTTGAGACACGCTGGGAAACCTCTCTTAAGACGCTTCGAGGGGTTGAGACACGCTGGGAAACCTCTCTTAAGACGCTTCGAGGGGTTGAGACACGCTGGGAAACCTCTCTTAAGACGCTTCGAGGGGTTGAGACACGCTGGGAAACCGCTCTTAAGACGCTTCGAGGGGTTGAGACACGCTGGGAAACCTCTCTTAAGACGCTTCGAGGGGTTGAGACACGCTGGGAAACCTCTCTTAAGACGCTTCGAGGGGTTGAGACACGCTGGGAAACCTCTCTTAAGACGCTTCGAGGGGTTGAGACACGCTGGGAAACCTCTCTCAAGACGCTTCGAGGGGTTGAGACACGCTGGGAGACCTTCCTTAAGACGCTTCGAGGGGTTGAGACACGCTGGGAGACCTCTCTTAAGACGCTTCGAGGGGTTGAGACACGCTGGGAAACCTCTCTTAAGACGCTTCGAGGGGTTGAGACACGCTGGGAAACCTCTCTTAAGACGCTTCGAGGGGTTGAGACACGCTGGGAAACCTTCCTTAAGACGCTTCGAGGGGTTGAGACACGCTGGGAAACCTCTCTTAAGACGCTTCGAGGGGTTGAGACACGCTGGGAAACCTCTCTTAAGACGCTTCGAGGGGTTGAGACACGCTGGGAAACCTCTCTTAAGACGCTTCGAGGGGTTGAGACACGCTGGGAAACCTCTCTTAAGACGCTTCGAGGGGTTGAGACACGCTGGGCCGTGGCGCTGGGTCCTCTTTGACGCTTTAACAGATTGCTAAGTTAAGCGAGGATGTGGCGAGGGAAGGGAATGCTCTTAAAGGAAAGTAAAAGGAGTAAAAGTAGGAGAGAAAGAGGCGAAAGAGGACAAGGAAGAACAAAGGAGGAAGAAAGAGAGGATAAGTAAAAAGAAAAATATAAGAGGAGACACTTTCCATCGAAAAGAAAAAGAAAGAAAAGAAAGAAAAGGATAAAGTCAAATAGAAGAAGCTAGAAGATATAAGAAAATAAATAAGTTAAAGAGGGTAAAAATGAGCCCCCCCCCAAAAAAAAAAAAATATATATATATATATATATATAAGAGGAGACACTTTCCACAAAAAAGAAAAAGAAAAAAAATGGGAAAAATTCAAATAGAAGAAACCAGAAGATACAAGAAAATAAATAAGTTAAAGAGGGTAAAAATGAGCCCCCCCCCCAAAAAAAAAGAGGACTCCACAAAAAAAGAAAAAGAAAAAGGGAAAAAAATACAAATAGAAGAAACCAGAAGATACAAGAAAATAAATAAGTTAAAGAGGGTAAAGACGAGAGAGAGAGAAAAAAAAAAAAATCTACAAGAATACAATAATGCCACGTCCTCCCCCATCACGCAGCGAGGGCGGGATGCAGACATCTGCTGGCGACGCCGTGGGGGCGCGAGAACCCCCTTTGCATGATGTTAACTCTCGCCATTTTCTCCGGGGTCGAATAAGGGCGGCGGGCTGGGATGTATGTTGGGGAATTTGGCCCTTGGTGACTGTGGGCCGTAGAGGTCTTGTTTATTCCCCCGTCGGATGAGAAGATGAAGACGGAGAAGAAGAAGGAAAAAAAGAGAGAGAGAGATGAGAGATGAGAGAGAAAATGGGATAAAATAGGGATAGAAATTGTTGCATGATCAAGATGTGATTATCTGGACATGAGATGCAGAGTAGGAGGTGGGGGGAGGGGGAGGGTAGGGGGAGGGGAGGGGTGGGAATGAGAGAGAGGAAGAGAAGAAGGCAAGGGAGAATGGAGAGAGAATGGAGAGATGCGGGAAAGGAAAGGATAGTGAGAAGGAAATAAAGACGGAAGAGAGAGGTAGAGAAAAGTGAGAGAAAAGGAGGAAAGAAGAGAGGCTGGAGAATAGGAGCAATAATGGAAAAGACGGAGAAAGGGAAGGAAGGAGGGAGAGAGGGAGTAAAAGCAGGAGAGAAAGACGAAAGAGAAACGAGGGGAACAAAGTAAGAATAAAGAGAGAATATCTAAGAAGAAAGATAAAAGAAGATTTAAAGAAAATAGTATTTAAAAATAGGAGGAAAGGAGTGAACACGAGAGACGAGAGAGAGAGAGAGAGAGAGAGAGAGAGAGAGAGAGAGAGAGAGAGAGAGAGAGAGAGAGAGAGAGAGAGAGAGAGAGAGAGAGAGAGAGAGAGAAGAGAGAGAGCGAGAGAGAGAGAGAGAGAGAGAGAGAGAGAGAGAGAGAGAGAGAGAGAGAGAGAGAGAGAGAGAGAGAGAGAGAGAGAGAGAGAGAGAGAGAGAGAGAGAGAGAGAGAGAGAGAGAGAGAGAGAGAGAGAGAGAGAGAGAGAGAGAGAGAGAAGAGGATGTGATAGAAAGGAGAAAGAAAAGACGGAGAGAGAGTGTGAGAGAAAGACGAACAAGAAGAAAGAGAAAGAAAGAGATAAACAGATAATACAGAGAGAGACCAATATACAATAATATCCAAAATGATAAGCAGGATAACAGAGTGCAGAAAATGCCGCAGAGCCGATTCATTCTCTTGCATATCCGAATCTCGCCCTTAGTGACTATTAACTTAATGCTTATACTCCTTTACCGTCACTAATATTTATTTAACAGGCAATGCACATACAACACAAACATACAGACATACATAGGCAGACACACAGACACACACACATCATAGACACAGACAGACACACACACACACATACAAAAACACACACACATCATAGACACAGACACACACACAGAGAAAAACACACACACATCATAGACACAGACAAGCACACACACACACACACACACAGACACGCACACACACACACACACACAGACAAAAACACACACACATCATAAACACAGACAGACACACACACACACAGAGACAAAAACACACACACATCATAGACACAGACACACACAGACAAAAACACACACACACATCATAGACACAGACAGACACACACACAGACAAAAACACACACACATCATAGACACACACACACACACACAGACAGACAAAATCACACACACATCATAGACACAGACACGCACACACACACACACACAGACAAAAACACACACATATCATAGACACAGACAGACACATACACACACACACACAGACAAAACACACACACATCATAGACACAGACACACACACACACACACGGACAAAAACACACACACATCATAGACATAGACACACACACACACACACACACAAAAAAAAAAACGCACATCAGAGACGCAGACAGACACACACATACACACACAGACAGACAAAAACACACACACATCATAGACACAGACAGACAGACACATACACACACACAGACAAAAACACACACATCATACTCGCAGACAGACACACACACAAAAAAAACACACATCATAGACACAGAAAGACACACACAGAAACACACACACACACACACAAGCGTTCAGTGAAGCATCATGACGTATCACATGAGCACGCATAGAGGCCAACAAATTCGTCTATCTTTTATTACAGCATATCCGCCGTCAGCCAAGTGAAAGCATGTCAGTATAACCAGCTGCACATCACGTCTGTGTTACTGGTGTTACCGTGACGTTGCACAGCTGAAAATCCCCCATCAAGCAGTATTACCACATTGGCGCGCAAACATGCACAGCTGATGCCCCTCCAGTGTTGCCACATCGACGCTCGACCCACGCGGTGAGGGGGTGATAGGCTCGACGAAATCGCATTAAAATCAACAAATTCCCTTCGAAATTAAAACACACAGCAAACACAATCAACCTCACAGATAAATAACGAAACCGAATAGACCTAAACATTAAAAAAAAAACACAAGAGAAAGAGAAACGGAAGAGAAGAGATGGGAATAAACAGAAGGAAAAGGGAAAATAACGAGAGAGGGACGACGTTCACGATCAACTTCCCGGCCCAGCGAGGTTCCTGACGCGCCGCCGCTGGCCCGATCCTTCGCCCTGTCTCCGCCTCTCTCTCTGTCTCTCGTTCGCATTATTGGAGTTTCCTTCTGCTTTTCGTTCGTCTTGTGATTGTTATTTTTTCTCGTTGGATCGCGCATTTTCTGTTGGTTTTGGTTTTCTTCTTTCGTTTCTTTGTCTTCTTGACTCTCTCATCTTTTGTCAGGTTCGATGCTTATTCACTATCTTTTGAAATGGACTTTTTTTTTTCTTTTCGTCTCCTGTTTATCTCCTCTTTTTAATCCTCTTCTCTTTTTTTTTTCTTCTTCTGGTACCACCACCACCACCACCACCACCACTACTACTACTACTACTACTACTACTACTACTACTACTACTACTGCTACAGCTACAACTACAACTACAACTACAACAACTGTTACTAATATTACTACTATTACTACTACTACTACTACTTTTACTAGAACTGCTACAACTGCTGTTCCAGCTACTACTTCCACTGTTACAACTAGTTATTAGTGCAAATACTACTGATATTACTGTTCCTATTATTACCATGATTACTTCTAAAAATACCAATATCACTGCTACTGCTGTTATTACTATTGTTGTTACTACTAATTCTACTAGTACTATCATTACTACTACTACTACTACCACTACTATTGTTACTACTACAACTACAACAACTGCCATTACTACAACTAAGAGCACTACACTGCTACTATTTCTTCTCTCTTATTTACTTTTTTGATTGTCTCCTATTTTTTTCTGTCATCCTTCCAACTTATCATTATTATTATTATTATTATTATTATTATTACAATTCCTTGCTTCTCTTCCTTATATTTCGCATTTTCATCGTCTTCCCTTTCGTTTGATTAAATCTTATTTCTATGCGTTCCGTTTTCGTCACTTCTTTTCCTTTTCATTTCTCTCTGTCTCTCTGCCATTCTTTATTTTATGCTTTATTTTATTCTTTTGACTTGTCGGATCCTCTATGGTATTTTTTTCCTTTTCTATATCTAATATGATTTGAATTGTTTTGTTTAATATCACTTCGTATATATATATATATATATATATATATATATATATATATATATATATATATATAATATATATAAAAATATATATATATATATATATATATATATATATATATATATATATATATATATATATATATATATATGTATATATATATATTTGTGTGTGTGTGTGTGTGTGTGTGTGTGTGTGTGTGTGTGCGTGTACACAGATTCGCTTCCTCGCTTTCTTCTCATTCTTCGCCGTCTCTTCCTTCTTCTCCCTCTTTCTCCCTCTCTCTCGCTTTCTTCCCATTCTTAGTCGTCTCCTCCTTCTCCTCTCTCTTTCTCCCTCTCCCTCGCTTTCTTCCCATTCTTCGCCGTCTCTTCCTCCTCCTCTCTCTTTCTCCCTCTCCTTCCCTCCGCGTGTGTGTGTCACTCTGCAGCGTCAACACCGACCCTCGAGCATCAATTATTCTCTCTGGTGAATCTCTTTTAATTGATTACTTGGAGATAAAGTTAT
>NC_091570.1:15964640-15967140 GCF_042767895.1 Penaeus vannamei
CAACACGCATATATATACATACAGATGCAAGAATACAAACACACACACGCACATACACACACACACACACACACACACACACACACACACACACACACACACACACACACACACACACACACACACACACACACACACACACACACACACACACACACACACACACACACACACACACACACACACACACACACACACACACACACACACACGCACGCACACACACACACACACACACACACACACGCACAAGTACACACACATACATATCAATGTGCGCTGCTACATACTACTTTATCCTTGCACATGAGTATGCTTACAGGCAAAACTCTCAGAAATACACAGGACGTTAAATACAGGAATGCATACATTAATAAAGACATATTTCAACACAGAATTATATTAAAAAGGAAAGAAAAAAAGAATACATTTCCTCTTCAAAGTCAAGCGAACTCATTTGAAAAAAAAAGTTGATCTCTAAAAGTCAAAAGTCACCAAAAATATAATAAAATAGAGGGGAAAAATATAGAGTCACTCATACCATCAGGATCTCCTCTCTCATATACTCTCGAACATCAAATGACGCAAAAATAAATGTAAAAATCACCCCTCATCCCCCGCCCCCCCCCCTTTCAAAAAAAAAAAAAAAAAAGCGTAAATAACTCTTTCTGTTTAATCTCCCGCTTACTCGCTAAATTACACATAATCTTGTCAACGTAACTTTCTTTTTTTTCATTTTTTCCCCTTTTTTGTGTTTTTCAAGTGACGTTTTGGATAAAATCCCTTTTATAGTCTCAAAGCTTCCCACACAGATTAACTGTTTTTTTTTTTTTTCTCTTTTATTTTTTTTTTGTTTATTTTTTTATTTTTTTTTTTACTTCTGTTTTTACTTTTTTTCTGTTTTTTTTCTTTTTTCACAAGAACTATTGCTAAAGTATTGAATCCTTAGTCACCCCTTTATGGTTTAGGGGTTGAGATTTTAAAGGGGGAAGTGAAAGAGGGAGGGGGGGTTGAGAAGGGGATGTAAGGAGGGAAGAAAGGTGAAAAGGGGGGGGGGGGACTTTTTTCCTCTCTCTGACGCTTTCTCATTCCCTCATTCTCTCTCTCGCTCTGTTTTTCTCTCTCTCTCACTCACTCGCTCACTCCTCTCACTCTCTCTCTCTTTCTCTCTCTCTCTCTCTCTCTCTCTCTCTCTCTCTCTCTCTCTCTCTCTCTCTCTCGCTCTCATTCTCCATTCATCCCTCTCTCTCTCTCTCTCTCTCTCTCTCTCTCTCTCTCTCTCTCTCTCTCTCTCTCTCTCTCTCTCTCTCTCTCTCTCTCTCTCTCTCTCTCGCTCTCTCACCTCTCTCAAATTCATCCATTCTCACCCTTCTCTCTCTCTCTCTCTCTCTCTCTCTCTCTCTCTCTCTCTCTCTCTCTCTCTCTCTCTCTCTCTACTCTATCTATCTATCTATCTATCTATCTTTTTCTCTGCTCTTCGTTTTATTTATTATAATACTTATGCGTAAAGAAGCAAATAAAACAAAATATCAATTAAATGACAAAGAGAAAAAAGCACATACTCTCCCCCTATATACCCCCTCCCTCCCCCACCTCCCCAAAAGAAAGAAAAAAAAAGAAAAATGCTCATGCCTCTCCCTAGCCCCCCCCCCCACTTCAACCCCAGACAGCTACCCCCACTCCCTACAATGTCCACCCCCAATATTCCACAACCTCTTTCCCGCCTTATTCCACCTCCCTATCACTCCCCAAATATATCCCATCCCTCCCTATCCATTTTCCCCTCCATCCCCTCTCCCTCTTCCCTCTCCTCCTCCTCCATCCCCCCCCAACCCCTTCCTCCCCCTCTTCCCTCCCCTATCCTCCCCAAACATATTCTATCCCTCCTTATCCATTTTTCCTCTATTCCCTCCCGTTCCCTCATCTTCCCTCTCTCCAACCCCTCCTCCTGTCCTTTCTCTCCCTCCCTAATCCCCCAAACCTTCCCCTCCCCTCCTTATCCCCAGGACTATTCCTACCCCCTTCTCTTTCTCTCCCTCTCCTCCCTAACCCCTATTCTCCTCCTGCACTCCACCCAATCTCTCCGCCTCCCCATCCCCCCTACTCTCTCCCAGACCCCTAAACCATCCCCTCACTCTCTCCTAGCATTAAACACTCCCCTACTCTTCCCTCCTCGTGGCTTCCCCCACCTCTCCCCCAAGCCCAAAACCTCTCCCCCACTCTCTCCCCCTTCCCTCCTCTCTCTCCCAAGTCCCCAAGCCTCCCCCCTTCTCTCCCCCTCCCCTCTCACTCCCCTCTCCCTAGCCCCTAAACCTCCTCCCTCCCATTCCCCCACTCTCTCCCTAGCATTAAGCCTCCCCCTCTCATCCCTCCTCCCTCTCTCTCTCCCCCAAGCCCCATACTCCCCTTCCTCCCACCCCCCTAACCCTCCCCTAGCCCAAAACGTCCCCCCTCCCTCTCTCTTCCCTCCCCCCTAGCCCTCCCTAGCTCCCAAAACCTC
>NC_091570.1:15988814-15991314 GCF_042767895.1 Penaeus vannamei
AAAAAACCAGACAAACCAAAACAGAAACCTTTCGAGACCAAAACTTTTCGAGACTGGAACCAAGACCGAAGCCAAGACCGAAGCCATAACCGAAGCCTCTCGAGACCAAAACCTTTCGAGACCGAAACCAAGACCGAAACCACTCGAGACCGAATCCTTTCGAGACCGAACCCAAGACCGAAGCCATAACCGAATCCTTTCGAGACCGAACCCAAGACCGAAGCCATAACCGAAACCTCTCGAGACCGAACCCAAGACCGAAGCCATAACCGAATCCTTTCGAGACCGAACCCAAGACCGAAGCCATAACCGAAACCTCTCGAGACCGAAACCAAGACCAAGCCATAACCGAATCCTTTCGAGACCGACCCCAAGACCGAAGCCATAACCGAGACCACCGAGCCCGAGCAGCGCCGTCGCCGAGGAGCGAGCGGGCCACAGCGACACCCGGGCCGTTCCGAGCGAAGGAGCCGCAACAAGGACGCAGTTTGTGCAACATTTATTGAGCGTGCATTAATGCAGAGCGTCTTGCAGGGGCCGTTGCCGCGTGACAGTTATGGCCGCCGGCAATGATCGTTTACGGTATAAACCTACAGTCATAAAGATACAGACACAGAGCAAGTGTTTGGTCATGTACGCTGGCTTGGGGGTCGGTCTGTGTGTTGGGTTGTTTGTTCATTTGTTTGTTCATCTGTTTTTTGGTGTTGTCATTGTTGTTGTTTATTATCGTTGTTTTTATTATTGTTGTTGATGTTGATGTTGTTATTGTCTATTGGTGATATTGTTATCATTATTACTACTACAATTACTATTGTTAGTATTATAATCATTAAGTATCTGTTATCATCATTATTACCCGTATTATTATTCGCATTACTATTAATATTTGTATTGTTATTATTATCATTATCACTATTATCACTGCTATTATCATTATCACTATGGTTTCTTTTATCATTATCATTACTATTATAATTGCTGTTATCATCATTATTACTGTTATGCTTCTGATAATCATCATCATTATCATTATTATCAGTATCGTTATTACTACATCAAAACAAACACATCTAAAATGAGACAAATAAGAAAAAAAAAAGAAATTAGCAAAATAAACACATCTAAAAAGAGAAAAAACGAAAAGAAAAGAAAGAAAGAAAAGAAACACGTCCATCCCTAACATTAAAAAAAAATATCACCCCATCCAACACCCCCCCTACCCCTACCCCCCTAAAAAAAATCACCCCCCCAAAAAAAAAAAAAAAAAAAAAACATAAAAAAAAGCCCAATTGCCCCAAATTCCGAACACGCGCAGACGGCATCTCGGGACCCTCGAAACGACGGCCCAAAACGACAAAATGTTTATGTGTTTACTACGGACACTCTCTCCTGGAACGCTCACTGGAGACTTTCCCTTTTTATCTATGAGAGAGAGAGAGAGAGAGAGGAGGGGTGAGAGAGGGAGAGAGAGGGTGAGAGAGGGAGAGGAAGGGAGAGAGAGAGAAGGGGGGAGGGATGGGATGGGGTTAGAGAGAGAGAGAGAGAGAGAGAGAGAGAGAGAGGAGAGAGAGAGAGAGAGAGAGAGAGAGAGAGAGAGAGAGAGAGAGAGAGAGAGAGAGAGAGAGTGAGTGAGAGAGAGAGAGTGGGTGAGAGGGAAGGAGTGGGTAAGAGAGAGAGAGAGGAGAGAGGGAAGGAATGGGGTGAGAGAGAGGGAGAGAGGAAATGGGGTGAGTGGGTGAGAGGGAGAGAGAGTGAGGGAGCGGGGTGAGAGGGAGAGAGAGGGAAAGTGTGGGCGAGAGAGGAGAGAGTGGGTGAGAGAGGGAGGGAGGATGTGAAAGGAGAGAGAGGGAGAACGTGAGTAAGAGAAAGAGTAAAAGATAGAGAATGAGATTGAGATAGAGAGAGAGTAAACAGATAGATAAAGAGATAAGATGAATATACGACGAATATACAAGAAAACAGCTAGGCAGCCAAATAAGCAGAAAGGTAAAACTGAATGTCTGTGCTTTTGAATGCGTACATGTGCATGTAAGCCAAATGTATTTATACGTATCGTGTGTGTGGATGCATGTATGTGTGTGCGTCTGTACGAACATAACCTGTTGGCATGAAGAACGCATAGCATGATAAGGCAGAGATTAAACCAATAAAGTCTTTGGAACAAGCTAACATTTATCATATGAAAAAAATAAAAGCAAATACAACTCGATGGGAATTAAAAATCAATAGGAATAAAAAAAAAAAAAAGGAAAAAAAAAAGATGAAGAAAGACCAGTAGACAAAAGGGCTCATTGATAAGTCAGGATAACATCGAGAAATGATAAGATACGCAAAGTTGTATTAGATCAACATAGCGAGGGATGTTTAACGAAGCTCTCGAAATTTGTAGAGATCCTTTTTTTTTTCTCTCTCTCTCTCTCTCTCTCTTTTTTTCTTTTTTTTTTTTTTTTTTTTTTTTTTACTGAATCTAACACTTAGTTTAAGCACCAATTAAGTTCCT
>NC_091570.1:15996314-16023814 GCF_042767895.1 Penaeus vannamei
CGTTCTCTCTTGCTTACTGTTCTTTTTCTGTTCTTTGTCGCTATCTTTGTCTCTCTCTCTATTTTTTTTGTGATTCTCTGTTATTCTCTCTTTCGCTATCCTCTGATGGCCTTGTTCTCTTCTCTCTTGTTCTCTCCTTCTTTCTATACTCTGTCGCTCTCTTTATCTGTTGCGCGTGTTTTTTTTTCTTCATCTTCCTCTCTCTCTCTCTCTCTCTCTCTCTCTCTCTCTCTCTCTCTCTCTCTCTCTCTTTCTCTCTCTCTCTCTCTTTCTTTCTCTCTCTCTCTCTATGTTTTTTTTTCTCTCTCTCTCTCTCTCTCTTGTTTTTTTTCTCTCGCTCTCTCTTTCTCTATACTCTGTCACCCTTTCTCTCTATGTTGCGCTCTCTTGTTCACAACTGTTCTTTTTCAATTCCCAACCACTCTCTCTTTCTCTATAATCTATCGCTCTCCCTTGCTCCCTCCTGTTCTTTTTATCTCTGTCAACTCTATTTGACAAAAAAAAGGTCTTGATAAAATGGCAAAAGAAGTCTATCAGTGTCGGAATCTTTCGCGAATTCTTCCTTTGGCTCTAAAGAAACACTCAGTCGTGTGTCTGTCTGCAGATTTGTGTCGTTTTCGTCTTTTTTGATTTTTATTTTCTGTATATTTTTTCTGGTCGTTCTTGTTTTTTTATGGTTATGAGTAATAGATAAATGTAGATAGATGTGTATATGTGTGTGGTTGTGTGTGTGTTTGTGTGTGTTTGTGAGTGTGTTTGTGTGTGTATGTTGCGTGTGTCTGTATGTCGGTCTGTCGGTGTATTTGCCTGGCTCTGTCTCTCTCCCTCCCTCCCCATCCCACCTCTCTCTCTCGCTTCCTCCCTCCATTCATTACTCCCTCCCACCTCTCTCTCGCTCTCCCTCTCTCCCTCCCTCCCACCTCATCATCCCTCTCGCCCCCTCCCTCCCTCCCTCCCTTTCTCCCTCTCCCTCCCTCCCACCTCATCCTCCCCCTCTCTCTCTCCCTCCCTTCCTCCCTCCCTCCCACCTCATCCTCCCCCTCTCTCTCTCTCCCTCCCTTCGTCCCTCCCTCCCTCCCTTTCTCCCTCTCCCTCCCTCCCTTTCTCCCCTCTCCCTCCTTTCTCCTCCATGACCATCCCCTTCCTCCCTCTCCCCTCCCTTTCTCCCTCTCCCCCTCCCTCCCTCCAATTCCCTCCCTCCCTCCCTCCCGTTTCTCCCCCTCCCTCCCTCCGTTTCTCCCCCTCCCTCCCCTTCCAATTCCCCTCCCCCTTCCTCCCTCCCTTTCTCCCCCTCCCCCCCTCCCTTTCTCCTCTCCCCCTCCCTCTCTCTCAATTCTCCCCCTCCCTCCCTCCCTTTTTCTCCCTCCATCCATCCCTTCCTCCCTCTCTCCCCTTTTTCCCCCTCCCTCCCTCCCTTCCTCCCTCCCTTTCTCCCTCTCCCTCCAGCACCAGCTCCTTGAAGGAAGACGTGTTCTTCATGGGTGACGAGGGAAACCTTAAATTAAAAGCGCGCGATCACAAGTGCCTAGCGGCCACATCCCCCCTCCCTCTCCCCCTCTCTCCTCCTCCATACCCCCTCTCCTCCCCACCCGGTGACGCCAATCTCTCTCTACTTCTTCTTCTTTTATTGCTCTTTATTCGTCTTCTTCGCTTTCTACCTCTTCTTACTCGCTTTTTTTGTGATCTCATCCGCACTCTTTTTTTACTCATTCTCTCTTTTCTTCTCTTTCTTCGTTTACTACTCCCTTCTCCTCTTCTCTTTATCTCCCTTTCCTTTCTCTCTTTTATTCCCTTATCCCTATCTCCTTATTCTTTCACTCCCTTCCTCCCCTCTTCCCAACTTCTAACAAAACAGGTCATGAACATTTTTGCGAAAGACGGGAGAGGAAGTGAAAGAGATAAAGAAGAGATAAGAAACGTTATCTTTATCTCCTTTATTTGATTATTTTTTTATTTGCTAGATAATGATAGTGATGCTAGGTACAGTAATATTCATGTTGTTAATAAGCATCATCATAATGATAATTATTCGATAACGGTACCTTGCTCATGATTATTAGTATCATTATCATTGTAATTATTATTGTAAATACTAATAACATCTTTATATCCTTACATCAGATTATTTTTCTTTGTCTTAGCTTTCTCTGGTTTCATTTTTATGAATATAATTAATTATGTTCTCATGATCATTCTCAATCACGTTATCAATATTACAATCATTCTCTTAATCACTTAATTACCATTTACGCTCGAAATCTCTTACTTTTTCATCTGTCTGTTACCCTTGGCATTTTTAATTACAGACTCCCCCCCTTCTCTCTATCTCTCTCTCTCTCTTTTTTAGATCATTTATTTCGTCTTCTTTTTTCCTTTTTTAGCGCTTCATTTATTTCTTCCTTTTTTCTGTCTTTTTTTAGCTCTTCATTTACTCCTCCCTTTTTTCTTTCCTTTTTTTTAGCTCTTCATTTGTATCTTCTTTTTTTCTTTCCGTTTTATCTTTTATTATTTCTTTAACTCTCTCCGTCGTCCACTCTGGTTTCAGAAATTCTCTAATTCCTTCCGTTGCCGCAATTATTCTCACGGGCATGTAATTAAGAAAAGGAATGATCTTGTGATACTCTTTATCACCATAGCGATAATTTCCCTCCGGTGATGTTATGAATTGACTAATTACCTTTAACACCTCGCTAATGAGCTTAATGGCTGTATTAGTGAGGCCAAAGATCTGTATTTGTAACTGTAATTACTTTATTAATTAACCTTGAGTACTGTATTCATGGCTAGCTAGTTTATTCATAGCACTAAGTAATGTATGCTTAATCCCTTGATTAATTTTCAGGCTATCCTAACTATCGCAATTTCGTGATTGAGTAATCTATGATAAACTAGTTATCCCCATTCTTACAGAGAGGATTTCGTAATGTAATCTTTCTTTCGGTGTGTGGTTTCTATATATATTTTTTTTTTGTTACAGATTTTAATTTTTATAACGGGTTCTGAGCAAGATTTTTTTTTCAATTTTTTAAAGATATTGATTGTCTAATGATTTCTGAGACATTTCAAAAATAATGATTTCATATTTTCAATTTTACAAAGATATTAATTTTGCAATGTCTTCGAAGCATTATTTTTCAATTTTACAAAGGCATTGCTTTTGCAATTTTCTGACCAAGTTATTTTTATTTTAAATTTTACAAAGTCATTGATTTTACAATGGATTCTGAACAAGATATTTTTTCATCATTTTTCTTTATTCTTAAACTCGATTTTATAATCATTATCCTTTATTCTTAAACTCGATTTTATAATAATTATCGTCGAAGGCACATCATCAACCCCAACAGATCCAAGGGTATCTTCTCAGCCGCTACTTAAACGGTCTATCAAATACTTTCCCCGAGTCATTTCACTTATAAAATGATTCATGACACTCTTAAACTATCGGCGTGAAGCGGAGCGGGGTCTTAAATCTCTATTAGCAATTATTTGATAAATAGTGAAGTGGACTGCGATAATAGCGGTGGGGAATTTAGTGGCAGCAATAATTCTCATTAGGGCAAGGGATAAAGGATTAGGATAGAAGTAATTATGGTGTTAATGAAGATAATTAAAACCTCTATCTGAACATTATTAAAAAAAAGACAATTAGCATCACCATAAACAAAACCCTTTTCACGCAATCTCCCCCTCTCTAAAAACACTGAGAAAACAAAAACAAAAACAAAAAAAGTATCCATAAATACTACAATGCAAACCAGACACGAAATAACGTAGACATCACGGTTATCACAAGACACTTAGACCCTAGACAGCAACAGACACCAAAGACATATCGAGGGAGGGAGAGTGAGAGGGTGGGTGGGGAGGGAGAGTGAGAGGGTGGGCAGAGAGGGAGAGTGGGGTTGGGGGTTGGGTGGGGAGGGAGAGTGGGGGTGGGGGTTGGGTGGGGAGGAAGAGTGAGAGGGTGGGTGGGGAGGGAGAGTGGGGGGGGGGGTTGGGTGGGGAGGAAGAGTGGGGGGGGGGGTGGGTGGGGAGGGAGAGTGAAAGGGTGGGGGTGGGCGGGGAGGGAGAGTTGGGGTTGGGGGTGTTTGGGGAGTGAGAGTTAGGGAGAGGAGGGGAGTGAGAGTGACAGGGTGGTTGGAGAGGGAGAGTGGGGTATAGTGGAAGGAGGAGTTACCACTGACACAGAGCACAGCAACATACAATAGACACTACAGACACCCTAAGGAAATGAGAGAAGTAAGAGAGAGAGAGAGTGAGAGAGAGAGAGAGAGAGAGAGAGAGAGAGAGAGAGAGAGAGAGCGAGAGAGAGAGAGAGAGAGAGAGAGAGAGAGAGAGAGAGAGAGAGAACGATCGAGCGAGAGAAAGAGAGAAAGATTGAGCGAGAGAGAGAGAGAACGATCGAGCGAGAGAGAGAGAGAACGAGCGAGCGAGAGAGAAAGAGAGAACGAGCGAGCGAGAGAAAGAGAGAACGAGCGAGCGAGAGAAAGAGAGAACGATCGAGCGAGAGAGAAAGAGAGAACGATCGAGCGAGAGAGAAAGAGAGAACGAGCGAGCGAGAGAAAGAGAACGAGCGAGCGAGAGAAAGAGAGAACGATCGAGCGAGAGAGAAAGAGAGAACGATCGAGCGAGAGAGAAAGAGAGAACGAGCGAGCGAGAGAAAGAGAGAACGAGCGAGCGAGAGAAAGAGAGAACGAGCGAGCGAGAGAGAAAGAGAGAACGAGCGAGCCAGAGAAAGAGAGAACGAGCGAGCCAGAGAAAGAGAGAACGATCGAGCGAGAGAGAAAGAGAGAACGAGCGAGCGAGAGAGAAAGAGAGAACGAGCGAGCGAGAGAGAAAGAGAGAACGAGCGAGCGAGAGAGAAAGAGAGAACAAACGAGCGAGAGAAAGAGAGAACGAGCGAGCGAGAGAGAAAGAGAGAACGAGCGAGCGAGCCAGAGAGAGAGAAAGAGACACTCCCAGACTCCCAGAAACCGAGACAAGCGGACAACTCACCCGACCAGAAACCTTCAACCTCCCCCAACCCCATCACTTCGCACGCATTTCAACACGCACAGCCTCACACGCGCGCACATATCCACATATCCGACACACGGTTCTGCCAATCCCATTACCGCGGTTCTCGGGTACCTTCAGGACCTATGAATAAACCCGATGTCAGGGATCCTCTGCTACCAATACGCGGGTATCCATTTCAGGCGAAACGGTTTCATCTTGGGCGACGTGTGAGCTGGAAGGAGGCGGTGAAGGAGGTGGAGGTGGTGGAGGAGGTGGTAGAGGTAGTGGTGAAGGAGGTGGTGAAAGTGGTGGTGGTGGAAGGAGGAGATGAAGGAGGTGGAGGTAGTGGAGGAGCTGGAAGGAGGCGATGAAGGAGGTGGTGGATGTGAAGGAGGTGGTGAAGATGGTGGATGTGAAGGAGGAGGTGAAGGAGGTTGTGAAGGAGGTGGTGAAGATGGTGGATGTGAAGGAGGAGGTGGTGGTGGAGGTGGTGGAGGTAGTGGAGGAGATGGTAGAGGTGGTGGTGGTGAAGGAGTTGGTGAAGGAGGTGAAGGAGGTGGTGGAGATAGTGGTGGTGAATATGAAGGGGGTAGGGGTGGAGATGAATGAGATGGTGAAGGTGGTGGTGGTGAAGGAGGAGGCGATGGAGGTGGTGGAGGAGGTGAAGAAGGTGGGGAAGGAGATGGTGGTGGTGGTGGAGGTGGGGGAAATGGTGGTGGTGGAGGTGGGTGTAGGTATGGAGGATGTGGAGGTGGAGGCTGCAGTGAATGTGGATATGGAGTACGTAGAGGTGGAGGGGGTGGTGGAGGAAGAGGAGGTGGTGAAAGTGGTGGAAGTGGAGGTGGAGATGCAGGAAGATGGAGATGAAGGAGAGGGTGGAAGAGGAAGTGAAAGAGGAAGAGTAGTGGGAGGCGGAGACAGGAAGGGTGTGAGGAAAGGAGGAAGAAAGGAAGGAATGAAAGAAGGAAGGAGGAAATAAAAGAAGAAGAGAAGGGAAGGGAGAGAGGGATGAAAACAGGAAGAAAGAAGAGAAAAAAGTAACATAACGAAGGACAGTGCGAAGAGGAGGTGCGGCAGGAGGAAAGATGAGGACAAAAAAAAAAAAAAAAAAAAAAAAAAAGGCTGAAGGGAGAAGAATAAAAAAGAAAAAGGTAGGGGCGTGATAGATGGAGGAGGAAGAGGAGGGAGATGTAAAGTTGTTGGAGAGAAAAGAGGAAGATAAAAGGGAAGATGAAGTAGGAAGCAAAAAAAGAAAGTGATAAAGAGGAAGAGGGAGAAGAGTGGAGGACGATCTATAGGGAAGCAGGAGAAGGGAGGATAGATAGACAAACATAGATAGATGGAGTCAGAGAGGATCTCGAAAGTCGTCCCAATTTCAATAAATTGTGTTTTTTTTTCCACCAAGGATGAAGAAGAATAAAAAGAAAAGTAAAAAAGTAAAAAAAAAAAAAAAAAAAAAAGGTGAAGAAAAAGAAAAAGACGAGTAAATAAAAGAAGAGAAATGAAAATAATGAAAAAAGAAGTAAGAAGAAGAAAAAAACACTCATAATGAAAAGAAAAGAAGAAAAGAAAAGAAAAAAATATGATGAAGAAGAAGAAAAATAAAGATGAAAAGATGGATAAGATAACGAAAATCAGGAAAAAGAAGATGAACAAGACAAGGAGAGAGAATCAGATAAAGGAAAAAGAAGCAAAGAGGAGAAGAGCAGGAGGTGAGGGCGTTCGTAAGATGTAAATGTGAGAGGAAAGAGTAACAAAGGTTAATAAAACAAAATAATAATGAATAATAAACAATAAAGTAGTAAAAGTAATAAAAAAATAAAAATCAAACAGTAAAATAGTAGGGAAATAAAAGTTTAAAAAAGTAAAATAATAGTGATAACAGAAGTAAGAGCAATAAAAATAATGATAATGAAATAATGAAAATAACAAATAAATGTCCATAAAAAAAAAAAAAAAAATGCAAGTAATAAAATCAATAAAGAGAGAAAGATTCGACGCCCATACTGCACAAGACAAGTTCTAGGTATGCAAATTCGGGCGTAAAACTTTCGTGGGTCGGGTTCTTTATTTTTTTTCTTTGTCTTTATCATTTATCTATCACATTTACCTGTATTTTATTTTTTGTATCGGTTATTTTCGTAATATTTGCATTAATTTCGATTATTCTTATCTGTCGCATTTACCTGTATTTATCTTTTAGTATCAGTTATTTTCGATTATTTTTGCACTTATTTGTATAGTTTATGAGTGTCAATCATTTCCGTTTCATTTGAAGTAATTGTACCAATTATTTCCTAATCATTTTGTGTCATATTTCTCAATTATTATCTTACCTGAGTCACTTACATCCGTGTCATCTGTATTATCATTATTATTCCTATCGTTGTCATTTTTTATCTATATTTATCGTGTGTCGATTGCTTTTGGTGTTTGAGCCAAGGTGTTGTTGTGGTGATGTGTAACCTCACAGCTAGTATGGCAATAAAAGCTGACAGATAGATTGATAGATAAGATAGACAGATAGATAGATAAATAGATAGATAGATAGATAGAGAGAGAGAGAGAGAACGAGCGGGCGAAAGTATAAATAAATAATTATATAAATACATATATACTTATATATATATATATATATGTATATAAATATATATATATATATATATATATATATATATATATATATATATATATGTATATATATATATATATATATATATATATATGTATATATATATATACATACATATATATATGTATATATATATATACATATACATATATATATATATATTTGATATATATATATATATATATATGTATATATATATATATATATATATATATATATATATATATATATATATATATATATATATATATATATATATATATATATATATATATATATATATATATATATATATATATATATATATATATATATATATATATATATATATATATATATACACATTTATGTATGTATGTATGTATATATAAAGAGAGAGAGAGAGAGAGACTGATTGTCACCGAACTTTTAATTCATTTTGAAATTGGAATCGCCTTTAGGATTCCTGCGTTCGCGGCTTAATAAACAGATTAAAATACAAAGGCACTCCTGAATGTGTAACTTGCCCTTTCAGTCAGCCCAATTCAATTCTTTTTACTTGCCTACTTGCATACAGATAATCGGAATATGTCAGGGAATAGATATAGAGGGGGCGGTATTGGAATATCATCTGGTATTGGGATATGTAGATTTAGATTTTTATAATTCTCTCTGTCTGTCTTTCTATCCCTCTTATTCTCTCTTCTTTCTCTCTCTCCGTTTGTCTGTCTTTTTCTCTCTCTCTCTGTTTGTCTGTCTTTCCCTCTCTCTCTCTCTCTCTCCTCTCTCTGTCTTTCTTTCACTCTCTCTCTGTCCGTTTGTGTATACGTTTGTCTGTTTGTTTGTCTGTGTGCTTATTTGTTTGTTTATTTGTCAATCTATATGTCTGTTTGTCTGCCTGTATGTTTATTTGTCTGTTTATGTGTCTGCCTGTCTGTTTGTCTGCTTTTCTCTGTTTTTTATCTCTCTCCCTCCCACCCTCTCTCTCCTTTCTCTTTTTTTTTTCTCTCTCCCTCCCTCCCCCCTCTCTCTCATTTCTCTCTCTCTCTCTCTCTCTCTCTCTCCCTTCCTCCCTCCCTCCCTCCTTCTCTCTCTCAAGTAAACAGGCAAATACATAAAAAAGGTAAATAGTAAAGAAGGAGAGGAAATCCACCCCAGCTCTGCCCTCAATCTGATGGATAATTTTCCCGCAATGATCAGGTACCGCTAGCTGGCGCCTGGAGGTCGAACATCCACGCAGACAAGCCAAGCGAAACCGAAGCTTGCCAGGGGATTGAAGGGAGGGAGGAAGAGGAGGGTGTTAGGAGGTAGGGGGAGAGGAAGGGAGGATGGGATAGGTGAAGGGGGAAGAGGGAGAAGGAAGAGTAGGGTGAAGGAAGAATGGAGGAAGGGAAGGGTGGAGGAGGAAGGGGGAGAAGGAAGAGGAGGGTGTTTGGAGGAAGGGGGAGAGGAAGGGAGGAAGGGAGGGTGGGGTAGGTGAAGGAGGAAGAGGGAGAAGGAAGAGGAGGGTGAAGGAAGAATGGAGGAAGGGAAGGGTGGAGGAGGAAGGGGGAGAGGAAGGGAGGAAGGGAGGGTGGGGTAGGTGAAGGAGGAAGAGGGAGAAGGAGGAGTAGGGTGAAGGAGGAAGGGTGGAGGAAGAAGGATGGGATAGGTGAAGGAGGAAGCGGGAGAGGAAGGGAGGACGGGAGGATGGGATAGGTGAAGGAAGAAGAGGGAGAAGGAAGAGGGGGGGAGGAAAAAGTATGGAGGGGGAAAGGGGAGAAGGAAGAGGGATAGGAAGGGTGGAGGAGGAAGATAGAGAGTAAGGGCAGGGTGGAGAAGAAAGGAAGGGAAAGAGGAAGGGCAGAGTGGAGGAATAAGGAGAAGAAGGGAAGAAGGGCAGGGAGAAGGATGAAAGAAGGGATAATGAACTGGGAGGGGGGATAAGTGAGGGGAAGGGGATGGAAAAAAATGGAGATAATGCAGGAATAAGAAAAAAGGAAATGGAAAATGAGAGGATGAGAGGAACAATGTCAAACTAAGGAACACAGCTTTGCCAATGGAATACCCTCGTGTATACAAGAGGATTTTCAAATCGAAAGGCTAAAAAAGACCGTTAAAACCGTTAAACTGGGATGGTTGTTGTTGGTTAGCAGAGCACTCAAGCCTGACTACTTGTTTCGTTCAGGGTTATACATCGTGAAATTCGTTAGATTAAAAGGTTTGCAAAGGGAAATAACTACATTAGAAAGCCTTTTAAAACACATTTGTTTGAATCTGAATGCTTGCTCGAATATTTGTTAACCTAAAATGTTCGCTGATGCGTGTTAATACAGATACTCACTATACATACAATAACTGCAGAAATGCGTGTAATTTAACTGATAAATCCTATATTGTGCAACATCTGGTTGAATTAGTAACAATTTGTTCATTTGCAGTGTTCTGAATGCATGTTCCTGAAGAGAGGGAGGGAGAAAAAAAGGAAAAGGGAGAGAGAGAGAAAAAGAAGAAGAAAAAAAAATGTGAATAAAGGTGTTGATTAAGAGAGAAGGAGGAGTCTTTCCCCTTAACACCTCTTTTAAATTATGTCATTTTCATTTTTTTTTCTTCTCTCTCTCCCTCATTTCTTTTCTTTCGAATTCCCAAGTCTCCTCATCCAATTCTTGTTTCTTTTTTGGGTCGTGTACACTAGTTTCTGTTCTTCGCGTGTTCATCTTTATCTTCTCTCTCTCTCCATTACTCTACTTACCACCTTTCTTGTCGTCACCAACACTACTACCTCCTCGTCTTCCTCCTTCTCCTTCTCCTTGCAATTTTTCTCCTCCTCCTCCTTTTCCCCTTTCATCCTCCTCTTTCTCCTCTCCCAATTCTCTTTCTTCTTTCATAATTTTCTCCTCCTCTTCCACCTATCTCCCCCTTTCCTCCTTCTCCTCCTGTTCTACCACCTCCCACTCCATCTTATCCCCCTCCCCCCCTCCCCCACCTCCTCCTCCTTCTCCAGGTCTGTCTCCATAATTCTCCCAACCATTCTTCACCCTCCTCCTCTCCCTTCTTCCTCCCTGGCAATCACCCACCCTTGAAATATGCAGGCTGGGGTGGGGGTGGGGGAGGGGGATGGAAAAGGGAGCTGGGGAGGGGGAGAGGGTGGGTTGGGGAGCTGGAGAAGGGTGTTGGGGAGTGGGATGGGGTTGGATTAGGAAGCTGGGGAGAGGGAGGGGGAAGGGGTGGGTTAGGGAGATGGAGAATGGGAGGATTTGGATTAGGGAACTGGGGAGGAGGAGGGGGAGGGGGTGGGTTAGGGAGCTGGGGAGGGGGAGGGCTGGGTTAGGGAGCTGGGTAGGGGGAGGGGGAGAGAGGGGGAGGGGTTGGATTAGGGAGCTGGGGAGGGGGGAGAGGGGGTGGATTAGGGAGCTGGAGAGGGGGAGAGGGGGGTGGATTAGGGAGCTGGGGAGGGGGAGAGGGGGTGGATTAGGGAGCTGGGGAAGAGGAGGGGGTGGATTGGGTGACTTGGTGGGGGGGGGGTAGAGGGAGGGAAAAGCCTACGGAAAAGAAGAGGATAGGATGAAGAAAGGTCTAGATGGAAGATGGAGGAGGAGGAAAAGATTAAAAGGAAGAAGGAAAATTGGGAGAAGGATGAAAAGAAGAAGAGAAAAGGATGATGGAAACAAGAAAAATGGGAACAGGAAGAGGAGGAATAGGAGAATTAGCAGGAAACAAGAAACTGGAGTAGCACTAGGAGTAGGAGGGAAAATAAAGAGAGAAAAAAAGATGGGCGACGACGAAGTAAGGAGGAAGAGGAGGGAGAGGAGGAGGTGGAAGAGGAGGAGGAGGAGGAGGAGGAGCCAGAGACGGAGGAGTAGGAGGAGGAGCCAGAGACGGAGGAGGAGGAGGAGGGAGAGGAGGAGGTGGAAGAGGAGGAGGAGGAGCCGGAGACGGAGGAGGAGGAGCCAGAGACGGAGGAGGAGTAGGAGGAGAAGCCAGAGACGGAGGAGGAATAGGAGGAGGAGCCAGAGACGGAGGAGGAGGAGGTTGAAGAGGAGGAACCAGAGGAGGAGGATTAGCGGGAAAGTAAGGAGGAGGAGCCGCAGGAGAAGAAGTAGCAGGAGGAGAAGTAGCAGAAGGAGGAGGAGGAGAAGTAGGAAGCGGAGGAGGAGAAGTAGGAGGAAGAGGAGGAGGAGAAAAATGAGGAGGAGCTGCAGGAGGAGAAAGAGGAAGAGAAGTAGGAGGAGAAAGAGGAAGAGAAGTAGGAGTAGAAAGAGGAAGAGAAGTAGGAGGAGAAAGAGGAAGAGAAGTAGTAGTAAGAGGAGGAGGAGGAGGAGGAGTAAGAGGGGGAGTGAGTCAGTAAATATTTGCCATGGAAGTGCAAACACACTATCCCATTCACTCCCTTAATCTAATGAAACAGTCCATCAACATTCTTTTGAAAATGTCTGGCCATGTTATGACTCGTTTAAAGTTTAAGTCGGAGGCTCTCGGGGCGCTGAACACGGGGGAATAATGGCCCGGATTTTGCGATTGTTGTGCGTGATACTTATGGAATTTGTTTGTTTAGTCCTCTCTTACTCTCTCTCTCTCGCTCTCTGTCTCTCGCTCTCTCTCTGTCTCTCTCTGTCTGTCTGTCTGTCTGTCTGCCTCTCTCTCTCTCTCTCTCTCTCTCTCTCTCTCTCTCTCTCTCTCTCTCTCTCTCTCTCTCTCTCTCTCTCTCTCTCTCTCTCTCTCTCTCTCTCTGTCTCTGTCTCTGTCTCTGTCTCTCTCTCTCTCTCTCTCTCTCTCTCTCTCTCTCTCTCTCTCTCTCTCTCTCTCTCTCTCTCTCTCTCTCTCTCTCTCTCTCTCTCTCTCTCTCTCTCTCTCTCACTCTCTCTGTCTCTCTCTCTTTCTCTCTGATTTTTTTGGTTTGTTTGTTCGTTTTTAGTCCTTTTTTAGGGGGCTTCTTCGTTTGTTGTTTAGGTGTGTCGTTGTTGAGGTTGTTTGTTGTGCTGTTATTTTTTTATTTCATAATTATTATTGTTATTATTATTATTATTGTTATTTTTATCATTGTTATTATCATTATCATTACTACTGCCACTACCACTGCTTTGATGATGATGATGATGGTGATTGTTATAATCATCATTATCAATGTTATTATTACTACTTTTATTGTAATCAATTTCATTATAATTGTCATTATCATCATTATCATTCTTATTGTTATTATCATTATTATTAGTATCATTCTTATTGTTATGATCATTATTATCAATATCATTATTATAGTCTTTTATAATGATTATCATCATCATCATCATCATAATTGTTATTATTATCATCATTATTGTCAACATCATCAATAACTAATAATAATGATAATATAATTATCACGATTATGGTGATGATAATAAAAACAAGGATAACAATAATAATGATAACGATAGATAAAATAATGATTATAATAATAATGCTGAGGAGAGTAAGGGTGACAACATGATGATAAGTAATAATAATGATAAAAAGGATAAAAGTAATAATAATAAAGAAGATAATGATGATTATAAAAACAACCACAACAACAACAATAATATTAATAATGGTTATAATAATGAAATTAATAACAATGATACTGCTGCTACTACTACTAATGCTAGCATCACTAACAATAACATAAACAAGAAAAGATAAATACGAAACAATTTGTTGAACTTTTTTTTGTTCGTTTTACAAAGATTTTCAATACATTTAATTCTTTCTTTCTCTTTTCTGCAATTCGTTCGCTCTAGACCTGATATTCGAGGCGCCAATATCAAAAACACAGAGAAAATTGAACAAAATTGAACACAAAGCTGGGAGATACACACGCACACACACACACACTCACACACATACACACAAAAAGAACCACACACACACACAAAGAAACACAAAGAACCACACACACACACACACACAACTCCCAAAGAACCACACACACACACACACACACAACTCCCAAAGAACCACACACACACACACACACAACTCCCAAAGAACCACACACACACAACCTCCTCCATCCCCACCCCACCCCTGTCTACACCCACACCCACACACACCCACACACCCACCCACACACCCGCCCACTCACCCTCTGCTAACCTACTGATCCAACTTTATGCGCTTGTCAACGATTCAACAAAAGCGATTAAAAATTCCGTTCTTTCAATGTCAAGTCACACACAAGCACACAAGCACATCAACAAAGAAAGAGAATGGGGGAGGGAAGATAAGTGTGGGGGTGAAACGTGGGGGTGGGGGGGAGAGTAGTGGGGATGAGAGGGGAGGAGAGTGGGGAGGAGAGTAGGTCGGGGGGTGGGGGTGGGGGTGGGGAGGGAAGGGGTGGAAGGGAGGGGAGGAGAGTGGGGGGGGGGTGGAAGGGAGGGGAGGAGAGTAGGGGGGAGGGAGGGGAGATGAGTTTGGGGGAAGGGAAGAGAGGAGAGTGTGGGG
The DNA here is from genome assembly GCF_042767895.1 of Penaeus vannamei. Classification (NCBI taxonomy): domain Eukaryota; kingdom Metazoa; phylum Arthropoda; class Malacostraca; order Decapoda; family Penaeidae; genus Penaeus; species Penaeus vannamei. The sequence goes on from NC_091570.1 coordinate 16,010,371, forward strand.
GGGGAGGGTGGGGAGGAAAGTGGGAGAAAGGGAGAAGGGGAGAAGGGGTTGAAGGGAGGGGGGGAGAGTTTGAGGGAGGGAGGGGAGATAAGTGTGGGGGAAGGAAGGAGAGCAGAATGGGGAGAATTGAGGGGAGGAAAGTGTTTAGGAAAGGGAGAGGAGAGAAGAACGGGGAGGGAGAGGAAGAGAGTAGGGGGAAAGGAGGAGAGTGTGGGGAAGGAAGAGCAGTAGAAAATAGGCGGAAGGAAAGGGAGAAGAATATGAGAATAAAGGAAGGAGAGAAGAATGGGAAGGAAGGAAAGAAGATAAGAATGAAAGAGGAGGAAAGGGGGAAGAGAGAAAAAAAGAAAGAGAGAAAAGCAACAAGGGAGAAAAAAAAGAAGCTAACAGAGCCAGGGAGAAAGAGACCATGGACGCCCCGAATAAAAAAAAGGGAAAAAAAAGAACACCGCCTAAACACAACCCTTAATAATATGCACCACTTACTTATCTTAACATATTTAGTTTTAATTTAGCTGTCAGCCTATCCTGCCGCCCTCTCCCAGGTCCTCAAGGGGATGCTTTGTCATCTCTTGCATAAACAAGCAGAGACAACACGAAAAGCCTTCGGGTTGTGTTTCCACTGTAACCGACCGCTTCCCTTGCTGTCAGCCTCCTCCTCTCCTCTCTCTCTCTTCTTCTCTTCTCTCTTTCTATTCTTCTTTTCTTCTCTTCTCTCTTTCTTGCTATCAGCCTCCTCCTCTCCTCTTCTCTCTTTCTATTCTTCTCTTCTCTCTTTCTTGCTGTCTGCCTCCTCCTCTCCTCTCTCTCTTTCTATTCTTCTCTTCTCTCTTTCTGTTCTTCTCTTCTCTCTCTTTCTATTCTTCTCTTCTCTCTTTCTTGCTGTCTGCCTCCTCCTCTCCTCTCTCTCTCTCTTTCTATTCTTCTCTTCTCTCTTTCTTGCTGTCTGCCTCCTCCTCTCCTCTCTCTCTCTCTTTCTATTCTTCTCTTCTCTCTTTCTTGCTGTCTGCCTCCTCCTCTCCTCTCTCTTTCTCTCTTTCTATTCTTCTCTTCTCTCTTTCTTGCTGTCTGCCTCCTCCTCTCCTCTCTCTCTCTCTTTCTCTCTCTTTCTATTCTTCTCTTCTCTCTTTCTTGCTGGCTGCCTCCTCCTCTCCTCTCTCTCTCTCTCTTTCTATTCTTCTCTTCTATCTTTCTATTCATGTCTTCTCTCTTTCTGTGCTTCTCTTCTCTCTGTCTCTTCTTCCCTTCTCTCTTTCTATGCTTCTCTTCTCGCTTTCTCTATTTTCTTCGCTCTCTCTCTCTTTTATGTCTTTTCTTCTCTTCTCTCCTTTTCTATTTTTTTCTCTCTCTTTCTGTCTTTTCTTCTCATCTCTCTCTCTCTCTGTCCCCTTCTCTCTTTTCTCTCACTCTCTCTTTTCTTCTCTTCTCCTTCCCTCTCTCTCTTTTCTTGTCTCTTTCTCTCATTTCTTCTCTCTCTCTCTTTTTGTCTTTTTTCTCTTCTCTCTTTCTCTATTTTCTTCTTCTTCACATTCTCCCTCTCTCTCTCTCTCTCTCTCTCTCCTTCTTCTTCTTCTTCTTCATCTTCTCTTTCCTTCTTCTTCATCATCTTATCTTTTCTTCTTTCTCATTCTCTCGTTCTCTCCGTTTATGTATGTATGTATGTGTCTACATCTACCTATCTATCTTTTTATCTATACATTTATGTATCTTTCACCTACTCCCCTCTCTTCTTCGACCATACGTTTCATCACTATCTTCCTCCTTTCTCTCCTCTTCCTACCTTACTTTCTACCTTCTTTCCTTATTATCCTCTTTATCTTCTTTCCTTACTCCCTCTTTCTCTCTTTCTTTTGTCCTCACTGCTCTCTTCTTCCCTCTTCACTCTCTTTCGCATTGTCATTATCACTTCCACCCTTTCTCTTCCCTTTCTCCTACCACTCACTTCTTTCAGTCTCTTTCTCTTTCTCTCTCTCTATCTGTCTGTCTGCCTCACTGCCTGACCGTCTTTCTCCCTTTCTCCTTCACTTCTTCACTTCACTTCACTTCACTTCACACAAAGTAGGGAGAACTCATACACTTTTCGATGCTTTTTGTTCATTATTATTTTTTTTCGTTCTATCTTTAGCTATACAAATACTATTGTTTATCATTCAAAATTGCTGCACGTGGTTTTAGCCAATATATATTTCTATCTATCTATCTATCTAACTATCGATCTATCTATATACATACACACACACACACACACACACACACACACACACACACACACACACACACACACACACACACACACACACACACACACACACACACACACATATATATATATATATATATATATATATATATATACATATATATATCTGTATCTATATCTATATCTATATCTATATCTATATCTATCTATCTATCTATCTATCTATCTATCTATCTATCTATCTATCTATCTATCTATCTATCTATCTATATATATATATATATATATATATATATATATATATATATATATATAAAGAGAGAGATACAAAGAGAGAGAGAGAAAAAAAAAATTGTATTTTCCCCTCCATTCCTTACGCCATTTCTCTCATTTTCTCTCACGGCGACCGATGAACAACTATTTAACATTTTTTTAATCAGTGTCAACGATCTTAAATGATAGCACAAGGCGTGCGACGAAGGAAAAAAAATACAAGTAAAAAAAAAGAAAAAAAAACAAGAAGAAATAACGTGCACCCCAAGACGCCCTTGAGAAAATATTGAATCCTTCACACCTCGCTGTCTTATCCTAAAGCCGAACTTTCTCCTTCTGTTCAGCGCGTGTCTTTAAAGTCCTTTCCTCCCTACCCCTCCTAACCCCCCCCCTCCCACTCCTCTATCCTCTCCCCTCCTCCCCTTCCTTGCCCATCATCTGAATTTCCCTCTTCCTCGATTCTCGCTTTTCTCTTTCCTTCGTCAACTTTCCCCTCTCCTCAATTCTGTTTCTCCTCCTCCCCTCCTTTCCTCTCTCCTCTTCCCTCTTCATTCCCCTCCTTCGTCTCTCTCCTGTTCGCCTCTCCTCGGCCCTCCTCTTCCTTCTCGTCACCTCGCTTCCTCCTCCCTCTCTTCCCCGCCCCCCCCCCCCGTCTCTCTTCCTCCTCTCCTACTCCTTCCCTCTCCCCTCTTCTCCCCTTCCTTCCTCCACTCCTCTTCTCTCACCTCCCCTTCTCCTTCCCTCTCCCCTCTTCTTCCCTCACCTCCTCCACCTGTCCCCGTCTCTCTTCTCTCCTCCCCTCTTCTCCCCTTCCCTCCTCCTTCCTTTCCTCCACTCCTCTTCTCTCTCCTTCTCCTTCCTTCCCCTTCCCCTCCCCAACCCGCCGGCCTGATGAGTTTGGGGGTAATTCGTAGGTCGGGAAGCATTCCTAAGAAAACACTGAAGCCTGAAATGAACCCGGAGAGAATCGTCAGCCTCTATTTTCACGCGTTTAAGTAATTGTCCTTGGATCTTATAGGTATTCTTGTTTTTTATTTATTTATTTTTTTTAATTATCATTTTCTATCTTTTTTTTCTTTTTAGAAGGAAAAGGATAAGGTCTTCGCGAGATGGCTGACTTGCTGCTATGACGTAAGGGAATATATATTCTCCCTTTTTGACAGCTCTGGCCAATCAGAGAGCCGATCTCCAGTGACGTCAGGCGATTGTTTCCGTGGTTCCGACCAATCGCGAGCCTCGGTGAATGGCCGGGGCAAAATGACGTCACAGGGGGAAGCATATACGTCACACTTTTCACTCGCAATCTTTACACGTAATTCTAACAGGTTAGGAAGTATAAAATGTAAAAGGAAATTATTTTCGCCAAGCTTTTGAAAATTCCGGCTCGCAGTCCGGCGTTTACGAGTACATAAATACAGCTTGTGTAAAGGAGCAACAATGGCCTCTACTCCAAGCCGGGTTATTTTGATTAGTTTAGCCTCCTAATGACCGAGTAAATGTTTAAGCCAGACAATTACCAGGACAAAGAGGTTCCATGTGTAATTGTATCCTCTCAGGAAATTAAGTTAGCACGGAGATATACATTAATTAGTGTAGGACGGAGCAGGCACAGCGAGGCCCGGGTGTCAACGGTGATTTAACACACCTAGGAGCTTTCCCTTCAATCTGCACACACGCATACACGCACGGAGAGCTCTGGGAGGCTGCGATGCGCCCGCCGTACTTGGATCTGGGAGACGGTTTCTGGCGCTTACGTGAGGAGGGCGGCGGGCGGCGGGCGGCGGGCGGCGGGCGGCGGGCGGCGGGCGGCGCGACGCACGACCTCGCACGGAATCAATTGCGAGAGGTTTATTACACGCTCGCATATCTGGCGTGTGTATGTTCCTATATATCTTTATATATATATATATATATATATATATATATATATATATATATATATATATATATATATATATATATATGTATGTATACATATATGTAGATATATATATATATATGTATATATATATATATATGTATGTATACATATATATGTAGATAGATATAGTAGATAGATAGATAGATAGATAGATAGATAGATAGATAGATAGATAGATAGATAGATAGATAGATAGATAGATAGATAGATAGATAGATCGAAAGATAGATTGATAGATAGATAGATATAGATAGATAGATATAAACACAGACACAGACACACACACACACAGACACACACACATATATATAGATAGATAAATATATAAATATAAATACACACATATATATGTACACACACACAAACACACACATATATATTTATGTACACACACACACGCGCGCGATGAAGGACACAGAAACACAAAAACTATCCGAGTTCGTTCAGGGTCTGTATAGTATGTTAAGCACATAGTATAATGTATTTACTGCACTTCATCAAAGAAAACAAAAATAAAAAAACCTTCCTAGTTAGCAGCCATGAACGCCATATCTATATCTCTTTTTTTTCTTTTTGATAAAAATAAATCGGAACATGTAAAACAGGCTAAATATACACACGTACACATCTACGCACATACATACATTCACACACACACACGCACACGCACACACACACAGAGGATACAGCAGTTGCATGCATTTGCTTTTGATGACAAAGCATGAAAATAATTGCAATAAAAACGCCCATCCAAAAAATATGAATTTCAACGGATTCGAATTATTTTCTGGATGATGATTCAAGCGCACTCGATCAAGCGGAACAAACGATTGTTTTTTTTCTTTTTTAATGTATTAAGCATCGGAATTAAAACAATTTGTGTCTCTGTTCACCATCGGGCTGATGACAGTGCTAGACGAGGAAAGTAAGAAATACAGAGGGAAATTATGGTGGATAATTAGATAAATACACACGCACGCGCGCGTACACACACACATGCGCGCGTACACACACACACGCGCGCGCGCACGAAACGCACACACGGACACGCACAAACACACACACACACAGAAATAAGAAAAGAAAAAAAAACAGTATTGGGAGATATAAACATATGGACAGATAAACAGATATATTGTTAAAAAAACAAAAACAAAGCAAAACAAAACAATAACAACAGACAAATGGTAGATAAGATGTGAAAAGATAGTACCGTAGACATAAATACAAACATGTATACAGACATATATAATAACTCGAACGTAAATATAGGAATTACCCCCCCCCCCCACCCGCTCTCCCAAATTTCCCAACAAACACGTTAGCGCCTCGTTCACCCCCCCTCCTCCCCTCCCTCCCCCTTCCCCCCCTCCGAGACAAGCCAAAGGCGAAGATAAGAACCACAAAAAAAGGAACAATAAATAATGAGATCGGAAATTTCCCCCTCTTGCCTGCATACTGATCTTCGGGTCGATGCGCAAATGCTAGCCCGTCTTCTTCAGGAGTAGTTTCTTATACAAACTAAAGGGGCGTTGAGGAGTCCCCCGCGCGGCGCCCGGAGAAGGCCGCGTCCGAATCCTTGCGCTACACATTTCTCGATTCTGTTTTTTATTTTTATTATTTTTCTTCCTTTGTTTATTTCGTTTTTGATTTCGTGATATGTTTCTATCTAATTTTCTCATTATATTTCTTCCTTTTGGGGGCTTTTAGCACTAGTTCCTACCCTCTCCATTTTCATTTTGATATTTTGAATGGGAATGACGGTTAAACCATTTGATGTTTTTATTGGCATTGTGTACAGAAAGTCCTCTTTTTGTTTTTTGCTTTTTGTCATGTTGTTGGGGGAGGGGAGGTGAACTAGATATGTGTTGTTCATATAAATGTTTTACTAGAAAGGCCCACAAAAAAGGAGGGGGGAATGGTACTCGTTTTCGCTTGCGGAGGAAGACAAAAGGACCTTCAAAGTGTTGCAATCCGCGGCGGCAGAGTTTCCGGGTCTAAATTCGCGCCAAACTAATGCGAAATAAAAGAGAGCATCGCGCGTAAAACGACCAGTTGTTCATTCGTAAAAAAAAAGAAAAAAAAAATAAAGCGAAACAAAGAAAAAAAATTATATTCTCCGGTCCTCCGTTGAAAAAAAATTGGAACAGAGAAAAACAAAAATCAAACAAGAATTCCAGACATCTCACTGCCCTTGGAAGGCCTCGGGGGTGGGGAGGGTAGGGTGGGGAGGGTGGGGGGGAGACGGATAGAAAACGGGAGCGTTCAAGGGGATACTCTGTCCTTTGGTCTCCGTCGCTTCTTAAGATGCTGCGAGAAACGAGATCTTAAAAGGGGGCGTGGAATTCGGCTCGCTCGCTCGGAGGACATTTTGGTCCCTTTTTCAAAGTTTACTAAGGACTGATTAAGATACTCTGTACGGAACATGAATCCTTGTAAGAAGACACACACACACGCACACACACTCACACACACACACACACACACGCGCGCTCGCGCTCGCGCACACACACACACACACACACACACACACACACACACACACACACACACACACACACACACACACACATATATATATATATATATATATATATATATATATATATATATATATATATATATACATATATATATATATATATATAAATCGAATTATATATAATAGGAGCATTTTCACAATTCTATTTAGTTACTCTTACGCGTTCTCCATTTATTCTTCTTTTCCTCTACCTCCCATTCATCATATCCCTCATCCTTCCCTTTCATTGCTTTTCATCTTCTCCATATTTGTCCTCTCTTCTCTTATTTTCATCCTTATCTCCTTCTCTTTGTCTCTTCTCTCCTCCAACCCTCCCCCAATTCTCTCCATCTCCCTCCTCCTCCTCCACCTCTTCTTCCTCTATTCTATATCCCTCCTTCTCCTCCTCCACCTCCTCCTTCTCTTCTGCCTCATCATCACCCTCTTTCTCTCCTTTCTTCCCCCTCTTTCCGACCTTCTTCCACCTTCCTTCTACTCTTCTTCCTCATCGTCACCCGCTTTCTCTCCCTTTCCTTCCCCTCGATAACCTACTTCTTCTTCCTTTATCACCCTCTTTCTTTCCCTTTCCTTCCCCTCTATAACCTTTTTCCTCCTTTATTACCCTCTTTCTCTCCCTTTCCTTCACTTCTATAACCTTCTTCCTTTATCATCTTTTCTCTTCCTTCCCTTCCCCTCTACATAATCTTCTTCTTCCTCCTTCATCACCCTCTTTCTCTCCCTTTCTTTCCCCTCTTCAACCGACCTTCTTTCACCCCCTCCCCCTCCTCCCCCTCCTCTCCCATCAACCCTACTCTCCCCTCCCCCTCCCCTCCCTCCTCCTCCCCTCCCCATCCCCCTCCTCCCTCCCTCTCCCCCTCTTCCTCCTCCTTCTCCTACTCCTCTCCCTCCTCTCCCCCGACCTCCCCCTCCCCCTCCCCATCCCCCCTCCTCCTCCCTCCCCCCGTCCTCCTCCTCCCCCTCCTCTCCCCCTCCCCCTCCCCCTCCTCCTCCCTCCTCCTCCCCTCCCCACCTCCCCCTCCTCCTCCTCCTCCTCCTCCTCCCCCTCCCCTCCCCTCCCCTCCCCTCCTCCCCTCCCACCCCCTCCTCCCCCCCTCCTCCTCCTCCTCCTCCCCCTCCTCCTCCCCTCCTCCTCCCTCCTCCTCCCCCTCCTCCTCCTCCTCCTCCCCCACTCCCCCTCCCCCTCCCCTCCCCTCCCCCCGTCCTCCCCTCCTCCTCCTCTTCTCCCCCCTCCCCCTCCTCTTCCTCCTCCCCCTCCTCCTCCCCCTCCCCCTCCCCCTCCCTCCTCCTCCTCCTCCCCCTCCCCTCCCCTCCCCCTGCTCCTCCTCCCCCTCCTCCTCCTCCCCCTCCCCTCCCCCTCCCCCTCTCCCCATCCTCCTCCCCCTCCTCTCCCCCCCGACCTCCAATCTCCTGCTGGGGAGCGACACGCGGAGGTCAACAAGCCTTATGGTTTTCTAACCTCTTCTCCTCTGGCTTTCCATTTGTCCGACAATCCGAAAAGATGGAAGGAAAAAAAGGAAAGTAAAAAAAAGAAAAGAAAGAAAGCGAGTAGGAAGAAAAAAATAGAAAGGAGATGGAAGAAGTAGAAGAAGGTAAAGGAAAAATGGAAGAAGTAGAAGAAGATAAAAACAAAAATGGAAGTAATGAATAAGACGGAAATGGAATAAAAAGTGAAAGCAAAAATGAAGGAAAATGATAAAATAAAATGAAAAGAAAATATGGAAGAAAAAAGGAAGAAAAAATAAGACAAAAACGAAAGGAAAAATAAAACAAAATTATCGAATAAAGGAAGCAAAATGCAAAAAGAAGAAGAAGAAAAAAAAGGAGATGGAGGGAAAAGAAGGAAGAATGGATAAGAGGAAAACTTTAGATGGATTTTTTCTCCCTAAAGAGTCGGGATAAGATTGATGTATGTAAAATGGGTTGAGTGAAGTGTGAGTGTGAGGTGAGTGTGGGAGTGTGTGTGGGGGGGCGGGGCGAGTGAACCAATGTGGGAGTGTGGGAATATGTATGTGGATGCGAGTGTGAGTGCGTGTTCAAGTGCTTGTGTTGAAGTGTGAGTGAAAGTGTGTGTCTGTGAGTGACGGTGAGTGCGAGTGTGAGTTCAGCTGAAGGCGTAGAAGTGTGAGTGACAGAGTGTAAGTATGTGAGTAAAGGTTTGCAAGTGTGGAGGGAGTCCAAGTGTGGGTGAGTCCAAATGTGAGTCCAGCTGTATGAGTGTGAGTAAGGAAGTAGAAAAAATGAATGAGATTAGAGAGTGTGAGGCCGAGTGCAAGAATCATGAAAGACTGGAAAAAAATCATTAAATGTTACCGTATACAAAGAGAGCTGATCTTTTTTGCATGTACATACTTAAATATGTACTTGTATGTTTGCGTTTGAATAAATAAGCGTTTACAAATCTAATCATAAATGCGTCTATGTTAGTATGTACTTTTATGTATGAATTGGCACTCGTGTGTGTGCGTGTATATGAACGCATATCCGTGTATACATTCATACATATAACGTGTAAGTGTATATGCAAATATACACTTCAAACTACACACGCCATTTTATTCCAAATTTCTTTTATTCAGCCATCAATCCAAAAGAGAGATCGCAAAAAAGAAAACCCATTTTTCGAAAAACCGCTCACATAATAATGACCCCACGCATGCGCTGATGTATTTTTTCCATGGATCTAACAAGCAATATAGTGCATATGTAAAATCCCTTTGATCTTTTATATATTTCATGAAATATTTAACGGGACGGAAAGCGATCACAGAGATGCCAGATAGGATTTATTGTCTTATTTACCTGAGTTCATAAAAGACAAGGATATGAAGAGAGGGTGATTGAGTGAATGGGTGGATAGATAGGGGGAAAATGAGGATGTCTATCTGTCTGTCTGTATGGAAATGGGTAAATGGATAAATCAATGGATACAGAGAGAGACAAACATAGATAAATACAAAAATATTCAGATGAATAGATGAATGCAAAGATAGATAAGTACAAAGAAAAAGATAGATGCAAAGGTAGATAATTGAAATAAACGAAGAGCTGATAGTATTAATAATGATTCAATGAATGGATAAATGGTTGAATTAATGAATAAAGAAATCGGTAAAAAAAAAATTCTTAACTAAATCTATATCCTATCTACGTATATTTTCACGTATAAATGTGTTTATATCGTATCGTATCTCTCTCTCTCTATCATACAAACAACACTAAGTGAACAAAGGCAAACAAACAAACACATTCGCAGACGCCCACACCCAGGGCGACCGTGACGTGTGGTGGCCAGACTCACCAAAGTCCCTTCTCAACTTGTCGGAAAACAATTAATTATCGAAGTTTTGAAATATTTCTAAAAACTTCCTCAGCTGCTAAACGAAGTCCAACTCCCCCCCCCCCTTCTTCCCCCCTCCCCAGGTGTCTCCCCCCCCCCCTTCTTCCCCCCTCCCCCGTCTTCCCCCTCCTCCCCAGGTGTCTCCACTCCCCCCCTCCCCCAACCTGCCATAGCTACCCTACTTTGGTCTGACACTTTGGGTGAGTTATGCTTTGACCTCTGACCTTGTGTGGGCGGTTAGGTCACCATCTGTGGGCCTGGGTCGTTTCCTAAACACCTTGTGCGTATAAGATGTAAAATTAGAAATGCATATCACACACACACACACACACATGTGTGTGTGTGTGTGTGAGCACACTTATACATATATACATATATATATATATATATATATATATATATATATATATATGTATATATACGTATATATATATATTTATTTATAGATATAGATATACATATATATATATATATATATATATATATATATATATATATATATATATATATATATATATATATATATATATATATTTATCTATCTATCTATCTATCTAATTATCTATCTATCTATCTATCTATCTATCTATCTATCTATCTATCTATCTATCTATCTATCTATCTATCTATCTAAATATATATATATATACATATATATATATATATATATATATATATATATATATATATATATATATATATATATATATATATATATATATATATATATATATATATATATATATATATATATATATATATATGTATATACATACGTATATATATATATTTATGTATATATATATATATATATATATATATATATATATATATATATATATATATATATATATATATATAAATATATATATATTTATAAATGCATCTATATATCTATGTACGCATGTATGTATGTATGTAAGTATAGACACCGACCAACAAACGCACATACATCTACACACAACCACATACCCAAACAAACATGCCTTTGTATCTGATGCACAAGTACCCACGCCCATACCCCGAACGTCAGCGAAGGAAAAGATCTCCCAGGTACTTTCCTCAGAAATTTCCTCAGCTCCCTCCTTCGGCATCTTCCTTGGGGCTTCCCTCAGCACCTTCTTCAACACTTCCCTCAGAGCCTTACTCACTTCCTCAGCAACTCCCTGAGCCTCTTCCTCAGCACCACCCTGTGCACTTTCCTCACTTCTCTCAGCACTTTCCTCGGCAGCCTCACCACCTCCCTGATCACTTTCCTCAGCACTTTCTTCAGCACCCTCACCACTCCCCTGTGCACTTTGCTCACTTCCCTCAGCACTTTCCTTAGAACCCTCCTCAGCACCCTCACCACCTCCCTGAGCGCTTTCCCCAACACCCTCACCACCTCCCCCAGCACTTTCCTCACTTCCCTCAGCACCCTCACCGCCTCCCTGTGCACTTTCCTCCCTTCCCTCAGCACTTTCCTCAGCACTGTGCTCTCAGCCTCTTAACAGCAAAGCGTCCCGTACGCCTGTTAACGGTGAAACACGAGAGTGATAAATCGTATTGTCTGCGACAGGTATTCTCTCGTCCCTGACATGTCGCTGACACGTTCCGCTCTCCCTCCAGCACCTCCCATACATAAGCAATATGCGGCTCGGGAGATCACGGGAGAATTTTAAGAGGGGGAACTTTTACTGCGTTTTTCCCTCTCTCTCTTTCTTTCTCTTTCTTTCTCTCGCTTTCTCTCTTTCTCTTTCTCTTTCTCTTTCTTTCTCTCTCTCTCTCTCTCTCTAACTCACTCACTCTCTCTCTTGCTCTCTTTCTCTTTCTCTCTCTCTCTGTCTCTCTCTCTCACTCTCTCACTCTCTCTCTCTCTCTCTCTCTCTCTCTCTCTCTCTCTCTCTCTCTCTCTCTCTCTCTCTCTCTCTCTCTCTCTCTCTCTCTCTCTCTCTCCCTCTCTCGCTCTCACTCTTTCTCTCTTTCTCTTTCCTTTTTTCTTGTTTTACACCCGACCGCCTACGCACACACGTACAAGTACTCACCGGAAAAAAAAGAAAAGGAGAAAAGAGAGGAACGAACGAAAGAAAACAAAACAAAACCAAAAAAAAAAAGAGAAAAAAAAATGCGCATATTTTTTCCCTCTTCTCTTTTGGACCATCGCTCCACAATTGGATCACGTACACGTACACTCACCAATCTTTCCTTATCTGTCTTTGTTCTTCTATTCTCTTATTCCCTCCTTCGTAACGGAAGCGTATCATTTTACGCTTCCAATTCCTTTTTATTCTAAATATAGAACTGTATACAGAAATAAAACAAGGGCTACAAAAAGAAAGGGACAACAATAAACAGAGAGACAAAAAATGTTCATTGAAATACAAATACAACACCATAATGAAAGCGATAAATATTTATGTAGAGACAACACATGGGTCACATGGAAGGACCGAGAGAGAGAGAGCGAGAGCGAGAGAGAGAGAGAAGAAGAGAGAGAAGAGAAGAAAGAGAAGAGAGAGAAAGAAGAGAGAGAGAGAGAGAGAGAGAGAGAGAGAGAAGAGAGAGAGAGAGAGAGAGCAGAGAAAGAGCGTGAGAGAGAGAGAGAGAGAGAGAGAGAGAGAGAGAGAGAGAGAGAGAGAGAGAGAGGAGAGAGAGAGAGAGAGAGAAAGAGAGAGAGAGAGAGAGAGAGAGAGAGAGAGAGAGAGAGAGAGAGAGAGAGAGAGAGAGAGAGAGAGAGAGAGAGAGAGAGAGAGAGAGAGAGAGAGAGAGAGAGAGAGAGAGAGCGAGAGAGAGAGAAAACTTTCCCACACCCCCTAGTCCGCGAGCTCCCTTTGTCTTCCCAAACGAACACTGTCATTTACATATGAAAACAAAACTCTTTCCCAACCAGCCGGAACTTTAAAGGCTAAGTAAATATTATTCTTCGTCCACGTGAGAGACAGAGGGAGAGAAGGAGAGGAGAGATAGAGAGAAGGATAGAGAGAACGAGGGAGAGGAAGGAAGGAGAGAAGGGGCAGAGAAAGAATGATAGATACATGTAGATACAGAAGGGAAAGGGGAGGTAAAAAAGAGAGAGGGGAGAGAGAGAGAGAGAGAGGGAAAGAGAGAGAGAGAGAGAGAAGAGAGGAGAGAGAGAGAGAGAGAGAGAGAGAGAGAGAGAGAGAGAGAGAGAGAGAGAGAGAGAAAGACACA
>NC_091570.1:16031314-16046314 GCF_042767895.1 Penaeus vannamei
AAGGAAGAGAAACTGATACCGAAGAATAAAGAGAAGAGGAATCCACAAGACTTACGACTTTCATTATCATATTCATTATTTTCTCGTCGTTATCATTAACCATCGTTATTTTCGTCTTCGTTATAGTCCTTCTTACGATCGTTGGAACTTTTATCTTCGTTGATGATGTGATTTTGTCGTTATCGTTGCTATTGCTTCCATAATCAGGCTTATCGTTATTCCATTGGTAAAATCATTATCATTAGTAGGAATAGAAATAAAAAGAAAAAAGAAAATAGGTAAATGCGACATGATCTAATCAAGTAATAAAGAAGATGATAACGTTGGATAATGATGATAATGATAAGAGTAATAATGATAATGATAATGACAATAGTGAAAATAATAATGATAGTAATAATGACAATTATAATAATGATAAGAATAACAATAACAACAATAATAATAATGATAATGATAATGATGATAAAACGGAGAAAAGGAATAAGAAGAAAGAGATAATGAAAGGATAAAGGAGAAAGGGGAAACAAGACAATTCACAGAAAAAATACAAACGAGAAAGGCGATTTTCTTCTCCCTTCTTCGCCCACATCAACAGAGAGAGAGAGAGAGAGAGATGAGAGAGAGAGAGAGAGAGAGAGAGAGAGAGAGAGAGAGAGAGAGAGAGAGAGAGAGAGAGAGAGAGAGAGAGAGAGAGAGAGAGAGAGAGAGAGGGCAGAGAGAGAGAGAGAGAGAGAGAGAGAGAGAGAGAGAGAGAGAGAGAGAGAGAGAGAGAGAGAGAGAGACCGCAATACAAATAAAAAAGAAAAATCTTACTGTAAACCAAACATAAAAGACAATGAAAACACACAAACAAAAGCGAAACCAAGAAATAAAAAAAGACAAAAACAAAACAAAACAAAACAAAAATATCCTAAAAGTTCACACGAAAGGAGGGCGAACCAAAGACAAAAAAAAAAAAAAAAAAATCGAGACAAAAAAAAAAAAAAAAAAAAAAAATCGAGACAAAAAGAAAAGAAAGAAAGAAAAATAAAAGGCTAATGAAAGCAACAGAAAAGGGAAGAGGGGAGAACGAAGAATCGCCAGGCTTCCTCACTGATCTTTGTACGTGAGCAACGAACCGAAACACGAAGACCTGGGAGATTGAATATGACTTCTTAAACACAGTGTGAAGAGGTGGACGAGGCGGAGAGAGAAATGGAGACGCAAAGATACAGAGGTGCATATACTCTATCTGTCTATCTAACTATTTATATATATATGCATATAGATAGATAGATAGATATAGATATTGATATAGATATACAGATAAAAATATAGATATAGGTATAGATACAGATATAGATACAGATATAGATATAGATACAGATATAGATACATATAAAAATATAGATATAGGTATAGATACAGATAAAGATATAAATATAGATATAGATAAAAATATAGATATAGGTATATAAACAAATAAAGATATAGATATAGATACAGATAAAGATATAGATAGATAGGTAGAGAAACAGACAAACAGACAGATAGATAGATAGGTAGATATACACTGTCGTATCAACACCCTTTGTCGAAAGATATAGATATATAGATAGACAGACAGATAGATAGGTAGATAGATATATAGATAAATATACACTGCCGTGTCGAAAAAAACTCGCAAACGAGATTTATTAAAAAACTTTTCTCAAACAGACGGATAGACATATAAACATGCAGATATAGATATAAAAAAATAGATGGAGAGAGAGCTAGATAGACCGGCAGCTAGGCAAGCAGATACACAGTTTATGTACATAAAGAGAAAGCGTGAAAAAATACGAGGAGAGGCACGCAAAGGGTTGAACAAAAGAAAAGCAGTTAAGAACCCCGGGACCAGAAGCCGTTTGCAGCTGAGGGCCGGCCACAAAGAAAATGGAGATACAAAAGAAAACGTGACACACAAGAAGGGGAAACTTAGAAAAAAAATGAAAACGAAAAAAAGGGTGGAAAATGATAGATGATGAGTGCGTATGCGTTTATAGCGCAGAATGTGAGTTTAAAAGATAATTCTAAGTATAATAGGAATGGTATATGTGATATGATACAGTGATATAAGCGTAGGTACGACGATTTTACACTATACGTATATTTCCTTTTTCCTCGTATCCATTGCCTGTTTTCTTTCCCCTTTCCCCTCTTCTGTCCTTCCAGATCAACGCTTTCTTTATTTTTTTGTCGTTTACTCTTCTTTCTCTCTTCCCTCGCCCATTCCCCTTTCCTTTTCCTCCTCGGTTCCGCTAACCTTCCAACCCTTTGGTCTTCCTTTCGTCCCTCCCCCCCCCCCTCCACAACCCCTTGTCTAAATCGTCCTCCCTTTTCCCCGAATACCCTTTAGCTCTAACATTTTTTCCCCCAATATTCACCACCCTTTTGGCCTATCCACGTTCCTTAACCCTCCAATTTACTCTCATTTTCCCTATCCTCCTCCTTCGACTCTCAAACTCTTAAATGCCTTAGTCAGCTCCTTATTGTCCCCATTCCTAGGCCCTCTCTTTGTTTTCCTTAACCCTCGAGCATGACTTTTTCCCCTCATTTCCCCACCACTAACCCCCTTGCCTTCCCCTCTCTGCTCCCAAAGCCTCCCTTAACCCTCTCCCACCCATTTCCCCAACCCCTCAGTCCTCTCTTCTTCCCCTAACGCCTAAATCCCTTTACCCTTCCCTCATTTCCGCCCAC
Organism: Penaeus vannamei; assembly: GCF_042767895.1. Lineage (NCBI taxonomy): Eukaryota > Metazoa > Arthropoda > Malacostraca > Decapoda > Penaeidae > Penaeus > Penaeus vannamei. The sequence continues at coordinate 16,034,039 of NC_091570.1, forward strand.
CCCCAAGCCCCTTTACTGCCTCCCCCACCTCTCTTCTCCCCAAAAGCCCTCCTCTCAACCCCTCCCCTCTTTCTCTCTCCTTCTCTCCCTCTCTTTTTTTGCTCTCCCTCTCCCCCTCTTTCCCCCCATAACGCATCTCCACCAATTCCCTCAACGTTGTATACCCCCACAGCGCTCCCCTCATCAACCCCCCCCAGCGCTCCCGCTCTTTACTAAACCCCACAACCTTCCCCTCTTTAAAACCCACAGCCCTCCCCTCTCTTCCCCTCATAACTCATTACCTCCCCTTCCATCCCCACCCTCCCCCAGTCCTTCCCGCCCTCCCCTTCCACCCCACCCTCCCCTTCACACCCCCACCACTCCCAAGACCCTACCCGCCCTCCCCTTCCCACCCCCACCCTCCCCCAGCTGCCGCCGCTACTCCCTTTCCACCCCCCACCACTCCCCACCCCATCCACCCTCCCCTTCCACCCCCACCCTCCCCTTCCAACCCACCCTCCCCTTCCCACCCCACCCTCCCCAGCCCTACCCACCCTCCCCTTCCACCCCCACCCTCCCCAGCCCTACCCGTCCTCCCCTTCCACCCCCACCCTTCCACCCCCACCCTCATCTTCTCAAGCTGTTGTGGCTAACCATTTTTCCATAGTTAATGATTTCCTATTGAGACTAAAGTACCACGCTAAGGTCATCTGTCTGCCTCTCTGCCGTAAGATGCTGAATATTCATAAATCCTTGATTGGGGGGGGGGGAGAAGGGTGCCAGAGCGGAAAAGGGGGAGAGATAAGGGTGGAATGGAGAGAGAGAGAAGGTGGGAGAAAGGGAGAGGGAGGAAGAAAGGAAAAAAGGGTGAAAGGAAGAAAGGAAGAAGGAGAAAAAAGAAAGGAAGAAGGAGAAAAAAGAAAGAAAGGGAGATAGATAGATAGATAGAGAGAGAGAGAGAGAGAACGGGAGAGAGAAAGACAGATAAAAAGATAGGGAAGAGGAAAGAGGGACATAGAGAAATGGGAGGAATGGAGAAAGGGAAAGACAGAGATAAAGAAAAAGAGGGAGAGAGGAAGGAAGAAAAGGAGGAAGAGAGAGAGGGAGAAAGGAAAAGAGGGTGCTAATTGCAGAGAGAAAGGGTTTTTATTCTTCCACTGAAATCATTGTTTTATCACTCTCTTTCTCTTTCCTTTTTTTTTCCTCTCTCTTTCCCCTTTCTTTCAATTCTCGTGTGATCCTTTATCTATGATTTTTCCTTCTCAACGTCTCCCTCAGAAGCAGGGACAAAAAGTGAAAGAGAGAATGAGAGAATGACAGAAAAGGAGAGAGAGAGAGAGAGAGAGAGAGAGAGAGAGAGAGAGAGAGAGAGAGAGAGAGAGAGAGAGAGAAAGAGAGAGAGAGAGAGAGAGAGAGAGAGAGAAGAGAGAGAGAGAGAGAGAGAGAGAGAGAGAGAGAGAGAGAGAGAGAGAAATGGGGAGACAGACAGACAAACAGAGAAAGAGAAATAGACAAAGAGAAATATCAACACAGAGACAAACACAAACCAACAGAGAGAAAGAAGAAGAAGACAGGAAGAACGAGAAGTAAATAACAATGAAACTAAAAAAAAAAAAAAAAAAAAAAAAAATCTTTCCACCCATGTAGAGGATCAATCGGTCATGCTCAGGCGGATGGTGACCTGACCATGCATGCTGAAGGCGAGTCAGTCACGCGGAAGGGGAAAGAGCAGGCAAAGGCAAGTGTTCATGGTCGAGGGTCCACGCGCAACGCCCGGCCGCCCTTCATGGCTCATTCGGCCGCCCGCCGGTTTCTTATCAGCGCGCCTTCGACCTGGGGGGGGGGCGGGGGGGGGTATAAGGGGGGGGGGACGTTGCTCGTATATGCACGCGCGCATACGTATAGGAAGATACGCTGTGGGGATATGCGCTCGTATGCACACGCACGCACGTACGTATACGGAGATTCATGGATCGCAGGGATATACCCCCGTGCACACACACGCACACAAGGTCTATGCTTACATAGACCTTGCACGCACATACGTACAGGAATATACACGGATCATAGGGATATACGCCTGTGCATACACACACGCACATACGTACATGAACATACACGGATCGTAGAGATATACGCTCATACACACAAGCGCATACGTAGACGAATATACATGAATCGTACGCACATACGTACACGAATATACACGGATCATACAAATACGCGCCCGTATCTCCTTGCACGCGTACATGAATGGACATGGCTTATTAACATGTGCGTATATTTGTAAACGTACGTATCTCTGCGAAGGTATATGTGTATGTACGTATCTTTGCGAGGGTATATGTGTATGTACGTATCTTTGCGAGGGTATATGTGTATGTACGTATCTTTGCGAGGGTATATGTGTATGTACGTACTTATGCGTGTATGTATGTAAGCATGTATGTGTGTATGCGTTCTTGTGTGTGTGAGCGAGAGATAATTCTTAACACTCACTAAGCAAACACAAAGCTATCTGCCAGTAATAATAAAAAAAAGATAAACACACGAAATACACAGTCTTCGAGGCGACCCCACAAAGTTCCCAAGAACAGCAAGCCGACACAACTATGCGAGATTACAAACTTTCCAAATGAAGAGTGTGTCTTGAGAAAAAAAAATCTTTAAATGGTCCGAGAATGAGAAAAAAAAGAAAGAAAGAAAGAAGAAAAAAAAGAAGGAGGGAGAAAAAGAGGAAGTTAAAGACTTTAGGAGAATTAGCGGTATTGTGAACTTTTATGAATTCTTTGAGTAATGGAATTAGGTGCCTGAATGTATGAAAAGCGACGGTGGTTCTGGTGTCAACAGCCCTGACGTAAACAGAATGGTTGTAAACAGTGCAGATTTAATCAATGAATGTGTGGAAGGAGTAAAATCTGCACTGTGAATCTTCCGAATGTCTCTGCTGGAGGTCTATAGCGTATGGTATATAAGTAGGATATATGAGTACAAATTATATCGACTTCCAGGGATGTTTGGAACTATAGATATACAAGAGACAAGACAAGTTGACAAGAGACAAGTTGATATAGATATACAAGAGACATATAAGTATATAAGTTAAATACCATTGCAGATACTTGGATGATCTATTACAGTATACTCAATGATTAGGATATAAGTGTAAAGTAAGGGTTTACAAATCGTTTATATAACTGACTTTCAAAGATTGAATCGCTAATATACAAGAGACATATAAGTACATAAGCAACCATTACAGATACTCGGAGGATCTTTTACGGTATATTCAACCCCGTTCTATGGGTTTACGGAAGTGTGAACGTAATATTTCCGAAGGGTAAAAAGGGTAGATATTGCAACGAAGTGTCCTTAATAACGTTATCACGAGAGCCTGACATTCCCTCCATTGTCTGCCGTTCCATTGCAACTTTTAACTTGAGTCTTTATAGCGAAAGGCGATAAGGCTTTGTTCTAGCAAGAAAACTTATAACATTCCCTGGAGATGGGGAGATATGTTTATTTTTTCTTTCTTACATACATTCCTACATCACATACACACTTAATGCGTATATATATGAATGTGTGTATGTCTCTCTACCTAGCTGTATAATATACACATTTATCTCTCTCTCTCTCTCTACTCATCTATCCATCTCTCTCTCTCTCTCTCTCTCTCTCTCTCTTTCTCTCTCTCTCTCTCTCTCTCTCTCTCTCTCTCTCTCTCTCTCTCTCTCTCTCTCTCTCTCTCTCTCTCTCTCCTCTCTCTCTTTCTCTTTCTCTCTGTCTCTCTCTCTATCTATCTATTTATCTGTCTCTCATTGTATCTCTCTCTCTCTCTCTCTCTCTCTCTCTTTCTCTCTCTCTCTCTCTCTCTCTCTCTCTCTCTCTCTCTCTCTCTCTCTCTCTCTCTCTCTCTCTCTCTCTCTCTCTCTCTCTCTCTCTCTCTCTCTCTCTCTCTCTCTCTATATATATATATATATATATATATATATATATATATATATATACAAATAGATAGATACATATATATGTATATGTATATATATACATATATATATATATATATATATATATATATATATATATATATATATATATATATATATATATATATATATATATATATATATATATATATATATATATATATATATATATATATACATACATCCAAACACGGAGAGAGAGAGAGGCAGACATAGAGAGAGAACCGCACAACCACACAGACAGACAGACAGACAGACACTGACCGCCCCCGCCCCCCTCGGGATCTCAGCCGTGAAATGTATTCCAGGTTAAGATGTAGAGTGACGTCGGCTAAGGATTCCGGACGGGCGTCGGCGACAGCTTCACAAATATTCGCGCAAAATCCTCGGGAATCTGTCAAGATGGGCGGGCGGGCGGAGCGCATCCCATCACGCCCTCCTGGGGATGGATTCGCGTCCTTTTTTTTCCTTCTTCTTATTCGCTATACTTGATCGTTTTTTTCTTCTTTATTCCCTTACTATTTCTATTTTTTTCTATACTTGTCCGCCTTTTTTTCTATACTTTTGTTTTCTTTTCTTCTTTGTCTTTTTTTTTTTTTAGTTTTCTTTTGCTGTATCTCTCTGTCTTTTCTTTTCTCTCTCTCTTTCTCTTTCCATCCTCACCCTCTCTCACTGTCTCTGTCTCTCTGTCTCTCTCTCTCTCTCTTTCTCTCTCTCTCTCTCTCTCTCTCTCTCTCTCTCTCTCTCTCTCTCTCTCTCTCTCTCTCTCTCTCTCTCCCTTTCCTCCTCTCTCTCTCTCTCTCTCTCTCTCTCTCTCTCTCTCTCTCTCTCTCTCTCTCTCTCTCTCTCTCTCTCTCTCTCTCTCTCTCTCTCTCTCTCTCTCTCTCTCTTTCTCTCTCTCTCCCTCCCTCTCTTTTCCTATTTCGTTTACTTCATATTTTCATATTCCCTTTTCTGATTTCTCTCTAATATTCGTTCTTCCCCTTCAATACCTCCCTATTCTCTAATTCTTTTAAATTTCTCCTTTCCCTTTCCCCTCTTCGACAAAATTTAAGAATAAAGAGGAGACGAAAGCGAGACGAAAGCGAGAGAGAGAGAGAAAGAGAGAGAGAGAGAGAGAGAGAGAGAGAGAGAGAGAGAGAGAGAGAGAGAGAGAGAGAGAGAGAGAGAGAGAGAGAGAGAGAGAGAGAGAGAGAGAGAAAGAGAGAGATAGCGGTAAAGATAATGGATATAGAAAAAGTGATGATACAGATAAAGATAGTGATGACACTGAAGATAATATTGATAATATAGATAACGATTAAGATGATATAGATACTAACAGCGATGGTATAGACAATTCTAATAGTAATAATGATAATGATTATAATGATGATATAAATGATGATAAATTAAACGATAATGAAATATCTAATGATAAAGTCAGCTAATACAAATAAAGATGGTCGAGATGACGAAGGGAAAATGGAATAAAGATGGGAGATGAGAAAAAAAGACAAAGCTCTAAATGGTGGAATTGAATGACATTATAAAGGAGAGGAAGGGGACCGGTTGATAAAGAAAGGGACAGATATTACGATAATGAAATTGGGGAGCAGAGAGCCCAGTGGAAATCAGGAATGTTGCCCGCGGATTTTAAGTCTGTCAACACGTGTAACCATGTAAACACACACACACATACACACACGAACCGACACACATACAACCATAAACACACACACACACACACACACACACACACACACACACACACACGAACTGACACACTCACACACAACGAACTGACACACACACACGCATACACATACAAAAATAAACACACACACACACACACAATGACACACACACACGAACTGACACACTCACACAAACACACGCACACACGAACTGACACACACACACAACGAACTGACACACACACACGCATACACATACAAAAATAAACACACACACACACACACAATGACACACACACACGAACTGACACACTCACACAACACACGCACACACGAACTGACACACACACACAACGAACTGACACACACACACGCATACACATACAAAAACAAACACACACACACACAATGACACACACACACGAACTGACACACTCACACACACACACATACATACGCACACACACACACGAACTGACACACACACACACATACACATACAAGAATAAACACACACACACACACACACACACGAACTCACACACACGAACTGACACACGCACACACACACATACACACACGCTCACACATACTAATTAATGTATTCAAAACGCACATAGTGGTTGGGGTGTGTGTTTTTTTTACGGGTTTTCATCAACCCTATTCTTGTAATTGATGCTAAATGCTTCTTAAATAGTATCACTATTATTAGACAATATCTCTCGTCCCTTTGTCTATTTGACTAAACCATAAGAATCTCATAAATTCTTAATTAAAAGATCAATTAGTCGGTCAATTAATAGATTATCTCAAATCTTTTTCTTCACTCATATTCTAAACAGTCTTACCTGTCCACATCTTACGGCCAAAAAAGCGACAATAATTATGATATTTATGATGACATGGATGATAATAATAATTGATTAGATATATGATGATGATGATAAAAGCTTCAATAAGAATAACGATACTGATGATGTTACTATTTATGACGATAACAAGAGCACTGATAATGAAAAGACAAATAAAAGATAAGGAAGGAAGAAAGAAAAAAAAATCTAATAATGATGGAAAAGGAGAAAAACAAATAAAAACAAAATATCTATCGTGTTCTTACCTGTTGTTTATTGTCCTTGGAAAACGGCAACATAGTCGACACATGGAACATAATTTCGTGTCCCTCATAAATCGTGTAGACGGAGTGTCGACCCGTCATGTCACCTGAGAAGGAGAGAAAAAGATGAGTTAGAAACGTCATTTTTGAGTTGCAGGCTGGAGGGAGGGGAGGGGAGGAACGGAGGGAGGGAGGGAGGGAGGGAGGGAGAAATGAGAGGGAGGATGTAAGAGGAAAGAGGGAGGAAGGAGGAGGAAGGAGGTATGCAGAGGGAGGGGAGAGAGAGGGAGGAAGTAAGCAGGAATGAGTGAGAGAGAGAGAGAGGAGGAAGTAAGCAGGAAGTAAGCAGAGAGATGAGAGAGAGAGAGGAGAGAGAGAGAGAGAGAGAGAGAGAGAGAGAGAGAGAGAGAGAGAGAGAGAGAGAGAGAGAGAGAGAGAGAGAGAAAGAAAGAGAGAGAGAGGAAGAGATAGATAGATAGATAGAGAGAGAGAGATAAAAGCGAGAAAGGGAACAGAAACAAATCAAAAGCGAATACATTTTCACATACTTTCCCTTCCACCCATCACTGGCTTAATCTTAGGTTTATCAGACTCGAAAAGAAAAAGAAAAGCCAAAAAAAAAAAGAAGAAAAAAACGATTTATTGGATTCCCAAAACGTAGAAATTCGTTTGATTGCCAGAGTCAAAGTAATTGTCAATAGCAAGTGCGCGTGAGTGAATGCCAAGCCGGCCTCTCGTTCTCATACGGGACATGTATCTCTGGCACATTTTGTGAACATTTACGTCACTTTTCGAGAGAGATTGGTGGGGACATTTTTAACAGCTGGAGAAATGAGGAGAAAGAGAGGTGGGGGGAAGGAAAGGGGGAAAGGGGGGAAGGGGGAGGAATAGGGGGAAGGGGGGAAGGGATTAGCATCGTTAATATATCGTTGCGGGTTTAATGGGTTTCCTTTATTGGTCTTTATTTTCAGAACTTATTTTTATATCTGTTTCGCTTTTGTTTGTCTATTGTCGCATAGTTTTGTTGTAGATAGTGGTAAAAATAGATAAATTAGTAAATGGGAAGTATGCTAATATACAAACCATGAATGGAAAGAGAAGAAAATGGATCTTGTAAATTAATTAATAAAAAAAATAAAGTTAAGACATTAACTTTTTAAAAAAGGAAAAAGATGAATAATAAGAAGAAAAAGAAGAAGAAGAAGAAGAAAAAAATCAAATTCTAATCAACTAAACCAAACCTCTCGCCCCCCTCCTCCATCACCCCCCCTTCCTCTCCCCCAACCCCCCAAAAAAAAGCCTACAAAAAAAACAAGAAAAGAAAAAAGACAAAGAAAAAAAGGGAAGAAACCCAGTCATTCCTCTGACACAGACCGAACTTAGCAGACAAGGAAAGGCGTCGTCTAAACATTTCCCGAAGTATTTGCCGAAGCTGCTGCTGCTGCAAAGAGAGAGAGGGACGCTTCTGTTTGGTGTTCGCTGGCCTGGGAGACACGAGTCTGGGGTTGGGGGGCGAGGGGGGAGGGGGAGGGGTGAATGGGTGAGAGAGAGGGATGGTGGGGAGAGAAGGGGCTTGGGACGTGTGGGGAGGGGGTGTAGGGGTGAAGCGGAGAGGAAGAGGAGGAGGAGGAGGTAGGGGTGGGGTGAAGAGGGGCTGAATGGGTGAGAGAGGGATGGTGGGGGAGTGAAGGGGCTTGGGACGTGGGGAGGGGTTAGGGATGAAGCGGAGAGGAAGAGGAGGAGGAGGAGGAAGAGGTAGGGGGTGAGGGAGAGGTGTTGAATGGGTGAGAGAGGGATGGTGGGGGTAGGGGTGAAGGGAGGAGGAGGAGGAAGAGGAAGAAGAGGAGGTAGGGGGTGGGGTGAAGGGGGCTGAATGGGTGAGAGAGGGATGGTGGGGAGTGGGTGGGGGTAGGGGTGCGGGGGAGAAGGAGGAGGAGGAGGAGGAGGAGGAAAAGGAGGAGGAGGAGTGGGGGCGGGGGTGTAACTGGTAGGCTGAGACAGGGTGGGAAAGTAAGGGTTTGATGTAGGGTGAAAGAGGGAGATGAAATGCGAGGTGGAAGAGCGTTGGAATAAGGGGTTTGAAGTAAGCTCGACTCGGCGCGGGGGTGGGCGGTGGGGGGGAGTTTTTAATGGGGGGGGGATGAAGTGGAAATGAAGTAGGGGCTAAAATGGGGGCTGAAATAGGGAAGGAAACATGAGGGAAAATGAGTGATCGAAGCAAGAAAAGTGAAGCCGAAGCGAGGAGATGAAATAGGGACTAAAATAGAACCTGAAGCAAGAGTGAAGCGAAGGGAAGGACTAAAAAAGGATTAGAAATAGGGACTGAAATAGGGTTGTAGCGGGACTTGAAACGGGTATTCGAGTGAGGTTGGAGAAGCGTTGAAGCGAAACTGAAGCGGGACTGAAACAGAGTTGAAACGGAGGCAGAAGCTGGACTGAAGTGAGTTGGAGGAACCGTTTGGAAGGAATTGAAAAGAAGTGAAGCTGAAGGGGGTAGGGGGGGGGGTAGGTAGTGGTGGTGGTAGGGGGAGAAGGGGAAGAGGAAACGAAGATAAGGGAATAACGGGATGGGATGGATAGTGAGGAAGGAGGAGGGAAGAGAAGGGAAGGGGAAAGAGAAAGGAAGAGAGAGAGAGAGAGGGGAAAGAAATCAAAAGGACTATACTGGATTACAATATGCAGCTGATGTGCCTTCATTTTTTTTCTTTTTTGTTCCTTCTCGTGTATGCAAGAGGGGCAAAACCATACATAAAAAGATGCGGTCATTTTGAAAGAGGTAGAAATCATGATTATGAATGTGATACTGAAAAATGATACTGATGATAACAATACATGCACGCACACACGCGAGTGTAAATCTACAACTGTGACTGTAACATTAATCTTCTCGCCCCTCTTACTCTCTCCCTCTCTCTCTCTGCGTCTCTCTTCTCTTCTCTGTCTGTCTTTCTTTATTTATTTCTCTCTCTCTCTCTTTTTTCTTCTCTGTCTTTTTTCTTTTTCTCTCTCTTCTCTTTTCTATCTGTCTTTGTTCTCTCTCTCTCTCTCTCTCTCTCTCTCTCTCTCTCTCTCTCTCTCTCTCTCTCTCTCTCTCTCTCTCTCTCTCTCTCTCTCTCTATCTCTCTTACTTTCTCTCTCCCTTTCTGTCTGTCTCTCTCTCTCTCTCTTCTCCTCCCCCTCTCTCTCCCCCCTCTCTCTCTCTCCCTCCTTCTTTCTCCCTCCCCCCCTCTCTCTCTCCCCACCCCTCTCTCTTTCTCCCTCCCTCCTCTCTCTTCCCCCCCTCTCCCTCTCTGCCTTGTGTACGCGTTGGGAAAGTAGAATGGGACCAAAGCGAACATTAGTCGTGCAAAAGTACCAGCCACAGACACGGCAGCCACAGAATCTTTTGTGTATTTCGCTCCTATTGTTTGCAGGACGTGATGACTACAAGAGGATTTTTTTTTTTTTTTTTTTGTCATGGGTGCAAATATGTGGAAGAAGGGATGGATAGGAACAACAATAACAACAACAGCAATAACAAACGATGGTAGTTTTATGATGCTGTTCGAGATTTTTTTTTTTTTTTTTTTGTCATGGGTGCGAATATGAGGACGAAGGGATGGATGGAAACAACAATAACAACAAAAACAATAACAAGCGATGGTAGTTTTCTAATGCTGTTCGAAGATTTTTTTTTTTTGCCATGGGTGCAAATATAAGAGGAAGAAAGGATGGATAGAAACAACAATAACAACAAAAACAATAACAATCGATGGTAGTTTTATGATGCTGTTCGAAGATTTTTTTTTTTTTTCTTTTTTTTTGCCATGGGTGCAAATATAAGAGGAAGAAGGGATGGATAGAAACAACAATAACAAACGATTGTACTTTTATGATACTGTTCGAAGATTGAATTGTATTTTTTTCGATCTTCTTGCAGTTCCTCATCCTATGGAGAAGAATGGGACGGGGAAATTGATAAAGTTGGGACTTGCTGTTTCAAGATTTGCTGAGTCTTCTTCCTCTCTTTCTCTTTCTCTATTTTCTCATTGTCTGTCTGGCTGTTTTTTTTTCTTTTATCCATCGGTCTGCATGTTTCCGTACTCTGTCTGTCTGTCTTTTTGTCTGTCAACGTGTCTGTCTATCTATCTCACTATCTATCCGTTCGTCTATTTATCTATCTACCTTCAAAGAAATGAAGAATTTGATCTGAATTGCATAACATAAGTCAACGAAGCATTAAAACAAATAAACAAACAAGGAAATAAATAAACAGAGACGTAAAACAATAAAAAAAGAAAATAAAAGAGAAATAAGAAGAAAGAGAATAAAGAGAGAGACATAGAGAAAAACACGAAGAAATGAGAAGAAAGTGAATAGAGAAAGAGAAAGACAGACAGAGAGAGAGAAAAACACAAAGAGATAAGAAGAAAGAGAATAGAGAAAGAGAGAGACAGAGATAGGGAGAAAACACGAAGAAATGAGAAGAAAGAGAAAAGAAAGAGAGAGACAGAGAGAGAAAAACACAAAGAAATAAGATGAAAGCGAATAGAGAAAGAGAGATAGAGAGAGAAAAAAATACGAAGAAAAAAGAAGAAAGAGAATAGACTAAGAGAGAGACGCAGCGAGAAAAACACGAAGAAATAAGAAAGAGAATAGAGAAAGAAAGACAGAGACAGAGAGAGAAAAACACAAAGAAAAAAGAAGAAAGAGAATAGAAAAAGAGAGAAACACAAATAGAAAAACCCAAAGAAACAAGAATAAAGAGAATAGAGAAAGAGAGACACACAAAGAGAGAGAGAGAGAGAAAAAAACACGTATCTGTCGAAGCTACGATGCTAGTCAATTGAATGCATGAAAGTCGAGACACAGGACGCTCGCGACATCCGTTCAATTTCGGCCTCAGAAGCTGCATATTCAACTCCACGCTCTGAATTCGTCTCTAAATGAACCCCCCCCCACCTTCCCCTCCCCCCCCTTCTCCCCCCTTCGCTGTCTTTCTTTTTTGTATGACTAGAGGAGAGAGAGAGAAAGAGGAGAGGGAGAGAGGGAGAGGGAGGGAAGGAGAGAGGGAAGGAGGGAGGGAGGGAGGGAGGGAGGGAGGGAGGGAGGGAGGGAGGGAGGGAGGGAGGGAGGGAGGGAGGGAGGGAGAGAGAGAGAGAGAGAGATAAAGACAAAGGGATAGAAATAGATAGGTAGATAAAAATATATAGATAGATGGATAGATTGATAGGGATAGATGGATCGAGGTAGATAGATAGATAGATAAAGATAGAGACAGATAGAAAGAGAATGGGAGCAAGGAGAAGAAGAAAAAGGAAGAGCAGGAAGAGAAAGAAGAGGAGGAGCATAAGGAAGGGGCTAAAGAGGAAAATGAGAGCATGAAATAAATGAAGAAGAAAAAGAGAGACAGAGAGATGGGGAAGGAGGAGACTTGGTATATAAACAAATGCATATAGATTTTTTTTTCCTTTCTGTGCTATCAAAGTTATTCTTATTAGTGATACGAATTAGCAAAAAAATAAATAGATAAATAAAA
>NC_091570.1:16048814-16056314 GCF_042767895.1 Penaeus vannamei
AATAGTAGGGTGCAAGGGGATGGGGTAGGGTGGGGTGAGGGGAGGGGAAGGGGAGGGAACCAGTTTAGGGCAAGGGATATCCGGCTGGAGGATGAAATTGTGAGATCTGTCTGTGCCGACGTGAAATGCATCCCGACATTCGGATTCGAGCAGTTAATAATCTCTATTTACGACGATGAACAAGGCCATAATATTCCAGTCTCTGCCTCACCGATGTAAGCACATGAGCGCATGCATACAGCGGCTGTCGTGTGTGTGTTTGTTTGTGTTTATGTTTGTGTGGGTGCAAGAGACTGTGAGTGCGAGTTTGTCTACTTGGGTTAGTGTTTGTGTGTGTGTGTGTTTGTGTGCGTGTATGTGTGTGTGTTTATGTTTGTTTGTGTTTAATATGTGTGTATGTGTATGTATATGTATTTATGTTTGTGTTTGTGTATGGAAAAGTATAAACATGTGTGTATAACTCCGTCTGTGTACATCTTTGTCTTTGTAGGTGTTAGTCTTTGTCTACATATACAACGCACGTGCTTATATATATTTCATATCTTATATTCTAAATAAGCAATCATTAGGGTTAATTCCAACCAACCCTGATATGTGATATTCGCACTAAGAGAAAAAACAAACCAATAAGTATTCTGACAATGAAAAAGAAATCTGGACAGCTTAAATTCTGGACGAATATTGCCCAGGTATGCCCCTAAATTAATCCAAACTAGAACCGTTGTTATACGAGTTACATGCCGAATTAAGTGCAGTCAGAAAATCAAACATTTAATTACATCTTTATAGCCGTATTTAAGCAGCGCACAAACTTCTTAATGCAGTTAGAACAAACATGGCAAATCAAACAGATATTTTCTATTGTGAGTCAACAGGGGGAGGGGTGGGGCGCAGAGGTTGAAAAATTAGTCAAAGAAAGAAAGCAAATTAAAAAAACAAGGTGCTCGCACGGCCTTTAGAATCAAATATTTTTCTGGGGCAATTTGAGATATGAATGGTTTCGGAATGCACTTTGGGCGATTTGCCGTCATTTCTTTTTTCTTCTTTTTTAATCAACGGTTATGAATTGAAGCAAAAACAGGGACACATTTATTTTTGAGGGGGAGGAGGAGGGAGAAAATATCTCAACTGCGATAGGAAATAAATATATATTTGCTGTAGGAGAGATTTTATGCGCAGGTGAAGTCTGAGTGGTTCTTTATAGGCTATAAATCGTTGTACTTATTGAGGAGAAACTTTTGATATGTCGTTTAATCATTCGATGGTTTTGGACTATCACTTCACTTATTTTTCTATTATTTCATCATAGCTGTACTTTATAGCTGGATTTATTCAATGACGATTGTACTTTCCTTTCTACATTCTAGCTAAATATTCTCTAATTGTTCATACCTAGACACTTTTTGAAGTGTCAATATCCTGTTTAAGGCAATATGATAAATCCTCACTTTGAAAGATTATACGTTTGGTTTATATTCAAGTTTGAGGAATACTCTGTCCTGCTTTATGGCGCTAGCGTGACCCGACGCTTAAACATACTCAAGCTTATGCAAATTCTTTACATTTTTCGCAAGTTCGGGTATACGTTGGCGATTCAACATAGTGAAACACGGAGTATTATTCCCTTAGGCTATACGTTTTGACGTGACCGTGTGATATACATAGTGAAATATGGCGTGCTGGATCCGCAGACTTTTGCATCTTCCTACCGCTTGTAAAACAAACAAATAAATCTCTCTCTCTCTCCATCTTTCTGTCTATCCATTAATCGGTCTTTATGTCCGTCTATCTGTCGATCTCTCACTTTGACTATCTATCCACCTTTTAACTTGTCCATCTGTCTATCTGTATGTTATATCATAGGTAGTTATACACAAGATCATTTTTGCACTCTTATCCACGGAATTCGCTCAAATAACCATATTTATGAAAACTTTCTGAATAATTGACGCAAAAACTATGCAAATTCTTCTCATTATTCATCCCCATTAGCCCTAGTTAAAAAGGGGCTTAATGTCATAGGGACAGCTCTTTAAGAAGTCCATAAAGATAGTGTTAATCATGAAACTCTATTCCGTTAATTTTTCCTCCATTCCATCTGATTGTTTGTTTTAACCGTTTGTTTCCATCCTTCTTTATGTCTGGAGGTCTTTTTTATACCTCCATTTTTCATCTCCTCTTCCATTTGTTTTCTCCTCTCCTCCTTATCCAGTTTTCTTCGTCCTCTATTTTCTTCTCTTTCTCCTTTGTATTCCCCTCCTTCTTCCACTCTTCCTCCTCAGTTTTGCTCGCCCTTCTTTTCCCTTCTTCTCTTCTTCCTCCTTCACATTCCCCTCCTTCTCCACTCTTCCTCCCCTCTTCCTCGACCAATTTCCCTCTCCCTTTCTTCCCCTCCTTCTCTTCCTCTTTCATCTTCCCCTCCTCCTTCTTCCCTATTCTTCCTCTCCCTCCTACTCCCCAAATTTCCCTCGTCCTTCCTTTCCCTCACATTTCCTCCTCTTCCTCCTTCACCTTCCCCCTCCTTCTCCTCCTCTCCCTCATCCCTCATCCACAAGAACCGAGACTGCGCGAATCTAGGCTTGAGAAAAGTGTTGTCCCAGCAAATAAGCTGCCCATGAATTCCTTTAATATTTGTCCATCCAGTCAGTCCCGCCTCTCGTTGCTCAGGAAGTCTTGGATTAAATTTGGGCGGGTGGGGTGGGGAGGGGGTGAGAGGTGATTGGGAGGGGGTGGGAGGGGGTGGGAGGGGATGGGAGGGGGTGGGAGGGGGATGGGTGAGGGGATGGGTGGGGTTGGGAGGGGGTGGGTGGGGGATGGGAGAGGGGTTGAGAGGGAGCGGAGGAGGGAGTGGGAGGGGGATGGGTGAGGGGATAGGAGGAGTTGGGAGTGGGTGGAAGAGAGGAGTGGGTGGGAAGATGGGTGGCGTTGGGAGGGGTGGGTGGGGGAGTGGGAGAGAGGAGTGGGTGAGAGGATGGGGTGGGGTTGGGAGGGGATGGGAGAGAGGGGATGAGTTTGAGAGAGGAGTGGGGAGGGGAGTGGGGGAGAGGATGGGATAGGATAGGAGATAGGGGTTGTATTTGAGAGTAGAGTTGAGAAAGGATGGGAGAGAGGGGTTTGGCTCGATGAAAGAGTGGGAAGAGGATAGGAAGGGATGGGAAGGGAGTGGGGAGAGGATGGGATAGGATGGGAGAGAATGGTTGAATTTGAGAGAGGAGTGGGGAGGGTTTGAGTGGGGTGCGGAAGGGAGAGAGGGCTATAGTTCTAGAGAGGAGGGGGGAGAAGTTGAGAGTGGGAGAGGAATGGGGAGAGAATGGGAGCAGATAATGGAGGATTGGTTGGAGATTAGAGACTTGGAAGAGGAGGATGAAGAGTAAAGGATGGGAGCAGAGAAGGGGAGTAGGGAAGGGGGAGGGGACGAAGAGGGTGAAAGAATCGTAAAGATGACGAAGGGATGGAAGAGAAAGAGAACACTAAAGGGAGGAACTAAAGAAGGAGGGTAGGGATAAAACGAAAGAAAGGGGACGAGAGAGAGAGAGAGGAAAGGATGGGAAAAGAGGGGAGGAAAGAGGAACGGGGAGGCAGGAGAGCCATTTGAAAAGAAGGAAGAAGAGAGACGGAAAGATAACAATAGATTTATGGAAATCAAGTGAAATGTGCTTTCATCTAAAATTAAAAAAAAGAAAAAGAAAAAAGAAAAAAAATGGATGAGGATAATTTTTGCAAATAATTTCGAGGATATCATTATATTGATTATGATTGTTAAATATGCAAAATATCATTATATTGATTATCATTGTTAAATATGCATTCAGCTGAATAAATGCATGAGGATAATTTTGGAAAAAAAATCAAGAATATCATAACATATGATAATTATCTGAAATGAAAGAAGGATAATAGTGGTTACGATAAATTAAACAAACAGAAAAACAAATCAAATTGCTAAAAAACAATTTAGCAATAACAATGATAATTTGTTTAAAGATGATGATGGCGAATAATATCGATAAAGATGTTCGAAAATAGTGACAATAAACATAATACTAATAATTCCATGCTTGCTCCATCTCCTTTTTATTCTCTCCTCCATCATCACCTCCCTCTTCGTTCACCTCCACCCCCAACCCCCGCCCACAGCCCTCTCCAACCTCGGTTCCTCGCCCACCCCTTCTCTTTCATTTCCCTCTCTCCATGTTTATCACCCCCTTTCGTTCCCCATTCTATCTCCTGCACTTTCCTCATCATCATCCTTATTCACCTGCGCTGCTCTCCCCTCCTCATTCACTTCCTTAACTCATCCTCTTCTTTCCGTACACCACTTCCTCTTTTCCCTTTCACCTCCACTGTCTCCAACCTTCTTCAACTCAATCCTTTTTAAACTCAATCACTAACAGCTGATTTGTTTATCTCAATCCCTAACAGCTGATTTGATTATTTCAGTCCCTAGCAGATTATTTGTTTATCTCAATCCCTAACAGCTGATTTGTTGATCTCATTTCCTAATAGCTGGTTTGTTTATCTCAATCCTAAACAGCTGATTTGTTTATTTCAGTCCCTAGCAGATTATTTGTTTATCTCAATCCCTAACAGCTGATTTGTTTATCTCAATCCCTAGCAGCTGATCTGTTGATCTCAATCCCTAAAAGCTGATTTGTTGATCTCAATCCCTAACAGCTGATTTGTTGATCTCAATCCCTAACAGTTGATTTGTTGATCTCAATCCCTAACAGCTGATTTGTTTATCTCAATCCCTAACAGCTGATTTGTTTATCTCAGTCCCTACAGCTGATTTGTTTATCTCAATCCCTAACAGCTTGTTTGTTTATCTCAGTCCCTACAGCTGATTTGTTTATCTCAATCCCTAACAGCTGGTTTGTTTATCTCAGTCCCTACAGCTGATTTGTTTATCTCAATTCCTAACAGCTGATTTGTTTATCTCAATCCCTAATAGCTGATTTGTTTATCTCAATTCCTAACAGCTGATTTGTTTATCTCAATCCCTAACAGCTGATTTGTTTATTTCAGTCCCTACAGCTGATTTGTTTATCTCAATCCCTAACAGCTGGTTTGTTTATCTCAGTCACTACAGCTGGTTTGTTTATCTCAGTCCCTAACAGCTGATTTGGTTATCTCAATCCCTAACAGCTGATTTGTTTATTTCAGTCCTTAACACCTTCTTTGTTTATCGTCATCCCTCACACATCCTCATTCCCCCTTCCCCCTCCAATCCCTCACTCTCTCATAAACCTTCGCCCCTCATCCCTATGTCTTTCTCTTCCACCACCCCCATTCTTTCTTCTAACTCCCTCTCCATTTCCACTCCACCTCCCCCACTCCCTCAATCTATCGCCCTCCCCCCCTTTCCTCACTCCTCACTCCCTCTCCATTTCCACCCCACCTCCCCCACAACCCCCTCCCCCGTTCCTCACCCCCTCACTCCCTCTCCATTTCCACTCCACCTCCCTCTTCCCCCTCCCCCCCCCCGTACCTCACCCTCATCCCTCTCCATTTCCACTCCCCCTTCACCCAGCCCCCCCCCCCCTGCCCCCTGTTCCTCATCCCTCACCCCTCACTCCCTCTCCATTTCCACTCCCCCTTCACCCAGCCCCCACCCCTGCCCCCTGTTCCTCATCCCTCACCCCTCACTCCCTCTCCATTTCCACTCCACCTCCCTCTTCCCCCTCCCCCTGCCGTACCTTACCCCTCACTCCCTCTCCATTTCCACTCCACCTCCCCCTTCCCCCTACCCCTCCCCCCCTCCCCCCCATTCATAATCCCTCACCCCCTCACTCCCTCTCCATTTCCACTCCACCTCCCCCTTCCCTCATCCCCCCACCCCTCACCCCGTCCCTAACCCCCCAACCCTCACTCTCCATTTCCACGTCCCTTCCCCCAACCTCCACCCCTCCCTCCTGTTCCTCATCCCTCACTCCCTCTCCATTTCCACTCCACCCCCACCTCCCTCTCCCCCCGTTCCTAACCCCTCAACCCTCACTCCCTCTCCATTTCCACTCCACCTCCCCCTTCCCCCCCCCATCCCTTCTCCAACCAACCCCCCCATCCCCACCCACCCACCCCATCCCCACCCACCCCCCTCTCCGCCCGCACGCCGTCTCCCTCGCGGACCCACTGAGCCGAGGGGGAAGCCGGCACAATAATGCGCTTCGTCTCGACACTCCGAGACGCGGTTAGCGAAGCTCGGCGGGGCGTCCTCGAGGGGTGCTGGGCTCCGGTTGTCGGGTAGGGGGGTGGGTGGGGTGGGGGGTGTGGGGGAGGTTTGGTCGGGGGGTTAGGGTAGGGGGATGGGGGATGGGGGATGGGGAGGTTTGGTCGGGGATTCGGGATGGGGATGGGGATAGGGTAGGGGAGGTTTGGTCGGTATGGGGGATGGGGATAGGGTAGGGGGAGGTTTTAGATAGATAGGGATGGGGAGGTTTGGTCGGGGAGTCGGGATGCGGATGGGGAGGTTTGGTCGGGGGGTCGGGTAGGGGAGGTTTGGTCGGGGAGTCGGGATGGCGGATGGGGATAGGGTAGGGGAGGTTTGGTCGAGGGGTCGGGATGGGGGATGGGGATGGGGGGGCTTTGGTCGGGGAGTCGGGTAGGGGAGGTATCGTCGGGGAGCTTTGGTGGGGGAGTCGGGTAGGGGAGGTATCGTCGGGGAGCTTTGGTCGGGATGGGGGATGGGGAGGTTTGGTCGGGGAGTCGGGATGGGGGATGGGGAGGTTTGGTCGGGGGTCGGGTAGGGGAGGTTTGGTCGGGGGGTCGGGTAGGGGAGGTTTGGTCGGGGAGTCGGGTAGGGGAGCTTTGGTCGGGTAGGGGGATAGGGTAGGTGAGTTGGGTAGGGGGATGGGGTAGGTGAATATTGGTCGGTAAATCGGGATAGGGAATGAAATAGGTGAGTTTAGGTCGGGGAGTCGGGTGAGGGGATAAAGGCAGGTAAATCCAGTAGGTGAATTAGCTAAGTGAGTTTGGGAGGTGAGTTAAGTAGGGGAATTCTACCCATGAGTTCGGCTGAGAAGTCTCGTAGGTAAATTATATAGGTGGGATTGGCAGGGGAGATAGATAGATAGATAGATAAAGTGGATGAGTGAGCTCGGTAGGTGGTATTTGGAAAAGAGGAAGGTCCAATTTAATTACGTTTTTTAATAAGTTACTTTGGAGACTTTGCAATGATGCTAAAAAAAGATAAGAGCAGCAATAATATAGAAAATGCAAATATCAAACGTCAATAATACAGTAATAACAAAAATTATAACCCAAAAACTAAAAAAAGAAAGAAGAGGAAAATATGAGAGAGCAAGAGAGAGAGAGAGAGAGAGAGAGAGAGAGAGAGAGAGAGAGAGAGAGAGAGAGAGAGAGAGAGAGAGAGAGAGAGAGAGAGAGAGAGAGAGAGAGAGAGAGAGAGAGAGAGAGAGAGAAAGAGAAAGAGAAAGAGAGAGAGAGAGAGAGAGATAATGAGAAAACATAAATGACTCGAATTTTCTTTCTCTGTTCTATGGA